>NC_043978.1:21637194-22237194 GCF_902148855.1 Sphaeramia orbicularis | reverse complement strand
CAACACAATGATGACAATCTCGTCTTGCACGTGTAGCCCAAGTGCTGTCTGCTCTGTCTGGAACCAGTCAATCACCCCCTGTGGATGTTTCTGCTTTTGAATTACACCATGGGGTATCTGGGAAACGCCACTGGAAAAGATTGGAGTAATATGCCCGTTTGATAAATTTCAGACTCTGCCGCTGACAGGTTTTTATCAATTTGTGCTGCGGGTTTATTTCCATGCACATTACTATTGACAGATTCAGAACTGGGGACCACATTTACTAGCTTTCCACCAGCAAAACTCTCATTTTCATCAGAAATACTGTCAGGATGGAATAAAAACTATCATTTTATTCATGCTGTCATTAAGTTTATTGGTTTAGTAAAGTTCTATTGACCACTGTATAAGCTGTGCAGTCGCAGAAAAAAAAAAAATTAAACCATTAAAAGTCATCAAAAACAATGGTTATGCAATCAAGTACTAACTCCTGTGTTGTATCATGTGACTAAAACAGACAGAAAAGAAAACATTAAATGCCTAAAATCACTGTTTTTGGCAGTACAACGCCATAGCTACTGATGTAAGAACTGAAGTGATTTTGGTTATTATCATGAAAACCATTGAAAATGGGTAGATATCAGCTCTGAAATTAAACTCTTAGGAGCTATTTTTGTTGTTATCATTATATTTGTCCAAACAAATGTACCTTTAGTTGTACCAGGCATTAAAAAGACTTTATTTCGAACATAAGTGGGCAATAGAAATTCCAAATTTAAAAGGACAATCCAATATGTGGAAATAAATCGACCAAAAAAGAAAACAAATATCACACAAATGTATAACAATTTCATTGTGACTCTTTAACAGTACTTTATGTCCAAAAAGGAGTAGGAAGAAGCCGAGTTTAGATTAGGTTAGATGAGATGAAATGAAATGAAATGAAATGAAATGAAATGAGATGATATTAGATTCAAACTAAAATGCAGTACTGTTAAGTCTATATTTAAAGGCTTATGTTGACACTAGGGTTCTAACTAGATGATCCCATTGGTGACACAATATGAACTTGTAGCACTGTTTTTGTCAGTACAATGCCATAGCTATTGATGTAAGAACTTGAGTGATTTTGGTTATTATCAAGAAAACCATGGAAAATGACTAGATATCAGCTCTGAAATTAAACTGTTATGAGCTATTTTTGTTGTTATCATTATATTTGTCCAAACAAATGTACCTTTAGTTCTACCAGGCATTAAATTGAACAAGAAATTGAAGAAAACAAGGGTGGTCTAATATTTTTTTTTTCTGCGACTGTATTAACGTGCTGGTCTTTGCAGATTGTGTTAGATATTACTGAATTGAAAGTAGGTGCATCAGAGGTCCTAATTTGTGCATTTTGAGGCTTTCAGCTACAGAACTATCCACTCCCATGAGTACTTTTTGTTTACAGCCTCATGCTAATATGCCCCACATAAAAATCTGGTCTTTAATTTGTTGAATTACAACTCAGGGTACCTTCTTATAACAGATGTATGGGCTTATCAGTCGTCAGAGATGTACCGAGTATTCTCAAACTTGTCATCCTCATCAAACTGTAACAGAAGCTTCATCAAATATCTGGTGCGTGAAGGGAAAAGGTTGGTAGACTTTGTTTAAAGAGATTCTAATTGGATTGGTTCAGCTCTAGGCTCTGATGGTGGCAGGTCTCTTAGCATAGCAAGATGTTTTAGTTAAATCTGTTTTATCTCTGTCTCAGCGTGCCACTACATATTTGATGTGTGTGGTTTAGGCTGTTTGTAAAATAAATGTTAACTATGTAATAACAGACTGGGATATCAGTGCTGTAAAGATAATGGCAGCTCTGTTGCTTCCTTCCATGACATGCCAATCAGTAACATTAGAGCACAGGCGTCAAACATACGACCTGTGGGCCAAAACTGGTCCGCCAAAGGGTCCACTCCAGCCCGTGGGATGAATTGGTGAAATGCAAAAATTACACTGAATATACAGGGTGTCCCAAAAATTTTTGACATCATTTCTTTACCTAATAATTTGTTTAAAATGTGTTTGCTCTTTTCACTAAAAAAAATGCAATCATTTTTATTGTTCTGCTTTCAGGAATAGACATGCCATTTACTGCAACAGAAAAGGCGTTCTGTGTATTGAAGTACACCCATACTCAGTCAATTGTGAATGCGCAACATGAATTTGTTAGAAAATTTCATAGACAAGCACCAACAGGAAAGCAGATTTGGATGCTCCTCAAGAAGTTTCAAGAGGAAGGCTGTTTGTGTTGGAAAAACAGGAACTCCACTACCGACTTGATGTGCGCTGCGTCACAAGCGACGCACACATTGAACATTTGTTATAACTTTGGAACATTATAAAATTACCATCCCCCAGAATTTTTGGGTTGAAATTTGTAGAATAAAACATTTTATGTCCAAAATCAATCCTACTCAGTTTCATTTCTCCTGACCATGTTGTCACTCCAATATGGACATCTCAGATGATATCAGTTTTTTTTGGGACACTGTTTTAACAATCAGTGTCAAAGTCATTTTATGCCGCGTTTCCACAATGTGGAACTGACTCGGCTCGGCTCGACTCGACTCGGTATTCCTGGAGACCATTTCCATTACAAGATACTACTGACTTTACAGTACCTGGACGTCATAGCGGTGCGACGTGTTATTTCTGTGTCGTCTGCTCAGAGAGTTGCTGAAAACTCACTTGTTGCGTGTTGTCTCGTCTGCATTTTTACATCGGCCACCAAAGACTGAATCTCCTCGACCGACCATGGTGTAGTTTTGGGCTGTTATCATGTGAATTAATGTACCGCTATATTTACTGTCCACTTCCGTTTTTTTGTAAAACAGCGGGTCACAGAGAAAACTGTCTGACCAATCAGTGGTCTGCAGTGTGTACACGTCACGTTTTAGTATCTGGTCCCCTGTCCTGAACCTCGGCGGAGGTGATACCAAAAAAGTAGTACCGGGTACCAGATTCCTGGTCCTTTTTCGTAATGGAAACGCAAAAAGGCCAAGTCGAGCCGGTACTATACAGTGGAAACGGGGCATTAGTTCAGGTTCCACATACAGACCAATATGATCTAAAGTGGATCAGACCAGTAAAATAATAACATAATAACCTATAAATAATGACAGCTATAATGTGTTTTTTGGGTAAAATGGTAAAATTACATGAAAATGATTAGATTTACAAACTATCCTTTTACCAAAAATGTGAATAACCTGAACATATACCAACAACCTGAAATTTCAATCAATCAATCAAGGAATCAATTGATTTATTACAAACTTTTTACAGTCAAAATCGATAACTCATTTACAAGATACATTTTGTAATAGGACACCCCAGAAGCAGTCCTCAGCTTATAAATGGGGGCCCCTTTGACATGTGATGAGAGACACAATTTACATTGTAATCTTTAATAGATTAACATGTTCTAAATAACTACAAACATTTTAAAATATGTACCTGTCTACCCTTAGACATGTGATGAGAAACACAATTTATATTATAATCTTTAATAAATTAAGTTGTTCTAAATAACTACAAACATATTTACCTATCTATCTAACGATGTTTCATTTCATTTCTTAAGAGAAGGAAGTGTAATTTTAAAAATATTTTGCCTGTTACTAAATGTTTTGTATATTTGTAGATCCACTGTGATCTGTAAATCCTAATGCACATGTGGAAAGGATCATCTGAGCCATAATATTGTTAAGGTTGCACATTTCAGGTTGTTCATGTCCTTCACATTTGTAGATGTAAACATTTTCATTATGTAATTTTACTTTTTTCACTTGTTTTTTTTACTTGTCCGGCCCACTTTAGATCATATTGGGCTGAATGTGGCTCCTGAACTAAAATGAGTTTGACACCCCTGCATTAGAGTTTCCACGCTACCTGAGAACGCAGCCACGAAACTGCGCTATGATTCTCACTTTCCTTCAGGTTCAACACTAACACTTAAAGGCAGGTGACAAAATAAAGGAAAAACCTGTAGTAAGTGGTCTCCCCTAGGATGACAGTATCCCTATCCATAGGGTTGCTGAAAGCTTAGATGAGGATGAAAATGGCGTGACTCAAACGCTATGTCACCCGGCTATCTGTGGGAGATATTTTGGTCCAATGTGCGACATATCCAAGATACACACATGTATAAAAAAACACAGAAGGGTCCGGTAAATGAATAAAAAATCCCAGAAAGCCTTTGAAAGAGTCGCTGATGGTGCCTGGATAAGGGCAGTCAGCCGTCTCATCAATGTCCCGGTCCAGTCAGGCAGAACAGTTTCTGTAACTGTTCCATATTTCTCAGGCTGAGCCAAGAGTGCATGTGGAATGTGTGCTCACAGTTCTTGGCAGGGCGGTGAGGGGAAGGAAATAGAGGATACAAGGGCAAGTGCATCACGCTATGAACTTAGAACTGGCAAAAAAAAAAAAGAAACCCAAAGCAAAACATAAAAACTGGTCAGAGAATGATAACAGATCTGAACAAGGGTGGACCGGACATGGAAATAAGGTAACAAGGAAGACGTAAAAGACAATATTTACACTTTATTAAGCAGTTTAAAAGTTGGATAACACTTTATATTATCGACTCTTAATCACTGATGAATTTTATTTACACACTAATATTCTGCCTTTTTTCTAATTCCAAAAAAAAGTTGTTTTCATGAGTAATCCTCTAATTTTCCTGTTTACATGCAGCCGTGCATACCTTGTTAAAAGTAGTGTTTTTTTTTTTTTTATGTTTTTCCACTGGTAGCAGATGTTCCCATCTGTAAACACAACCCTCCATTTTTTTGTTCCACCAAGCACTTTAGAAACAGGTCCAATTTTTAATATTCGCTCCATATCCATAAACGTGTTGATATCCTATGGTATAATATTTAACAGTAGGCGAGTTTCTCCTTCCTTCCTGTCTTTGGAGCATCCATCTCTGCAAGAAAGGATCTTTGTCCTTACTCCAGATGACCAGAAACAGGGGGTTGTGTGTCGCAACTGCAGTAAAATGTGAAAATTAGATCCATATACTAAATGCACTGCATACATGTCCAAAGAATCCTTTTAAAACCAGAATATTATCAGTATCTCTCACCTTTCTGGAGCATTTTTCAACAAATCCAGAATAGTAGTTAATTTAACATACATGGAAACATAGTTATTTTAATGGATTTTATTCATTTTGATTTATGTGCTGGGATTTTAATGTTTATTTGACCCTTGTGTTCATTTCAAGATAAGTTTAGCAGCATGTTGCAGTTTGTGTTTGTAGAAGAACTCAGAGGTGAGCGTGGAAAAAACAACCAATATACACGCTCTTATCAGTTTAGCAACACTCCAGCCTTAAAATGGAGTTCATGAACATCAAACATGTTCTCTGCTTGGTCAGGGGTTTCAAATTCATTTAACTTCCAGAGCCACATACAGGGCAATATGATCTTAAATGGATCAAACCAATAAAATATTAACATAATAACCTATAAATAATGACAACTCCAAACGTTTCTCTATGTTTGAGAGTGAAAAAAGTTAAGTTACAGTATGAAAATGTTTATATCTACAAACTATCCTTTAAAACAGTATGTGAATAACCTGAACAATCATGGACCCGAAGAGGGAAATCTTCCCTTTAACATTAAATTAGGTACATTTTAACCAAAGCCGAAGATGTGCACTCAGTTAAAAAAGTGCATTCAGTCACTTATTCAACATTAATCATAAAGCTGACATAACAGTCACAACACTTCAGTCACAGCTGTTTTTAACACACTTGGTGTTTTCATGCAAACATGAATTTAATGAATAAACTGCAACGAGTGTCTCTTAACATTATTTTTTGCCCAGGCAAAGGCCCGCGATCCACTGGAAACAGGTTTGAGACCCATTTTCTGGTCGAGACCCACCAGTTGAGAATCACTGGTTTAGATGATTTGTTTTAAAAATTCCAAATGAATCAATTACAATTAATCAATAAAGTGTAATCTGTTAGGTAACATCCATGTCATGTACAAAGTGGATCCCATCTCCAAAAGCGTTTCCCCAGAGTTCCTTCCTCTTTGTGTTTGTGGTGAACTGACCCCTGACTAACAGTTCCTGACCCTGGCATTTCTCTCACACCATTAGAGGTGCTGTTGGACCCGTGCCGGACGTGGTGCCCTTCTTCGACCTGCCAGGCCGTGTGCCAACTGAAGGAGGCCGACTCCCCGGCGCTGCCCCAGCTGGTCCAATGCGCCGTCTGCGCCCTGGAGTTCTGCTCGGCCTGTAAGGCCAACTGGCACCCTGGGCAGGCCTGTCAGGAGAACAACCTGCCCATTACCTCCTTCCTACCAGGAGAAAACAGGTACAGCCCCTCTCTGTTCTGTCCATCTTCTATTCTCGGGGTAGTGTTACATATTCAGACATGTTTTTAGTGACTAGTGTCTGAGCGTGAAGGCTATTCCTCTGAGGACGTTGCCACCTCCTTTTGTGGTTGTCAGATCGCAGGCAGCCTCAGAGCGATGCACAATGATTGATTTGGCAGGCGAGAGGCAATGCAAATTCTAACAAGAAAAGCAATCAAAAACAACACAAATTTGAGCACATACTGCCAAATGAATGGAGCCGGGCTGCGTTTGGAGACTTCCTTGTGAGCCATCCTACACTCACCGGTGTTGTGCAAATTGGTTTGCAAAATAAGTTTGTTACCACTACTGGGAAATATAATTTATGGTTACAAAAAGTTGTATCAAAATATTTTATTTTCAGTAAAAGGCAGATATGTAGAATAACATCTATTTTTTGTGCCAATGAGGAGTGTCTTAATTTGGCACATTTGAAATCAATTGTACTATTTAAAACATCTCTAGCCTTGTGCTTTTGCAAACTTGCTATCAGCACACATATTTATTTCTCAGGATCTCATTAAAATACAAGAAACAAGAACATACAGGAAATATGTGCACAGCATTAAAGCACACAAATAAAGAGCTAAACGTATTCATCAGGGAAATGTGAGTATGTAGAGGGCCCTCAGTTCCCATGACAACGTTTGACATGTCTTAAGTGAAACCTGGTGTAATAGAGCAGAGGATTAGTGCAGTAAATCTCATATTATCTGCCCAAAACAGTTAAAGACAAGTGCAAGTGGAGGGCACATGAAATACTTTCCACTTAGGTCTGTTGACAAGGACACTATATTAACCCATAAAGACCCAAACCACCACCGGCAACCAAAAGCATCCACTGATCTAAGATGTTTAATACTTGCTTATCCATTAATCCTATCAATCCATGTAAGTAATTGATGTAAAATGCAGTTCGTCATCTTTTCATGGTCCTCAGATATGACCCATTTTGACGTTCAGAGGCTCTGTAGTGAACATGGAAACACTGTCATCTTCTACAGCACTGATTCACCAGTAAAGCCCATGGAGTTGGATCAATGACAGTGGATGGAGACACTTGTTTTATGTTTAGTTTTTGATATCTTTGCTGAAGAAGTCACTTTTTCTTCAGTTTTCTCTGTTTTGATGTAATGACCTTTGAATTTACTGTGTTTTCATGAACATCTAAATTGAATATACAGTTGTGCTCAGAAGTTTATTTGGATGGGACGGTCTTGGATGTTCCAACATGACAATGACCCAAAACACAAGGCCAAGTTGACCTGTCATTGGCTACAGCACTAAAAAGTGAAGGTGAAGGAGTGGCCATCTCAGTCTCCTGATCTCAATATCATTGAACCACTTTGGGGAGGTCTCAAACATGCAGTTCATGGAAGAAAACCCCAAATTTGAAAGGAACTGAAGGTGTTTTGCCAAGAAGAATGGGTAGCTTGACCATCTGAGAAAATAAAGTGCCTCACCCACAACTACCACAAAAGACTTCAAGCTCTCAGTGATGTTAAAGGAACCAATACAGAGGATTAAGAACTAGGGTACACATTAAAAAATCAAAATCTTACCAAGTGTATTTTTCTCATTTCCAGTCAAAATATCTCATCATACTTAAAATAAGACATTGTCACCAAAAGAGTAACTTTTCAGTGAGATATAAGAACTTATCTTTAGACAACAGAACTTGAAAATCTTATTTCAAGAAATCTTACCAAGATAATTTTCACTTGTTCCATTGGCAGATTTTTTTTGCTTAATTCAAGATTTTTTTTTGCTTAATTCAAACAAAAAAAATCTGCCAGTGGAACTACTAACAATTATCTTTGTGAGATTTCTTGAAATAAGATTTTCCAGATCTATTGTCTAAAAGTAAGTTCTTATATCTCACTGAAAAGTTACTTTTTAGGTGATTATGTCTTATTACCTCCGCCAAGGAGGTTATGTTTTTGCCAGGGTTTGTTTGTCTGTTTGTTTGTTTGTTTGTTTGTTTGTTTGTCTGTCCGTTAGTGTGCAACATAACTCAAAAAGTTATGGACAGATTTGGATGAAATTTTCAGGGTTTGTTGGAAATGGGATAAGGAAGAAATGATTAAATTTTGGTGGTGATCAGGGGTGGGGGGGCCCATGGGGGGGGGCGCAGACCACAAAATTTCATCAAAATCTGTCCATAACTTTTTGAGTTATGTTGCACACTAACGGACAGACAAACAGACAGACAAACAAACAAACCCTGGCAAAAACATAACCTCCTTGGCGTGGGGGGGCCCACGGGGGGGCCACTGATCAGCCTTGGTGGAGGTCTGCGCTCTCCGAGTGCTTCTAGTTTTTAAGTGTGATGCAAAGAAAAATACACCAGGTAAGATTTAGATTTTTTTCCAGTGCATGTAAACTTTTGATCAGGGTCACTTGGATAGTTTCTTTTGTCAGTATGATTTAAATAGAGCAAACACATTTGTTTGATAATAAATGGCTTCATCCAATCACTAACCACGAGTGAAAGAAAAGTTTTTGTATTATTATTCATATTCTCTGAAAAATGGCCAAAGAATCACAAATTCTGCTAGGAAATCTAGGAATTCTGCTAGGACTGTAGGAAATTAAATACAGGAAAACCTATGATTTACAGTGAAAAATGCAAAATACAGAGGATAGTATTATAATAAATGGTGATAAATCACTTAAGAAAGGTTAAATAGAGACAAAACTGACAGAAAAGTAACACTGGGTCTTTATGGGTTAAACCACTGTTACATGTTAAAATATGTAATCGATGCAAAATGTATTGGACTTGTAGCCATTTTAGCTGATTTGCAAGACCATGTCAATAATGTATAACAAAACAGCATTAAAACTAAACATTTGACAAGATACATTCATGTTAACACAGGTCTAAAAATAGTCTATCAACACTGCACAATCAAATAAAATGAATTAAAACAGAACCAGATCAGCTGTTGGATATTTCCTGTATATTTACAGTCATTATATGTTGCTAAAACCTAATAGACTTCTGCATAATACTGTATTTTACAAGTAAATTAATGTACAACTAGTGATTATCACCATACATATTTGTTTAGCCATCAACCCTTTCATGCATGACATCACTGCAGTGGACACTTATTCGGTCTTTAATCAAAGCTACATTATTTGCAGTAGTGACTCGACTCTTAACTGTCGTCCCATTGCGTTTTCTAATATTTGTAATGCTCAATTTACTCTGAACGCTGTGGGATACACTGTGGAATACATAAAGCCTTATTTTATCCTGATATACTGTTTAATGAATCCAAAACATGCGGTTACAAAGAAATTCTCTAATGATCTACAGTTTAGGGAGTAGTTTGTTCACTGTTTAATCCTTTTTTTGTCATTTTGTCTCAGTTTCTCAGGATATAATCACTGATTCATAACATTCACCACAGTGGACATTTACATTTTACACCGAAATAATTTGATTTCCTAAAGCAGAAACATGTTCTGTTTGTGGAAAGAGCTTTATAGATGTGTTTAACCCTTGTGTGGTGTTCATATTTTTGTTATTCAGCCAGTGTTTGCGGGTCTGGTGAACCCGCTGCATTTGCGGGTTTTTAATTCAATATAATCAAACAATTTCATGTTAAAATACTCAACAGATGTTTACTTCATCCCAATTACAAGCAATATAAAAACAGGGTTCCTACACAGGTCTGGAAAAGTATGGAAAACAGAAACAAATGTATGGAAAAATATTCATGTTTCCAAGACTGTGCTATTCACCACTGTTCTATTTTCTAAAACATAAAATTATGAATATCTAAAAAAAGAAATGGATCAATCTGTTTTTTTAGTGCTTGCTAGTGCAGCTAAAATGCTTGTGTGAGAGCACATACAGTAGACTACACATCCCAGAAAACATTTGGGCAGATTGACAAGTTGAATGCCCCGACTTCTGCTCTTATCCTCCTCCAACCCATTTTAAGGCCCGCCCAGGTTTCGTCAAGTTTCACTGCTGCTTTGACGGACAGGTGACGTCCACACACTGTTCGAGCTATTCAACATGCCTTGTATGATCGTTGGCAGAACTCATAATGGGTAGATGTAAATTCTCCGACAGCTGGCTCATAAATCCCAAACATAAAGACTGGTTGGAATTTTTTTACCAAGACATCTAGAATTTAAGGTCTGGAAAAACTATGGAATTTTGAAATTTCAAAATGTGTAGGAATCCTGTAAAAATCATGTGTTTAATATTTGACTTTTGCCTTTGCTAGTTTTTTATGTTATTTAGTCATTAGTCTAGTGGTTCCCAACCTTTTTTCTCTCATGACCACATTTTAACATCATAAATTTCTGGTGACCCCAGGCATTCAAAACAGACTTTTTTTTTTTTTTTTTGTTAAAATTAATTTGTTTTTGATCAAGTAATAGTTTGCTATACTATGTTGCAAATAAATGTTAATTTGAGATGACATTTAGTCTATATAATGTATATTATTATGGACGGAGGCAGAAAAGCCAGGTGTAGATTACTGCACAAAGTCAGAATTTTATTTTCCTTGGTCAGGATATGTACAGTCAATCCAGCTTGTATTTACAAGGCTGACAATACTGAACAAACAATAACTCAAAAAACTATGAATTATGAAAGAGCTGCAGCGTCTTAAACCGACCACAATGAACATTTGAAAGATAAACAGTACCACAGTGCTTCAGTTTTAGCTTCACAGTTTGTCATGTCTTTTATGTAATGGGATTGTCTCTCTCATCTCTTCATATCACATCATATCATCTTTTATTAGTAAGTTTTTTTTGTGTGTTTTTTTTAATCAATTACTAGAAATTTCAGGTTGAATTCCAGGCGACCTCACGTGGTATCCTGACCCCAAGGTTGAAAAACACTGCATTAGTCATTTATGAATTTAAGTGCAACTCATTTTTAGTTTGTTTTTAATTTAATAAAAGGCAAGTTTATTTGTATAGCACATTTCAGCAACAAGGCAATTCAAGGTGCTTCACACAGGACATTGAGATACGACGACAGGGAAAAAGAAACATATTTAAAACATTATAAAAGAAACATGTAAAAGGTGATTAAAAACAGCAAGTAAGAAAACAACACATAAAATCCAAAAATATAAAAACACACACATATTAAAGTAAGAGTTGCAGTGCAGAGTTTCGAAAGAGAGTATAAAATTTAAAAAGTAAAAAGCCTTTTAGTCAAAAGCAACAGTGAACAGGTGAGTCTTTAACCTTGACTTAGAAGAACTCAGACTCTCAGCAGACCTGATATTTTCTGATAGTTTGTTCCAGATATACGGAGCATAGAAACTGAACGCTGATTCTCCATGTTTAGTTCTGACTTTGGGAACACAGAGCAGACCTGTAAACATAATCAAGATATGAGAGGAAAAAAATAATTTGAAAATAATTACTTTCTTTTAATAGAAATGAAAAGGGGTCCCGCAGACCCAAACACCATACAAGGGTTACGGGTAAAACTGTTGATGTATGGAATCCACAACAATGAATATCCATTTTGCAGGTATATCGTTTGAATCAATTTCGCTCCAACACAAGTAATAGCACCAGTAAGACTGCATTACTCGACATGTTTTTACTGCTCCTTCAACACACTTAAAGGTATTTTATTCTGTCTGACGGGTTGCATCAGCTGCTATAATACACTCTGCAGATACAGTCCCTGGAAATGATATCTGTTTTCTCCAAATTAGAGCAGCAATCTACATGTCATGCTCCGCTCACCTGACGATAGTTCACGGCTGTTTGTCAATATACAGCAGGATTCATCGAGTAAAGCTTTAAATATAGAATGACAGCTGCTCCGTCTGGATGTTTTGCAGCCGCCACTCAGTTGAACATAAGCCAGGGCTCAGGCACAAATGAATAGACATAAAACAATCTGCTGAAACTAAACTGCGCTAAAGCAGTCTGAGTGAAGCCTCGGTGGGTGTTTTTTTTTTTTTTTAGCATACATGAGATGTGTCAAGGCGTAGAGGAGGGCAGCCCTGAGGTGTCGGAGGCTGACCTGTTTTCTTTGCGATATCCTCTTACTCTGGAAACCTCATTAGCTCTACAGAGCCGTTCCTGTGTCTGCACCGGTTCACGGCCGGGGTCAGAGGTCACGCTGGATGGACAGAGGATTAACAAGGCTACTCTTAGTTAAGAGATATTTGAACCGTGTGAACTACATTCCCTCGCTGGAAAGGTGTCTCGGAAATTGGTGACACCCCGGGCTGTTTTATTATCGCTCTAAGGAAAACGAATGAAGAAATGAAAGGGAATCATTTGATACTTGATCCAGACGGCGAGACTGAGTTATATCAGACTGTCTGCTTGGTAATGACACGTACTAGTTGATTTCCTCTGCTCATTTGTCCTATTTTCTCTCAATAAACAGTAGATCCTGCATATTTTATAACACCATATTTACAGTTACTTTATGCATTTGGCAGATGCTTTTTTCCAAAGCGACTTACAGGGGAAAAACCAAAAATAAAAGAAAAATACAAGAATAGATTAAAGACATAAAAACAGCTGTACAATGAAAACAGTATAGTACAGAAGAATAAAAAAGCAAACTGATAGACTAAATACAATAATAGATTCAAAAGACATAAAAACAGCTGTACAATTAAAAACAGTGAAATAAAAATATATTATATATATTACAATATTATGAAATATATTTTCCAATACTGATACTACTTACTGTTTTAATCTAATTTTAAATGATAAGACCTTACTCTTTAATTTTCTACTTTTACTTTTTAACCTTTGCTGCTGTTATACTGTATATTTCTCTGGTGCGAGAACACTTAAGGATGATCATATCTTATCTCTTATCTTAAACATATGTTATTACATATCTTATTACACCATACATATCAAATACACTATTGATTTTCATATAATAGTTTAAATACATAGAAGTGTCCAATGTTATAATGTAAACTAAGTCAGGAAATAGCCCCAAGTACACATTTAGCACTAACATAAAACCATTATCTTTTTTTTTTCCCAGTTATCTTTATTCATTTATAAATTTAGAGCATTAAGAAACACAAACAGGGAAAGAAAAAGAGAAAGAAAAAAAATAAAAACTACCCCCTGCCCCATCCCAGGTTTTTTACTGGATTTAAATGTATGATGATGTTGTTGTCTTTGATCCATTAACACCCACCTGAAAAATATTACTTAACCCAGAACACCCCAGAGAATGTTTACTGGGGCCTCGGCGATCATCTTAAATTATATATAATTATTTCTAATTTAAATTTATATACAGGGTGGGTGAAAAGTAACTAGGCATTAAAAATTGGTAATAAAATCTATATTCCTATTACAAAGTTATTGAAACAAATGATACATGTTCTTTATTACATGGGAAAATGAAAGTAAATCTTCATATTTCAACGTAATGGTGGCGTCAACCAGTTTCTTCAAACGGGCAGGGACGGAATGAACAACCTTCTGGAGGACGTTGTCTAGGATATTATTGAGAACGTCATGAAAAAGAAATAAGACAATAAGAAAATAAGAAATTCCCATTGGTGTTGTCTGTTTAAAAATTTTTTTTTCGTCATGACTTCAGTAATACTAAAAATTATATAAGCAATTTCTAATGCCTAGTTGCTTTTCACCCACCCTATATATGAGTAAACATACTTGACCTAAAATACTCTTTGGTCAATTTAGTTTAATCAATTAAAGCTATACCTACCGATGTGGCATTTCTCACAGCACTTAGTAGAAGTTTGAACATGAACAACCCGCCTCCCTCCAAAGCCCCGCCCCCTTCCCTCTGCCTGAGCTCTGAGGCTCCTCCTCCTCTCTCCTCATGCGTGATGCAAACGGAGGAAGAAGCAGAGGTGGAGGTCCGGTCCGTTTTGGCGTGTCCGCGGACCCCTCCCTCAGTAATCAGATGCATCATCCACCTGCCGCGGGCCCGCGGCTCCTGTTCCATCAGTAGACCTGGTCTGTGCAGTACTGGGTCAGGGTCTTCACTGCAGTGCCCAGGGGATGGGCACGCGCACTGTGAACGCGCGGCCTCCGCGAATTTTCCGTGGACATTTGAAGTTTCATAGTCCATACAATTATCATCCTACATCATCTTACATTGTGTGACACCATATACATGTACCTGTATGAGTCCCACCGTCATAAAAGCTGAGCTTTATGCAGACCTGTTCAGTCCAGTACAGCTGACTTCCGGACTTTTATCTCCATCCTTCATTCATCAGACTCCCGTTTGTGCCCCTCAGTTGTTGTTTCTGTTCATAAATCCGTTTTTTCCCTTCCACATGTGCATGTCAGTTCTATCCAAACACATCCTAGACAGTAGACTGTGGTCAGTGACAGGAGAAGCAGCGCGAGTGAAGCGTCAGATTCAGAGGAACACATATCGGATGTGAGGCGGCGATAGTGGATCGGATGCTGGACGCCCATAATGGATGATTGACAGGAGGCTCAGTCAGGTTCGGCCAATTATTTTATTCGGACCGAATAAAATGATTGGTCAGACTTTTATCAGAAATATATGAGAATTAAACGTTTTTGAGTTTCAATGCCTGGCGGATTTCTTTTACATTTTAGTTTGACACACACTTATTAGGAGCATTTTAAGATGACAAAAGAAAAGTGTAAAAATGCCACATTATACGGTATAGCTTTAAGTGCATGTCTTTATACGGTGGGAGGAAGCTTGAGCACCCCTGCAAACATGGGGAGAACATGCAAACTCCTTAAAGAAAGGTTCCCCCAATCAGTTGATCTTCGAACCTGACACCTTTTTCCTGTGAAGCAACTGCACCCCCATGTTGCCCCATTTGAAATCAACAGAAAAATATGTCTACTTTACCCAAAACATCTTAGAGAATGTTTATTGGGACCTTCGTGATCATCTGAGACACTTAGGAGACATATTTAAAATGATGTCAAAAATGTCAAGTTTTTGATGACATGGTACAAAAATTGCCTCACTATTTGACAATTTTGGTCCATTATCATCTACCTGAAAAATATTTTTGACTAAAAACACCTCAAACAATGTTTATTGGGACCTCAGCATTCATTTCACACACTAATGAAGCATGTTTTAAATGATGTCCATTTTTGAAACATAGTATAGCCTTGGTATCGGATGATTTTGGCCTGTTAGCACTCACTTGAGAAGCATTTTTATTTCACCCAAATCACCACAAACAATGTTTATTTGGGAACTCAGTCATCGTCTGAGACACTTGGGAGAGATATTTAAAATGATGTCCGAAATGCAAAGTTTATGATGACATAGTACAAAAAAATTGTCTTAGTATTTGACAATTTGGTCCATTATCACCCATCTGAAAAATATTTTTATTTCACTCAGAACAACTCAAACAATGTTTATTGGGACCTCAGCATTCATTTCACACACTTAGGACGCATGTTTTAAATAATGTCCAAAATGTCCATTTTTGACGACATAGTATAGCCTCTGTATTGGATGATTTTGGCCTGTCAGCACCCACTTGAAAAACATTTTTACTTCACCCAAAACACCACAAACAATGTTTATTTGGGAACTCAGTCATCATCTGAGACAGTGGGGAGACATATTTAAAATGATGTCTAAAATGTAAAGTTTTTGATGAGATAGTACAAAAAAATTGCCTCAGTATTTGACAGTTTTGGTCCATTACCCATCTGAAAAATTTGTTTGACTCAAAACACCTCAAACAATGTTTATTTGGGACCTCAGTCATCATCTGAGACACTGAAGGCATATTTAAAATGATATCCGAAATCGGAATTGTCAAATACTAAGGCTATACAATGTCATCTAAAAATGAATTGCTCAAAAGTAAGTGGACACAGAAATGTCAACATATTTTTGAGCCTCTGGAAGTGGATGTATTTTCTAAATGTCAAATGCAGTATTTGCATCAAACCTCTTCAGTTAAAGCTAAAAGTCAACTCTTCAGTCACTTCTTAATCGCTTCATTTCAGATCCACTGAGGTCTTGTATAAACGTAATATTCAGAATCATATGGGTCTAATTGCATGTAAAGTATAGATAAATGTCTTCACCTACTGCTGTTGTTGTAGAGGAACATCTGACTCTAAAGGAAAGGCAGAGTCCAGTTTCTATGATGGCCACCAGGTGTCAGATGAATGAGTTTGCTGAGTGGGCTCTAACTCACTCTAATCCCACTCTAATCAATTCATGGAGAATTAGCCTGAAAATAAATGGCCCTGTTTGACTGACAGCTACCTGTTCGCTGAAACAGGAGGAACAGCTACAGGGTTACAAACTCCAACAGGAGAAAAAAGAATCAGAATCTGGGGTGGACTATAGCAGGAGTGAGTCTGTAACCCTTTATAGTTCACTCATAGAAATACTCTGAAATTCAACAATTCAACCTTAGTGTGTTATTGGAGGACGTACTTTATTACTTTTGTGAAATGTTTCAAAATGTTTTATATGTAGAAAATCAAGGTCAATGAAGTTACCATATTAAAAAGTACAGGGTGGGGAAGCAAAATTTACAATGAACATTTAGTTGTTTTTTCTCAGCAGGCATTACGTCAATTGTTTTGAAACCAAACATATATTGATGTCATAAACATACCTAACACTATTATCCATACCTTTTCAGAAACGTTTGCCCATATGAGTAATCAGGAAAGCAAACGTCAGAGAGTGTGTGATTTGCTGAATGCACTCGTCACACCAAAGGAGATTTCAAAAATAGTTGGAGTGTCCATAAAGACTGTTTATAATGGAAAGAAGAGAATGACTATGAGCAAAACTATTACCAGAAAGTCTGGAAGATACTATTAAAGAAGAATGGGAGAAGCTGTCACCCGAATATTTGAGGAACACTTGCGCAAGTTTCAGGAAGCGTGTGAAGGCAGTTATTGAGAAAGAAGGAGGACACATAGAATAAAAACATTTTCTATTATGTCAATTTTCTTGTGGCAAATAAATTCTCATGACTTTCAATAAACTAATTGGTCATACACTGTCTTTCAATCCCTGCCTCAAAATATTGTAAATTTTGCTTCCCCACCCATCCAAGACGTGTATATATAAAAAATACTAGAAAACCACATGTAAAGTGAAAAGAACATGTATTTTAGAACAGCCTTTTTAGAACATTAGACCAACATAAGTGCTGATCCAGACACTTGTCAACATGCAAGGGGTGTAACGGTGCACTCGTTTGAACCGGTGAATTCTCTGCGGTCCTGCAAAAAACAAAACAAAACATAGCAACAGAGGCACTGAAGCCAGGTCAGAAGCATGTTAAGTTTCATTTTAGGTACGTTGCAGTTTTGTGGCACAAAAGAGCAAAAAGGGTTTAATATTTTAACTCAAGCTGGCAAAATAGGGTGAACCTGCTCCTCTTCTCCTTCACCATGCCTCTGTGATGGTGTTACTGTGTGAGGTCACATTCACAACACCTCAGGGAATACTGTGAGGCGTTCAAAAACACTCAGTAAATGACAGTGTTTGCCATAAACAAACATTGAACTTTCAAAAATATATAACATGTGGGGTGCCTGTTAATGCACAAATGATTGAACAATATTTTGTAGAAATGTCCTGTGTCCCACAGGTAGTTACGGAGTGCACCCCCCCATGCCCCTCCTTCACTAGTCTCCTTCACTGTACGGAAAACGTATCAAAAATGTATCGAACCAAATTTTTTCTGTACCATTACACCCCTACAGCATCCACATTATCCCTTTGACATCATTCCTTACATTAGTACCTAACAAAGCAGGTACGTTCACTGTTCATGCAGAGGTGGATCACATTGGACCTGAGACTGTTCTCACTGTAACTGTTGCTGTCACTGTCTTGTAATGTGTGAGGAAATGACCAAAAACAGTCACTTGCCCAGTTAACTGAATTTACCGACTCCTGAAGTAAAACCATTCACAGTTCTGCCACCGAACACTGTTTCACACAGTCCAGTTATGCAAAAGACTGTAAATATTGATTACTGCACTAAAGCACTTTTATTTCCACACTTGTAGTAAAGTGAACGTAAAATGATTTTATATCTTGTTTGGATTTTAAAATACACATGTGGTTTGTCTGTGTGTTTTTTCCAGCTCTTTCTATAAGAACGAGGAGGACGACGCTCCGATCAAACGCTGTCCTAAATGTAAAGTTTACATCGAACGGGACGAGGGCTGCGCTCAAATGATGTGCAAGAACTGCAAACATGCCTTCTGCTGGTACTGTCTGGAATCCTTGGATGTGAGTTGCTCCTTCTTTCATTTCTCTGTCACTGTTGGAAAAGTTGAAAAGAAGCAGAAAATGCATTGAGTTCAAAGCTCATATACGTTCTGAGTGAACTCCTGCATTTAATGTGCTTTAAATAGAAACACTGTGCAAATGTCACAATCATTTACACTGTTTCACACAATAACATGAGACAGTCTCGAAACATTTTAAATTATGTAAATAAATTGCTCATTTTTTGTCATTTAACCCTTTAACAACAGTAATCTCTCCGGCGCTGCATTTTGCACTTTAAAGCATTCAAATTACTGTAACTCCTGAACCGTTTGTGCTATCCACAAAATTCAAACAGCATCAGAAAGCTGAGATCCTGAGCTTTCTGACACTATTTAACACTTAAAAGGCAGCAATGCATATGGGACTGTGTTAAAAGTAGAAAGGAGACTTTCAGAAAGACTAAAAAATGCCTGGAAATAACAAAAACTGGGAAGCTATAATATTGATACTGAAGACCAAAAAGCATGATCGATCAGATGTAAAACAGTTGAAAGTTTATTTTTGCTAACTCAAAAAGTTTCTTTATGGACATTTACAATTGCTCTGATAATAAATATGCTAAATACTTCAACAGGGTTTCTGTGGCTTATTAAAAAGCATTAAAAGTCATTAAATAGATTTTATGAATATTAAGACCTTAAATGGCATCAAGCATTAAGTTTGATGTCCAGAGGCATTAGAAAATTAAATACAGTTGATGGAAAAAAAAGTATTGTTATTCACGATTTATTTTGATTATATAAACATTTAATAATTTTGATTGGAAGTATAGTGTCATGATTGACAGGGGGAACCTTTTAATTGGTTATTGTTTATGGTCAATACATGAAGTCACAACACCGGATGCTTGGAATGCAACGTGCTGTGAGCGTGCTCATTCTGTGGCAAAAGAGCGGAGGGAAAATTAGCAAATGTCGAAAAAATGGGAAAATGTAAGTTTCAGCAGAAGTGATTGGAGGAGGAACTATTCAGAACCTGGTTAAAGCCTGTCAACAGTAAACTGTCATAAAACTATATGTAAAACTGTATCTACAGTTGGGCGTAGGCATTAAATTTATTTAAAGTAGCATTAAAAAGCATTAAATTAGATTTGCTGATACCTGCAGAAACACTGTTCAAGTCAGGTTTTTTCTCTTTTTTTACTAAAACACACGGTTTTAAGCATTTATTATTTAGAATAATGATAAATAATGGCCAGAAAGGCAAGGCAAATTTATTTGTATTGAACAGGGCAATTCACAGTGCTTTACAAAAATGGAAAAGAGACAAATTAAAAACACACAATTACAATTAAAACATAATCAATAAAACATAAATAATAATCAATTAAAATAAAGTAAAAGAGAAGAGTGCAGATAGAATCCATTCAGTTGTTATATGCACAGATATTGAAAGTTAAGTTCTTCCTGAAAACAAAAGTACAAAGAATTGGCAAAAAAGACATTTTCTGACACTTTTATTACAAAGAAAATATGAAGACACCTAGGGGGCGTGTTATAATTAAAAGGGTTAATGCAGTTCACTCAATGAATCCTGAACAGAAAATGTCAGACCATCACAAACAAGTCACAGTTGGCCTTATTTATAAATCTGTGCATAAATAAACATTTTCTGAGTAGTTTTTCTTCCATTCTTGTACCACCTTCTAAATTGTTTCTAAATAAGTAAACCGGCCAATTTGAAAAGATATAAATTTGATAAATAACAGCTTTATTTTAAGCATTAGTTAGAAAAATACACTCTATCATGGGATACTGTATAAAATGATTTACCCAGTAATTGCACGTCTGCTGTTTTATTATTATGTTTGCTAACCTTTCACACTAAACTCAAAGTTGCCAGTATAATTATCAGAACACTATGACTATGTTCGATCAAAACATGCTTCTTGGTAAAAGTGTAGAAACTCCTGAAATGGAATTTATTTCTTGAAGAAAATTAAAGGTCACAACTCAGTCTTTGGGAATGAACAATTGAGTAGAATATAACCTGTGGTGAAATGCATGATAAAAATACTCCGTCTAAATGTATTAGTCTTCACTTGCGGCAGTAAAAACATGTTTAATACATGTGAATATCTACAGTCTGTTATTGTGGTGTTTGCACAGTCATAATCTCAGTTGTCGACATCATTTGTTTCTTAGCGACGACAACAGTTTTCATTATCAGGAGTTGTAGCTTAACCTTGGACTTGACAAGAAAGAGATGTATTTGTGTGTTGGTTTTTTTTTGTGTGTGTGTGTGTGAAATGTATTAAACTGATGACGACGACAGCTCGGACTTTGTTTAGATGGGGGTGATTTATGTGGCTCGGTGGCTTATGTAATCCTAATTATATGAGTATAGACGACCGGGCCACGCAGGTCATTTAAAAAGCAATTTTGTCCGAACAGCGGCGTGAGTGTTAATGGTAAATCTTTATCTGCTCTGTGTTGGTGTGCGTTTGTGTGTGTTCGTGTGACAGGACGACTTCCTCCTGATCCACTATGACAAAGGGCCCTGTCGAAACAAACTGGGCCACTCCAGGGCATCTGTTATCTGGCACAGAACACAGGTGAGAAAGCCGTCTTCCACCTCTTTCTCCTTCCCCTCTATGACACTCTCAGTCGAGGTGGTTGTGGGGGGGGTCTCCTTTTACCACGGTGCAGCATGCGGACGTACACGTGCTCCCAGCTTGGGCCTTGTCTCCTCTGTCTGCGCTTGCATGTGAGCTAGTATTATCTTGACAGCACAATACCAAGAGGACGGCTTGATCCACATACAGCGACAAGTGCCCGGTGGTCAGTGTCCTGCTGTTTCCAACTAAGCCTTTTATGGACGCTTTTCACAGCAAAACAGGTTTATATAACCGGCATTTACCTATACATAAAAAAATGAAATGATGGATTACATCTAAAAGATTGAATAGGACACATGTGACATGACAGATTACACACAGGATTAGTTAGATACATGTCATTTTCTACAGAGAATAATTGCCTAAGTCATATTTTTGGTCAAATTGTGATATCTGCATAACTTTACTGATTCATTTTTATCATTGGTTATAATCTGGGAAGAAAAATAACATCGGTGATTATTCTTTAAGGCTAACAATATGATAATGTGTTCTAAGGCCTTATTTAGAAATACGTGCATAAATTAACAGACTGTTTTTTTTTTATTTATTATTATTTATTACTCCACCCCCGAAGGGAAGGCAAGGGGTATTGTTTTTGTTTCAGTTTGTTTCTTTGTTTGTTAACACTTTAGCAGCAAAACTATTGGTTGAATTCATACCCAACTGGGTTTATGTGATTAAATCTTTGGAAAAGTAGGTCAACGTTCCAATTTTTTATGAATTTTTTAAACTTTTTTTTTCCCTATTTACTTATATTAGCTTTTCTTATACCATCTGCTAATCTGTTTCTAAATAAGTAAACCCGTCAATTGGAAAAATACATATATTTGATAAATAACTGCTTTATTTTAAGCATTAGAGAGAAAAATACACTCGTGAGATACTTTGTAGAAATAAAACAGCTGAATAGGACACGTGACTTTACAGATTATACATACACATACATACATACACAGTTAGATACAGCATGCATTTCCCATGTAGCATAATTGCCTAAGTCATATTTTTGGTCGAATTGTAATATCTGCATAACTTTACTGATTGATTTTTAACATTGGTTATAATCTATTATAATTTTTTTTGTTATTATTACTATTTTTGTGTAATTTTTAGTCACAAATTTTTTATATATTTCTTTTATCTTTTTTTGTTTTGTTTTGGTGGCCGTTGTATTGTGCTGCTGTACATTTTAATTCAATCAATAAGGTATATCTTATTTTATCTTAATCTGAAAAAAATATGACATAGCCGATTATGCTTCGAGGCTAATGATATGATGTGTTCTAAGGCTATCTTAATTGGCCTTATTTATTAATCTGTGCATAAATGAACATTTCCTGACTAGTTTTATTTCCATTCTTGTACCACCTTCTAGTCTGTTTCTAAATAAGTAAACCAGTCAATTGGAAAAGTACATATATTTGACAAACAACAGCATTAGTGAGAAAAATACACTTGTGAAATACTTTGTAGAAATTAAAGGATTGAACAGGACACGTGACATGACACATTACTTATACGGGATTAGATAGAACATGTCATTTCCTATTTTCATTTTTTTGGTCAAATTGTGATATCTGCGTAACTTTACTGATTTCTTTTTCATTATTTGGGGGAGAAAAAAAAAAAAGAATTCAGTGATTATTGTATGAGGCTAACAGTATGATAATGTCTTCTAAGGCCATCCTGTTTTTTTTTCTTTTTTCCAAATATATTATTCATAGCGTGACATGTCCCTTTGTCCAACATACTGGTTATTTTGTCAACATTAGCATACACACTGGCATCTGTTGCCCAGTGGGGCAGACTGAGTCATATGATTACAGCTCATCAAGTGGAAGCTTCACCGTTCTGTCTTTGTATCCGTCTTTGCTTCTCCACGTTCACAAACCCACCCTCCCTCCCTCTGACTGACGCCTTCAGAAGTACAGAACATGTGCAAACCCACCTCACAAACACGCATCTCCTTTCCTCGGATGATAATTTGCATGTTTATACAAAAGCTGAGCCTTCAGTTGTGAGGAAGGTCACGTCCTGAACATTAGGGTCTTTTATTCAGGCCCAAACGCTGGGTTTTCAATCGCACCGAGGCCTTTCTCTGAACTGTAAAAAGAACAGATAATGATGTGGTCGTGCATTCTTCATTAACGGACACTGTTCTCGCCTGCAGGCAGTTTCCAAAAATCTGCCTCTTTCCCTCTGATGGGAAGAAAAACATTGTTCTATTATAAGTCACTGTTGCATGTGACTGCGTGTTATGTATTCTAGTTTATGGCTGAGCACTGGCCAGTGTCTGGCGCCCTCATGTGGTCAATTACATACATTTCTTTTCTTGAAAAACACTGAAGCAAACATGCA
Organism: Sphaeramia orbicularis; assembly: GCF_902148855.1. Taxonomy (NCBI): domain Eukaryota; kingdom Metazoa; phylum Chordata; class Actinopteri; order Kurtiformes; family Apogonidae; genus Sphaeramia; species Sphaeramia orbicularis. The sequence continues at coordinate 22,213,523 of NC_043978.1, read as the reverse complement.
AGAACACCTTCAGTTATGTTTACTGTTTTGTTAGTATTTCATGAATATTTTAATGTTTTATTTTAATTTTTAGTATGATTATTATGGCTATATTAACACTTCATTTCATCCAGAATATTCATCTCTGACTCCTTTTATGTAACAACAGTTAATAATTTTCTATTTCCTACAGAAAAATCAAAGGTGACATAACAGACAACAAGCAAATGATTTCACAAATAAATCCATGTGACAGATGACACTTTTCCACAATGTTGTTTCTAGAAATAGAAACAAGAGAAGCAGTTGTGAAGTTACCAAGGTCATATTAGATGACAACATTATTGAAATAGTTTTTCTTTTAGTTGTGTTTCAGTTTGGTTTCTGACGTTGAATTGTAGTTCTACTTTCATTTTGAGGAAATCGATAGTGTTTAGTAAGTTTTTCTCTTAGTTTTTTTTTTTTTTTTTTTAAAGTATGAGGAAACTGGTTTTGTTTTGTACAAACTGAAACAGGTTGGATGAACAAACACAAGGCGTTTAGTATGTTTATTAAGAGGTTGTATTTGTGCAAAACTATTAAAGCCAAAATATATTAATATACTGTATTAAATGATGTAAAAAGCCTTGAATTTAAAGTAAAACTGCAATCATTAGTGTAACATGAGAATGAAAATGAAGCTGATTTACCAGCAATTCTTGTCTGTTTAGTTTTTCTTTAGTTTTTATAATTTGATAGCTGTGATTTTTAAAATATTTTACATAGTTAACAACATAATTTTTTCACTGTTATAGATTTAATCTCAGTTTTTAGTGGATGTTACCTGCTACTTGTGCATTATCACTACATCTAAGGTCCCAACTTGTATCTACATGAAAAAAATCCATATTCAGTAGATTATTAACATGTTTATCTATTAGACTTGAGCACCTTAAAACGAAAAGCCTAGTCATCGGTCATTGACACAAGGCGGCACTATCGATCTGGAGGTCACAAAGTTTCCAAAAATTAGATCCATGAAGACTAAAACTGAAAGTGGTCGAGAAAAACTAATTTAATTAACTGGATTTAAAAAACAGCTTAAAAAAATATTATTAAATTTAAAGTATCATGAACAACATGGTAGAAACTAAAACAGAATTGCAGTCAATTTTTTTTTTTTTTAAATATAAATATATTTACTATTATCTATGATCTTTTAACCTCTTTTTCATCATGCTGTGTGCTGCTGACCTCTTAGACAAGTCACCCCTGTAAAAGAGATCTCAAAGGGACTGCATCTGGTTAAATAAAGATTAAACTTTAAAAAAAAAAGGCAACCTTTTTTTCATTTTAGACTAAAGTTTCACTCTTGAGCTCAACTTTGGGCCAAACAATGTTATCTAAAATAAACAGGTGCATTCTTTCACCTTTCTTTTTACAGCCTCTAAACTAAGACACAGGGTTCCCACGAGGTCTTGAATTTACAAATCTGCATTTAATACCTTAAAAATTCTTTCAAAGGTAATAAATTTGATATGGTAGGTCTTGAGTTATGTTGCCATAAATGTGTTTAAATGTGTCTGGGAAATGTTCAAGCGCAAAGAAAGTAACGTTAGTCGACTTAGTTCCACCTGTTCCAACCTGACAATTTGTACTGAAATTAGGAATCAATTATGGTGAGGAATGACTCGGAATGTTGGGAATCAAGGAGTTGGAGTAAATAAATACATTTTGCTAAATTTCAGGACTTTTTTTTTTTTTTTTTTTGCTAGTATGGCCATGAAACGGGCATTAAATTCTCAATTCAATTTTATTTGTAGAGCCCAATACCACAACAAGGGACACCAGGTGAATAGTGATAAAAAGACTAAGTAAACTAGATATTGGAAATTATAAGTACAGACAAAAGTGATTACATAATACCAGAAACAGATAGAAATTCTGTTCTAAGTATTCTTAAAAAGGTCTTTAAAAGCTTCAAATTTTACTTGCAGAAACCTGTCATAACCCTGAAGACAAATCTGTCCCTTACAATAAAAATAAAAGTACTCATTTACTCATAAAACTACGAGTAGATTTAATACACAAACTGAAACTAATAAATACAGATAAACTGTGACAACTGAAAAATGTAGAGTCAAATTTTATAACAGTATAAAATATAAAGTCATACACTATATGGATGAAAGTCTTCAGACATGTTGAATTGAGGTGTTTCAACACTAATTTTGTTTGTTTGTTTTATCCATGACGACAATTTGAAATGTTCAACCTATAAACTTCTAAAATATTTTTGGTTCTCTGACTAAATAATAATTTTCTACCACAACTAACCATCTCCTTTTGTTCACATCTCACTTAGGAAGAAAAATATCCCATTAAACTTAGAATATTGATGTTTCTAAACTATATGGACAAAAATATTGGGACACATCATGGCTACAGCTGTAAGATGTCCTGTTCATAATGATTTAAGATACAGTCACGGAAAAAAATTATTAGACCATCAAAAGTCATCAAAAACAATGGTTATGCAATCAAGTACTAACTCCTGTGTGTACCATGTGACTAAAACAGACAGAAAAGAAAACATGGAATGCCTAAAGGCACTGTTTTTGGCACTACAATGCAAGAACTGAAGTGATTTAGGTTATTATCAAGAAAACATGGAAAATGGCTCAATATCAGCTCTGAAATTAAACTCTTATGAGCTATTTTTGTTGTTATCATTATATCTGTCCAAACAAATGTACCTTTAGTTGTACCAGGCATTAAAATGAACAAGAAATGGAAAAAAACAAGGGGTGGTCTAATATTTTTTTTTTTTTCTGTGACTGTATAAACATCAATATTTCCGTAAAGTTTAAGGCCAGATTTTTCTTCCTAAGTGAGATATGAAGAAAGTAGATGGTTAGTTGTGGTAGAAAATTATTATTTACAGTCAGAACATGAAAAATATTTTAGAACATTTAAAAACAGCTGTGGATTTTTTTAAAAAATCAATGTTGAGAGAAATTAAGTAAAAACCATCTCTGAAGCATTTTAGATTTAAACCAATCTAACCAATGCAGTGATATTTATCATAATATAAAACATTTGTTGTTATTACTTTGTAGCCCAGACCCCTGTTAGAAAAGAAACACCTGAATTCAACACGTCCCAATACTTTTGTCCATATAGTGACTGTTGTGAAGGATTTGGGGCCCTCTGCTGGCTGATCTGTGGTACTACATACATTACAACATGTACCTTTGTCTTGTTGCAGGTCGTTGGTATTTTTGCTGGTTTCGGTCTGCTCCTGTTGGTCGCCTCCCCTTTCCTCCTCTTGGCCACTCCCATCGTCCTTTGCTGCAAGTGCAAGTGCAGCAAAGGGGACGACGACCCGCTGCCGACCTAAACGCCATCGTCAGCGCCGAAGTGGAGAGCCGCTTTAAGGATGGGCCATCGTATTTTCCTTTTCACCCCTTCACATTCTTTTCCTCCCACCAGCTTTGAGTGCTTCATTTTTTGGGCTGAGCCGGCAGCAGCCCCGGGCGCTTCGGGATCCATCGCTCTGCATGAGAGAGAGGAGGCGTGGTTAGAAAACCTTGGCGTGAGGGGAGGCGCAAGGTCAAAGGTCGGAGGAGGAGGTTTCTAAAGGACGGCGGTGTCCGTGCGTGGGACATGGGTGGTTTTCGGGTCATTTCTCGTGGCCCGTATCCGTGGGTTACCGTGGTGTGGTATCTCACCGGAGGGGGGGGTTATTTTACAAACCGGTTCTAAAAACGTTCTTCTCTCGTATGGACAACGTAACGCAGGAGCTACCTGAAAAAGAACTTTTTCCTTTTATCGCTCTGTTTTGTCGGTTTGTCGTACGCAACAAAAGCTTTTTTCCCCCCACCCACCGCCACACTCGATGTAGCTCTACAGGTTCAGTCAGTAGCATTAGAGTCGCACCACGCATGTTTGGTGTTCACTCGATTTGCACACGGAGCATGATTTCTGTATCATGTTCGTGACTGAGGTAGAGGTGGGAGGCTGTCACTCTCAACTCGATGTACAGCACGTCCTCTTGATGATGTCAATGTTTTATAACCTGTCGCTTTTAATAGAACTGTGCTCAGAGTAGTGTCTGTGATGTACTTTTGAGTGTTTTTTTTTTTTCCCCTGAAATGGTTAGGGATACACATTAAAGAGGACGGCCACTCAAGGATTTTATTTCTGAAATCTTTATGAGCTCCAGATATAAAACATGGAGTCAAAGTCTTTTTTTTTTTTTTCTTCTAAAACTATTGTGTTAAGAAGAAGGAATTGAGTCGTGGTCCTCTTTAATTTCAGAATCCACATGTTGTGGAACTAGTTAACCACTCACTAGAGGCCTAGTTCACACTGGTGTGGATATTTTTTACAAACTATTATTTCCCTCTGCTTTAAAAAAAAAGTCATGAAACAAGGAAAATGCGCAAATAAACAGTTGTCTGGTAATGTCATCGCAACGTCGAGACTTACATGGAATCGACCCACAACACCATATTAATCCATAAAGACCCAAACAGGAACCGGCGACCAAAACCATCTACTGATCTAAAGTGTTTAATACCTGTTGATCCATTAATCCTATCAATCCATGTAAATAATTGGTGTAAAACACAGATTATCATCTTTTCATGGTTATCGCATTTGGACGTTCAGAGCAAACACTGTCGTCTTCTACAACATTCACCAGTAAAACCCATGGAGTTGGATCAATAGTCGCTTTTCCATTGACCCTCAAATTGCGCAAAAATAACTTGTACATAAAAATTTACCTAATGGAAAAATGACAATTTTGCCAAAACTCTCATTTTTCGATTAAAAGTTTTTGCAAAAGGTGGTTTTTCAGGCATAGCGCAAATGGTATATCACACAGAATCACGTGAATAAAAAAAACAAATGTTGATGGACGTTACAACAAGTTGGGTTTTAAATGAAACATGGTGCGGTATGTGTGGACACACCAGGAAACCGAATCATTTTTTAATTTATTACAAGATAGAGGGGTAATATATAATAATAATAATAATAATAAATATGTCTGTAAATCAACATCATATTTACGTTCACCGCCTAGTTATGGAATTACATCTTGTGTCATCTTGTGATAATAAATAAACAAATCATTGCATTTGTGATTTAACGGAAAAACCCACATTACCCACTTCTGTTTTTTCGACATTTAGTAAATATCAGTTAAGTTTTGCATATGTGTCTAATGGAAAAGCAACTAATGACAGTGCATATACACACTGGATTTATGTTCAGTTAATGATGGATTTTGTTGAAAAAGTCAGTTTTTCTTCAGTTTTCTGTTTCTGATATAAGCACCCTCAACTATAACCTGAGCTTTTTTGAACATCTACATAATTAGTGAATTAAATACAGGAAAATATATGAAAAAAACACAAAATTCAGAGGATGATATTATAACAAATGGTGATAAATCATTTAAGAAATGTCTAATTCATTTTAGAACTGCCACAAAAGTAACACTGGGTCTTTATGGGTTAAAGAGAGAAAACAAACTGACGCCGTTACTGTTTGAGGTGCGTGAGGACATGCACGAATTGGGCTGTGATATGTTTAGATCCCTAGACTCTACCTTTTATGTCCAGAGTCTGCTTTAGTGTCCTTAAATGCATGCAGAGGAGACGCACAAATGTGGAGGAAAATGTTTGTCGTGCAAAATATCCTTACTAGTGCGGACGGGGCCTGAAAGAGATGTCACTCGTATAATTCTGCCCCCTGGTGGTGGTTTAGCTAAATAGAAATGAGTAGCCTTAAATTGAGACTAGCCAAAATGAGGCATTTTCCCCTTGTGCATTAAAAATAGTCAAAAGATGAAAATCCAAATAAACCCAGGGAAACACGCATGTTACAGTAATTTTTAAAGCATTAAAAAGTGAATCAGTGAAGCCCTTTATATCTGAACGATTTAATGATGTCATCCATATTCCACACTGTTAATAGCCATACAGTAAAAAAAAAAATAAAAATAATAAAAATATAAATAAACTGTACTAATCTGATGTTCTGTGTGACCTAGGGCCTGTATTTCTTAAGTGTCTTTGTGCAGGAGAGCTGATCAGATTCCATCCAACCACAGTCAACAGTCTGTTTATCAACTAAGGCTACATTCAGACTGCAGGCAAATGTGACCATATATGACCTGTATCCGATCTGGTAAAGACAGTTTGAACAGTACAAATACGATTATTTTTTCAAATCAGACCCAGGCCACTTTCATATGTGGTCCTAAATCCGATACGTGTCTGATATTTTGCAACATGACTCAAGTTTGAACGGCCAGGTTGCATTTAGTGGGGGGGGGGGGGGGGGAACTAGGAAAAAAAAATTTGCAGGGAAAATAATATCCAGGAAAAAAATTCAGTGTGAGGAAAAAAACACAGGACAAAAATTTTGTAGGAAAAAAAAAAACAGGAAAAAAAATTGTGGGAAAAAAAAACCCAAGAAAAAATTCAGCAGGGAAAATAAAACCCAGGAAAAAAATTTAGTGGGGAAAATAAAACCCAGGAAAAAAAAAAAATTGTGGGGAAAATTTAAAAAAAAAAACAAGAAAAAAAATTGTGGAGAAAAAAAAAAACATGAAAAAAAAATTGCAGGGAAAATAAAACCCAGGAAAAAATTTAGCGGGGGAAAAAAAAATTTGCAGGAAAAAAAACAGGAAAAATTTAGTGGGAAAAAAACCAGACAAAAATTTAGGGGGGGAAAAAAAACAGGAAAAGAAAATTTTTTGCGAGAAAATAAATAAAAAAAAAAAAAAAACACAGGAAAAAAACTTAGTGGGCAAAAATTAAAAAAAAAAACAGGAAAAAAATGTGGGAAAATTAAAAAAAACAGGAAAAAAATTTAGTGAGAAACAGGAAAAAGACTTAGTCGGTTTTAAAGAGTCCTAAATACCTCACATATCACTAATGACCTTTACGTCATTGAAATGCGACAAATGTCACAATTCTTCCCCCAAGAGGAGGAGCGACCGGAAAAACAACAACATGCCGATCACTTCAGGGTCGCATTCAGTTCATACTCAAAACTGATAGAAGTCGCATTTAATGTGTAATATGAACGAGCACACAAAAAAAATCGGATTTCACCCAGAAATCTGAATTGTGCGTTAAGACCTGCAGTCTGAACGTAGCGTAAATCTCTCCGTTTTTGACCCTTAACAAATACCCTCCGGCCCGAATTGCAAACTTGCATATGTTAGTGGTCCGAGTGTTGGCATTTTGGTTTCGTTAGTAGATCCAACGACAAGCAGCTAATTCCTCGCAGGGATGTCAGAAGAGCCGAAATGATCATTTTTGGTGCATGTTATCCCAAAGCTGCTCTGTATTATATCACTTCTATCTATGCAAGTTTGTACATTAGCGTTATCCAACTGAAGGTCATAATCATGTCTGTGGTACGGAAAAAGGGTCGAACTTCTAGAAAATGTCGTAAAAGTGGCAGAATGTTAACACACATTTGCATATCATGACTTTAATTTAATCAGGGAACTGTTTAGAAACATCATTTTATGTTGCCAATTCACGCATATGTTCTTGGATATGTTTTAAGTTTAACAGTCTTTTTTTTGTGTGTGTTCCTGTTTGAGAATTTCAGCTTTTTTATTATAGTTTAACAAAAAAAAGAAAAAAAAATCATTGTTAAAACAGTAAAAAAAAAAAAGGTGACATCTGTTTTTTTTTTTTTAATTTGTGTGTTTTTTCCCACTTTGAAGCCATTCATTGTGATTCAATTAAACAGCCATTTCCTGTTTCCCTCCTTCCACCAGTGTTCATGTAGCATTTCATACGCGGTGTGGCTACATTAACCAAAAACAGCGGTTCGAACAGTAGCTAATCCAAGCTAAACAGTAGCTCATCATCTGCAAACTCCCTCTTTTAACTTTGGTGTAGCCTGTCACTTTCATCGACATTAAAACCCAAACCCGTCCATTTTTTTTGTTTGTTTCACGTAAATTCAGTTCCTCGCTCAGATTCCATACGCTTTTTGTTGTTTTTATGACAATCGTGCCAAGCAGATTTCCTGGAAGGGATGAAAAAATAAAACTGAAACGTCAACTGTATGTGCATTTTGACCATGTATTTGTAACGTATTAACAGACTTTACAGGGTGGAAAAATATTTTAATGCTTCTTCGAGTAAGCGCTGCACTGTATAATATGGGTTCATTGTTTTACTTCTTGATGTGATACGTGTGGTAATGGTGCCTGCTGTGTTTAACGGAGGAGTTTGAACGGCTGAAATCGGCGTCAGCGCGATAGAAAAAGTCCATTTTATGACAGATTATATTACTGTACTTTTTCACAGGTTTATGTATCAGGGGTCTGAGGAATTAATTTTAGTGTAAAATCTTTTAAACATGAAAATATCAAACCAAATCATGGCCAATTTTTGTTTTGTTTTTTGTTTTGTTTTTTTCAGTCCAAATCCATTGTTACCTTCGTTTGTTGCCACCACTGAACAGGTAAATACTTTAATATGCAACAGACATAAAAAAAAAAGGTCTTTTTTTCTACATTAGGGCCAAAAGAGGCTTGTCGGAACCAGATGCGAAGGCCTTTCTAAGCACTTCAAACATCAGCACATGAACGACAGTGGGAGTAAGGGCTGGCTTCTAATGTTTTGGCCTTTGAGCGGCGAGCAACGTAAAAAGTCATTTTACACGAAAAACAAAGAAGGCTCTACTTTGCAACTATCCTAAGATCAAGTTTGGTAACGAGCAGCAACTTGTATTTTATAACCTGTTGTGTCAAGAGATGAAGCTGCATGATTTTTCTCTGACTTCTACATGTTCAATATAACAAAACTGTAGCTTCTTAAGATCTTTGGAATAGTAGCGTTATCATTTTGTCGCCCAGATGTCTGTTTTTTTTTTTTTCTTCTTTTTACTCTTCAGAATGATGTTTTTACTGTTCAGTGTTGTCGGGCCGTCCTCTTTCACTGGGTCGGCCTCGTGCATCTGTTCTGTTCATCATACTTTGCTGTATTTTCATTTATTGGTTTTAACGACTGGTTTATTCAGGCCTGATTGGTCAATTAAACTTCAATCAATCACAACATTCTTTCTGTACAAAAGACTTCTGTATTTAAAATGTTAAATGATGTCTTTAGTTTAGACCGGAACGGAAAACAAATCGACCTGGGTGATTTAAAAAAAAAAAAAAAAAAAAAAAGGTAACAACATTGTAAAAATTGGCATTTTTGACTCTGATCTACAGCTCCACTTACACTGTGACACCAGGTATTAAAGGTTGTTGTTTTTTGTGATTCTCTTCTCTTCATTTATTATTTTAGAAGTGGCACAAGTACATACAGTCACGGAAAAAATTATTAGACCATCAAAAAGTCATCAAAAATAATAGTTATGCAATCAAATTTTTAATGAATGTTTACAATCTTTTTTTTTCCATTTGCTTATAATGGGCAAAATTCCAAATCGCTATAAAAATGTCAATTCTAACTCAATTTACTTCAAACATTGCAGATTCATTTTAGACATCACTCTGCAAAATATCTAAGTGATAGGTTGTTTTTGAATTTTTTTGGAAATTTTAAAATCTTTTTCTTTTCCCCATTTACTTATAATGGGCGAAATTTCAAACGTCTATAAAAAACATCAATTTTGTTTCAGTTTACTTCAAACTTGGCACATACAGTCACGGAAAAAATGATTCAACCATCAAAAGTCATCAAAAATAATAGTTATGCAATAGAAAGTTAAAATTTTTTACAAATGTTTACAATCTTTTTTTTTTTTTTCCATTTACTTATAATGGGCAAAATTTCAAACGTCTATAAAAACAGCAATTTTGTTTCAGTTTACTTCAAACTTGGCACATACAGTCGCGGAAAAAATGATTCAACTATCAAAAGTCATCAAAAATAATAGTTATGCAATCGAAGGTTAAAATTTTTTACAAATGTTTACAATCTTTTTTTTTTTTCCATTTACTTATAATGGGCAAAATTCCAAATCGCTATAAAAATGTTTATTCTAACTCAATTTACTTCAAACATTGCAGATTAATTTTAGACATCACTCTGCAAAATATCTAAATGATAGGTTGTTTTTGAATTTTTTTAATAAATTTTAAAAATCTTTTTCTTTTCCCATTTACTTATAATGGGCAAAATTTCAAACGTCTACAAAAACAGCAATTTTGTTTCAGTTTACTTCAAACTTGGCACATACAGTTGCGGAAAAAGTGATTCAACCATCAAAAGTCATCAAAAATAATAGTTATGCAATCGAAAGTTCAAATTTTTTACAAATGTTTGCAATCTTTTTTTTTTTTCCATTTGCTTATAGTGGCAAAATTCCAAATCGCTATAAAAATGTCAATTCCAACTCAATTCACTTAAAACATTGCAGATTCATTTTAGACATCACTCTGCAAAATATTTAAGTGATAGGTTGTTTTTGAATTTTTTTTGGAAATTTTAAAAATCTTTTTCTTTTCCCATTTACTTATAATGGGCAAAATTTCAAACGTCTATAAAAACAGCAATTTTGTTTCGGTTTACTTCAAACTTGGTACATACAGTCGCAGAAAAAATGATTCAACCATCAAAAGTCATCAAAAATAATAGTTATGCAATCGAAAGTTCAAATTTTTTGCGAATGTTTACAATCTTTTTTTTTTTCCATTTACTTATAATGGGCAAAATTTCAAATCGCTAAAAAAATTATCAAGTCTAACTCAATTTACTTAAAACATTGCAGATTAATTTTAGACATCACTCTGCAAAATATCTAAGTGATAGGTTGTTTTTGAAGGTTTTTTTGTAAATTTTTAAAATCTTTTTCTTTTCCCATTTACTTATAATGGGCGAAATTTCAAACATCTATAAAAACATCAATTTTGTTTCAGTTTACTTCAAACTTGGCACATACAGTTGTGGAAAAAATGATTCAACCATCAAAAGTCATGAAAAATAATAGTTGTGCAGTTGAGTACTTACTCCTGTGTGTATCATGTGACTATAACAGACAGAAAAGAAAACATGGAACTGATGCAAGAACTGAAGTGATTTTGGTTATTATCAAGAAAAGAAATATTAAATTAAAAATAATACAAATACAAATAAAAAACTGTGACAACGGAAAACTGTTGAGTCAAAGCGCTGAAGTATTTTATACAATATAAAATATAAAGTCATGCATTACATGGACAGAAGTATTTAGACACTGTAGAAGCCAACAATGTAATAACAGTCTAACATAATAATGGCTGATGACGTAATAAATTAGCTGTTTTTAAAATGTAATAAGCCAATAACGAAATATCTGGCCAACAACATATTAAAAGTCTTGAACCGATAACGTAATAACTTTTGGTCAATAATGTTATAACTTATTGGTGGGTTATTAAATTAATGGCCTGGTAAAAATAAAAATAAAAATCTTCGCAAATGTAATAACTGAGCCAATAACGTAATAAGTTATAACATTATTGGCCAAAAGCTATGACATTATTGGTTCAGGACTTTTATTACGTTATTGGCCAGATATTACGTTATTGGCCTATTACATTCTAAAAATGGCAAATTTATTACATTATCGGCCATTATTACATTATTGGCTTCTACAGACATGTTGAAATCTGGTGCTTCAACATTGATTTTGTTTTGTTTTTTTTATCCATGATGATGATTTTAAATGTTCTACCTCTAAACTTCTAAAATATTTTTCATGTTCTGACTGTAAATAATAATTTTCTACCACAACTAACCATCTAATTTCTTCACATCTCACTTCGGAAGAAAAATCTCCCATTAAACTTACATAGAATATTGACGTTTCTAACCTAATTATCAAGAAAACATGGAACAAGTGCTTTTCTCGAAAAGACAGCACCCCCCCACCCCCGATCACCACCAAAATTAAATCATTTGTTCCTAGTTGTACCAGGCCACCTATCCCACATGCTGATATTGACCTTTGAATCTGAAGGTTGGACAGATATTTTTGATTGTAACCCGTTCATATATCATACATAACATAACACAGGACCTTCATTTTACACAGATCCATTCTCTAAGTCGCCAAGATATAGCACATAAAACTTCTAATGAATATGATGATTAGTTTTTGTGTAATGAGTGGCCAAAAATAGCATTTTAGAAGTTCATGATGGATAAAATCTCAACTTTGTCATTCTCTGTAACATGCAATTATAAATTTTAAGTAAATATTTTCACATTTCTTAGGGCTACAGATTCCTGTGAAATGACCTCTAGCTCTTGTTGTTCAGAAGTTATAGAAGCCTGAAAATAGCTGAAAATTTCAAGTCTTAATTTTGGTCACAATTTTAGGGTACCCCCTACCTACTTCAAATGGTCATAACTTAAGAACTATTTACAATTAAGCCTTGAAATTTTGGATTTTCCCATCATATATAATATTCTATAAGTATGTAAAAATTTAGAAAAATCTGAGATGGTTAGGTGGGAAATTTTCTTAAAATCTGTTGATTTCATATGGAATGACCCTATTAGACCATCAAAAGTCATCAAAAACAATAGTTATGTAATCAAGTACTAACTCCTGTGTGTATCATGTGACTAAAACAAACAGAAAAGAAAACATTGAATTCCTAAAAGCACTGTTTTTGGCAGTACAATGCCTTTTTTTTGTTTTTTTTATAGGAAGTAGATTTTAATTATTATCAAGAAAACATGGAAAATGGTTAGATATCAGCTCTGAAATTAAACTCTTATGAGCTATTTTTGTTGTTATCATTATATTTGTCCAAACTAATGTACCTTTAGTTGTACCAGAACTAGAACCAGAAATTGCCGAAATAATAATTTTTCTAATAATTTTTTCGTGACTGTATAATCATCAATATTTCCTTAAAGTTTAAGGGCAGGTTTTTCTTCCTAAGTGAGATATGAAGAAAGTAGATGGTTAGTTGTGGTGGAAAATTCTTATTATTTACAGTCAGATCATGAAAAATATTTGAGAAATTTAGAGGTAGAACATTTAAAATCATCGGCATGGATTAACTATATGGACAGAATTATTGGGACACATCATATGCTACAGCTTGTGAAATGTCCTGTTCATGTTGGTTTAAGATACAGTCGCGGAAAAAAATATTAGACCATCAAAAGTCATCAAAAACAATAGTTATGCAATCAAGTACTAACTCCTGTGTGTATCATGTGACTAAAACAGACAGAAAAGAAAACATGGAATTCCTAAAAGCACTGTTTTTGGCAGTACAATGCCTTTTTTTTGTTTTTTTTATAGGAAGTAGATTTTAATTATTATCAAGAAAACATGGAAAATGGTTAGATATCAGCTCTGAAATTAAACTCTTATGAGCTATTTTTGTTGTTATCATTATATTTGTCCAAACTAATGTACCTTTAGTTGTACCAGAACTAGAACCAGAAATTGCCGAAATAATAATTTTTCTAATAATTTTTTCGTGACTGTATAATCATCAATATTTCCTTAAAGTTTAAGGGCAGGTTTTTCTTCCTAAGTGAGATATGAAGAAAGTAGATGGTTAGTTGTGGTGGAAAATTCTTATTATTTACAGTCAGATCATGAAAATTATTTTAGAAATTTAGAGGTAGAACATTTAAAATCATCGGCATGGATTAACTATATGGACAGAATTATTGGGACACATCATATGCTACAGCTTGTGAAATGTCCTGTTCATGTTGGTTTAAGATACAGTCGCGGAAAAAAATATTAGACCATCAAAAGTCATCAAAAACAATAGTTATGCAATCAAGTACTAACTCCTGTGTGTATCATGTGACTAAAACAGACAGAAAAGAAAACATGGAATTCCTAAAAGCACTGTTTTTGGCAGTACAATGCCATTTTTTTTTTATTTTTTTTTATAGGAAGTAGATTTTAGTTATTATCAAGAAAACATGGAAAATGGTTAGATATCAGCTCTGAAATTAAACTTTTGAGCTAATTTTGTTATCATTATATTTGTCCAAACTAATGTACCTTTAGTTGTACCAGAACTAGAACCAGAAATTGCCGAAATAATAATTTTTCTAATAATTTTTTCGTGACTGTATAATCATCAATATTTCCTTAAAGTTTAAGAGCAGATTTTTCTTCCTAAGTGAGATATGAAGCAAGTAGATGGTTAGTTGTGGTGGAAAATTCTTATTATTTACAGCCAGAACATGAAAATTATTTTAGAAATTTAGAGGTAGAACATTTAAAATCATCGGCATGGATTAACTATATGGACAGAATTATTGGGACACATCATATGCTACAGCTTGTGAAATGTCCTGTTCATGTTGGTTTAAGATACAGTCGCGGAAAACATTATTAGACCATCAAAAGTCATCAGAAATAATAGTTACACAATCAAGTATTAACTCCTGTGTGTACCATGTGACTAAAACAGACAGAAAAGAAAACATGGAATGCCTAAAAGTACTGTTTTTGGCAGTACAATGCCATTTTTATTTATTTTTTTAGTTAGATTTTAGTTATTATCAAGAAAACAGAAAATAGATAGATATCAGATCTTAAATTAATCTGTTATGAGCTATTTTTGTTGTTATCATTACATTTGTCCAAACAAATGTACCATTAGAAAATGAAAATGAACAAGAAATTAAAGAAAAAAAGAGTGGTTTGATATTTTTTTTCCATGACTGTACATTCCTACTCTATAAGAAACACTAATTCACCTTAAGAATTTAAAAAAATATGGGCTCAATGTAAGGAATGTAATTAAATCATATAAAACACCTACTGAACATATTAATATAGTATGCAGATCAGTTTTCAATGTCGGCGACAGAACTTGAAACATGATTATTTTTTTTAAATTCACTTTGGTACATCTTTTATATTTTCTTTTTTTATGTGCTAATAAATACATAAGGATGTGCGTTATTTTTTCCACACATTTAGGTTGAAATCAGTCTTGATGCTGGGAAGATTCTTAATGATGCCCTAATAAAAATAATATAAAATGTCCTCTCTAATGTATTAAATAGAGTAAAGACCCTGTTTTATACATTTAAGGAACAGAAAATACACATGTTGGAGTAAAAGTGGGTATTTGTTCATAAAAATACCTACTCAGTTAAAGTACAGATGCATGGAGTCATAGTTTTACCTTCAGATGATGCAGCCCACAAGGTTGTACAACAGCTCCCTCTGGTGGTCAAAGTGTGTAATTGTATTTTACACAGACCCTGCAGAACAAAATACGCTGATTTGATAATTTCCTAAAGATTACATTAAAAAAAATACAGAATATTCATCAAACAATTCATCACTAAATATAAGAAAAGACATATCAGAATATCATCTTAAAATAATGGCTTATGTCATCATTTTCAGTTTTTCAAACCAGAAACTGAACAATTTTTGTTTGTTTTTTTAAACTTGAAAATTAAGTTTAACCCATAAAGACCCAAACCATCTACTGATCTAAACTGTTTAACATCTGTTGAGCCATTAATCCTAACAATACATGTAAATAATTGGTGTAAAATACAAGTTCATGGTCATCAGATATGACCCATTTGGACGTTCAGAGGCTCCATAGTTACCATGGAAACACCGTCATCTTCTACAACATCGATTCACCGGTAAAACCCATGGAGTTGGATCAATGACAGTGGATGGAAATACTTGTTTTATGTTCAGTTAAGGATATTTTTGCTGCAAAACTCACTTTTTGTTCAGTTTTTTTTTCTGTTTTGATATAATAACCTTTGAATTAACTGAGTTTCCATGAATGTCTAAATTAAATATAGGAAAATACATGATTTACGGTGAAAAATGCAAAATATAGAGGATAATATTATAATAAATGATGATAAATCATGTAAGAAAGTATCACTGGGTCTTTATGGGTTAAGGGTGATGGTATAATATCTGAAATATTGGAGTAAAAAGGGAAAAATAATCTGAAAACATCACCATTTAGGGGAAAATCAATGTACATTTTTGGAAATAATGATTAGAAATTCAAGTAATAAACCTTCACATGACTTCCTGATATTGTGTTTATGAACATCAGGTATTATTGATTCCCTAGTGCGTTGACCATTTTTATGATGGGGAGGGCTGACATTTGGGAAAAGATGGTGGTCTAGATTTTATAAGCACTGACATCAAAGATTTTTGGGTAAATCATTCTTTAACATTTAAATGACAATTATATGAATACTGATATCTAGGGACTGAAGTTAGTAAATGCATCATTCCTGTTTTTAACTGTTTCCCATCATGCAGCGTGGTACTGTGCTTCCTGTCAACTGTCATGGGCAACGCAACGGGACTGTAAGGGTCTTGGAGTTTGGTTTAGGGTTGGGTTAAGGGTTAGGGTTAAGGGTTAGAGTTGCAGTTAGGGTTAGGGTTAAGTTTAGGGTTAAGTTTAAGGTTAGGTTAAGTTTAGGGTTAGGGTTGGGTTTAGGGTTAGGGTTGCGTTTAGGGTTAGGGTAAGGGTTAACGGTTAGGGTTAAGTTTAGGGTTAGGTTAAGTTTAGGGTTGGGTTAAGTTTAGGGTTGGGTTTAGGGTTAGGGTAAGGGTTAAGGTTAGGTTAAGTTTAGGGTTAGGGTTGGGTTTAGGGTTAGCGTTAGGGTAAGGGTTAACGGTTAGGGTTAAGTTTAGGGTTAGGTTTAGGGTTAGTGTGTTAAGTGAGCAGGTAGAACCAATAGATGGCAGGACTTTTACTCTATGGGGCTCGGATTACCCACCTCTGGGGTTAGGGTTAGGGGTTATGGATATGTAAACCTGCGTAAATTGACACGTGATCAAATGGCGTTAAATAACACATGAAAGGATGAAAACGCGTACATATAACACACCAAATGCCATAAGACCTGACCTAACATACACGGCCATTTCCTGAGCTCAGTCTGGTTCTACACACTTCCTTTTCTTATTTTTCCTGGTAAATGTTCTGTCTTTTTTCTCTAAATCTGGGTTCTTTCAGTGTACTTGCGTGGCCTGTCTTTCCTTCATACTCCCCCCCAGCTCGGTGTGTTCTGTCTGTTCTGATGCAGCTCTGTCTGTTCATCAGACATGTGTCAGCCTTTTGTTAATGTCTGCCAAAGAACAGGTTGTTCTCTCCTCTCTCTCTCTCTCTCTCTCTCTCTCTCTCTGCCTTTGTGTCTATTTCCTGCCAGATGCTGGATTGGGAGCATTAACAAGACAACCCTGAAAATGAAAGTGCAAACGCTCGGTGATATATCATCCCTCACCAGCTGTTCTCTGTTTGGAAGTCTCTCCGCCAATCACAGTGCAGGACCACAGGAAGTTACCATCTGTGGGCACCATGGCGACAGGGTTTGTGGATGGGTGTTGAGGCTGATGTGTTATCTGGAGCAAATGAAGTATGATACAGAGGGAAAAGGGGGGGGGGGGTAGGAACGGAAATGGGGAGATGGACAGAAAGACCGGCCGGGAGAAGGGAGGGGGGGAGGATGTGGGGTGGGGGGGGGGGGGGGGGGGGGGGGGTGCCTGGAAGACAAAGAGCTGAACCTCAGAGAAACAGAGACAGAGCCAGGCTGCACCACCTAGAGAGAGGGATGGATGAAAAGAGCAGAGACAAGGCCTTTGCACCTGCTCTGTATAGAACACACACTTCTGCCATCACACGTGTGCTGGCGTGGCTCCGATCAGGCCGCTCCGCTCTGGCTTTACCTTCCACACCCTCCTGCCAAGTCCTCCTTCTGCTCCCACCACCACCACCAACACCACCCTCTGCAACCCACAAACAAACTCTCAACCCTCATGCTATAGCTGGTCGTCACGGTGGAACACTACGGAAGACCCATCACTTAGATTTACAAGTGTTGGCTTTAATTTGTACTGAAGTGTGGGGGAACGGTTACCAGTGCACCATTAATCCTTTAGTCATATTACAAAAACGAGCAGTACGGATCATACAGGGTAGGGAAGCAAAATTTACAATGAACATTTAGTTGTTTTTTCTCAGCAGGCACGACGTCAGTTGTTTTGAAACCAAACATATATTGATGTCATAATCATACCTAACACTATTATCCATACCTTTTCAGAAACTTTTGCCCATATGAGTAATCAGGAAAGCAAACGTCAAAGAGTGTGTGATTTGCTGAATGCACTCGTCACACCAAAGGAGATTTCAAAAATAGTTGGAGTGTCCATAAAGACTGTTTATAATGGAAAGAAGAGAATGACTATGAGCAAAACTATTACAAGAAAGTCTGGAAGATACTATTAAAGAAGAATGGGAGAAGTTGTCACCCGAATATTTGAAGAACACTTGCGCAAGTTTCAGGAAGCGTGTGAAGGCAGTTATTGAGAAAGAAGGAGGACACATAGAATAAAAACATTTTCTATTATGTACATTTTCTTGTGGCAAATAAATTCTCATGACTTTCAATAAACTAATTGGTCATACACTGTCTTTCAATCCCTGCCTCAAAATATTGTAAATTTTGCCTCCCCACCCTGTATATATTTCTACATTGTCCACATTTAGGCATACATATTACAGTTATGATGAAACCAATATGTACATATACATATACATACATATACACATCGGCTAAAATTTGCTTAGAGGTCTTATTTCTGTCTTTGTGCATAAGAAATCAATATGAGTGAATCCCCAAAGGAACTTTGTGTTGGTAAATGCAAGTTATGCAAATTTACAGGATTTCAGTTCTGTTGCAACATGTTAATGGTCATATGAACTATGTTTTCAGCTCAAAAATGTTCAATTTCATCACAATTAATGCTATATTTTCATGTCACAATTGGCCAAGTTATATTTGAACTGAATTTACCTGAAAAACAAATATTCTATTCTTTTAGATTCCCCATTTTTTCTTACAGGTTATAACCAACATATCACACGTTTTATTTTTACAGGTTGCAATATGGAGTATGGTGCTGATCCATCCTGCTTATGTTACACCAATACATACATTAAGAATGTCACACCTCAGTTTTTAAATAAAAAAATTTCTAATAATGAGCATTTTTATGAAGAAATAACAATTCTATATTGTTATTTACTCTTTAGTATGATGATAAACTATACAATAAATAATTATGGTACTAGTTTTTGCACAGGGATCATTAGTGTAAACGGTGACATGGCTGCCGAGCATCAGTATGATGGGATCCGTAACAACCGTGTCACATCCGTCCACTGCCACATTTTGTGTTTTTGTGTCAGCTGTTATTGTTTTAGATCCACAATACTAACATTTATGAATAATAGGAGAATTAGCAATAGTAAGTATATAAGTTTATTACTAGTAAAGTACTGGTACTGACCAGAGCATCATGGGTAATGTCATGTCTGTCCACCAGCAAAAGTTTTCACATACACGTGCTATTCAAAATCCAATATTTCTGAAAATATAGCTTCCACTGTCAAATAATATCAGTAGTCTGTGCACAAATGGATTAGCATTATTTCAACACAGTTCTATGCATTTCTTACAACTTTTTTTTTTTTTTGACAAAAATGGCCACTCATTTGACCCCCTAAGTAAATTTTAGCCGATATACATCATGTCCTATTGTTTTGTGCATTTTTTTTTTTTTTTTACTAAAGTTTTTATTGACATTTTTTTACACATATATTTGACAAAACAAAAGATGCACAAGCCAACATTGCTTGGGTACATTACACATATTTCAACACATTTCTTTTATCCTGTCTTTCCACCGTTCTTAGCTCTGTAAACAGTCCATCTATTCCACTTTTTGTCCATTTATGTTTCCTGTAGTCACCTTTTCCATTGTATATATTCCATCAGTAACTGCGATCCACTGGTCTAGCTCCTAGTAATAGCTTTTTTGTAAGCCACTAAAAGTATCTTTTTTTCTTTTTTAACATTCTTTTTATTGAAGCCAAGGTAAACCAAAGTGGTAGTCATACAAGAAAAAAACAATACTTTTAGATCTTCTACATAACAAAAAACACAATACCCCTCCGTCCCTCCCCCCACCCTACAAAGTCCCAGGAAATGCATCCCCATCTCAGATTAAATAAATAATAATAAAAAAACACACATATAGAGGCAATAATATTAGTAGGTATGACACTCATCAAGTATAAATAATTAAACAAAAAGAAGACAGGAGTGGAGTTGGTCACTCAAAGTATCTTAACCAAGTATATGTCGTTTACAAAAACACAGAACACCACAGCACATTGGAATCTCACACCCCATTATTTGTTTTAGTACTCTACACACCATTTCCCAAAACCCAATTTTCTTTTTTTCTTTTTTTTTTTTTTTTTATCACATTTCTAAAAAACTTTTCTGATCAACATCAAATCCCTCCAACATTTCTGCTGTCTGTTTAACTGCTTAGGCAAGGCAAGGCACGTTTATTTGTATAGCACATTTCAGCAACAAGGCAATTCAAGGTGCTTCACACAGGACATTGAAATAAAAAGAAACACATTTAAAACATTATAAAAGAAACATGTAAAAGGTGATTAAAAACAGCAAGTAAGAAAACAACACATAAAATCTAAAAAAAACAAAAAACAAACTTACTTACTTTTCTTCTTAGGTGTAATAAAGAAATGTGCCACATTTTTCCAGGAAAACTGTTATATGCATATTTATGGTATTTGACTAATCTGTTTCTATCTTATAATTTAATTATGCTTTCAGATGTAAAGCACTTTGGGCTTCTTCTATGTTGTTGTAAAGTGCTATATAAATAAACTTTGATTGATTGATTGATTGACATTATTCCAGGTAAATATGCTGTTGTGAATTAGTGTCTGTTTCAGTGTCTTAAAGCTGCTGTGTGTATGTGTTTGTGTTCCTTTTCTTCAGTGGTTTTGTTTTACTGTGTGTTTTAGGTCAAAACAGAGTGGAAGAACAGAAAAAGACAAAGAGAGGAACTGAAGTTTGACAGATTTGACTAAATAATGCACTCAGAATGTACGTCAATAAGAGATTTCTGATGTTAAACATGAACTGTGAACTGGAACACACTGAACAACAAGGATTTGAATTTGGGCCTAGTAGTTTTTGTTTTGGGGGTGTTTTTTTTTTTTTTTTTTTTTTTTTCTTTTTTTCTAAATCAGTCCAGCTGCTTTCTTGGCTCCAAAAAGCAGTTACTCAGAAAAAAACACAGTAAAAAAAGAAAAAAAAAAGAATCAATCAATTGCCACAACACTGCAAATAACAGTAAAAACAAAAAACTACAAGGAAAACGGTGTAAAAAAAAAAAAAAAAGCTCAAACCATCTATTTTTATAGTGAGTTGTTTTCACAAACTTTTCTGTGTTGTACCTCCTAGTACTGAGGTGTACTGAGCATGCTCAGATGTCTATGGAAAGAACAAAGTCTATTCTATTAGCACATTTTGAAATTTTTCACATTGAGCAAACAATACAATTTTTTCCCCCTTTTTTTTTCCTTGCTACATTTTTTCCTGGGTTTTGTTCCCTCACAAAATTGTTTTTCCTGGGTTTTTTCTTCCCAATAAAATTTTTCCCTGTTTTATATTTTTTCACAAAAATTTTCTCCTGTTTTTTTTTGTAGTTTCTTTTTTATGGTTTATATTTTTCCCACTAAGTCTTTTTATGTCTTTTTTATTTTTCCTACTAAGTCTTTTTATGTTTTTTTTTTTTTTTTTCCCACTGAGTCTTTTTATGTTTTTTTATTTTTCCCACTAAGTCTTTTTATGTTTTTTTTTTTTTTTCCCACTGAGTCTTTTTATGTTTTTTTTATTTTTCCCACTGAGTCTTTTTATGTTCTTTTTTATTTTTCCCACTAAGTCTTTTTATGTTTTTTTTTTTTAATTTTTCCCACTAAGTCTTTTTATGTTTTGTTTTTTTTTTTTTTCCCACTGAGTCTTTTTTTTTTTTTTTTTTTTCCTACTGAGTCTTTTGTTTTTTTTTATTTTCCCCACTGAGTCTTTTTATGTTTTTTTATTTTTCCTACTAAGTCTTTTTATGTTTTTTTTTTTTTTATTTTCCCCACTGAGTCTTTTTATGTTTTTTATTTTTCCTACTAAGTCTTTTTATGTTTTTTTATTTTTTTTATTTTTCCCACTGAGTCTTTTTTTTTTTTTTTCCCACTGAGTCTTTTTGTTTTGTTTTTTTTATTTTTCCCACTAAGTCTTTTTATGTTTTTTTTTGTTTTTTTTTTCCCACTGAGTCTTTTTATGTTTTTCTATTTTTCCCACTAAGTCTTTTTATGGGTTTTATTTTTCCCATTGCCAATTTGCACATACATTTCCTTGCACTTAGAGTTTAGGTTAGAAGTTATGAAAATTTCGAGTAAGCTTTGAAGTAAAAGAGAGGCATAGAAACCAGGAGTCAGACGTCCAGAGTTAACTTTCAC
Source organism: Sphaeramia orbicularis (assembly GCF_902148855.1). Lineage (NCBI taxonomy): Eukaryota > Metazoa > Chordata > Actinopteri > Kurtiformes > Apogonidae > Sphaeramia > Sphaeramia orbicularis. The sequence goes on along the minus strand of NC_043978.1, from coordinate 22,191,196 downwards.
TTTCACATCAGTTAAGACACTTATGGAACACACCCCACGTACATTTCAGTACCAATACCAATGACACACCTGAATTCACTTTTACCTCATGTACAACAACTTCCTTCCTTACTCATAATAAGCAGTAAATAGGAGGTCACTGAGGGAAAACTGGTGATTGATGATGAAAGAAAGAAAGAAAGAAAGAAAGAACATGCTCTAAAAACTTATCCTTAATAAAGCCAAGAAGGAAGGAAAATAAAGTTCTTTATCGATGCTGTTTCTGACCAGGTTTGTGGATTTTGAAACCAAATCACTATTTTTATTCCTTAAAATTCTGTTTTTGGAAACGTGGTCTGAAAGAGCAGATACTTTTTTTTGGTGGTTATTTCTCTTTTATTCCTTTTTTATTTAGTTTTTCAAATCAGTCTTACAATTACTCGTAGTATTTTGGCTATTACTGTTGTTGTTGTTGTTAATAATAATAATAATAATAATAATAATAATAATAATAATAATAATGATAATAATCCTGCGATGAACTGGCGACTTGTCCAGGGTGTACCCCGCCTTCGCCCCTATGTAGCTGGGATAGGCTCCAAGCGACCCCCGTGACCCTAGTGAGGATAAAGCGGGTTCAGAAAATGAATGAATGAATAATAATAATAATAATAATAATAATAATAATAATAATAATAATCACAGCTCATTTATACATCACTAGCTGCCTAATTTCAAGTACAATCCATAAACAGAAATACACAGGAAAAAGGAAACACATGACAAATGCAGCATAATAGAATAGAATAGAATAGAATAGAATAGAATAGAATAGAACAGACACTTTATTGTCATCCAGAAAAAACATAAACCTGCTACATTTAGAACAAAATGTTGGTATTTTGTTGCCACTGAATTTTAATATAATTGATATATTTCTTTTATTCTGTGGATGCATTTTAAAGTCACGTTTTTTTTCCCTTTTTTTTTTTTTTAAATGTACTTTCAATGTCTTGCTTTTGTTGTGATTTTTTTTAATGACTTTGTAAAGCACCTTGACCTACTCTGTGTATGAATAGTGCTATATAAATGAACTTGCCTTGTCTTGACTGGACTCACAAAATAAAAAATACATCATCAAGGATAAAATGTAAAAATAACATATCTATGTAAAAAGAACTCAGTGTATTCTGTATGGACCAAAAACACATAACCTGGATATGGACAATACAGTTAGTTCAAGTAAACTGAAGGAATATAAATACACACTAAGTATTTCATGTAAATATTAAAGGCTCTTCATAGTAATAGTAATGGTACTTGTAATTCTACTAAAAGCTGCAGTGATATTTCATTTTCCCAGGTCAGGGGAGTCTATTTAATATACCACATAACGGCTACAACACTTAACATGTCTTGTCTTGTCTCTGTGTTTCACGACCACAGTAGTTACACATCAGTTTCGTTTTAATGGTAAATCTGTTTGCCAGAAGAGGGAACTAGTGTGCTATAAAAACACAACATGTCATTATCAATAATTATTCATTTCTTGATGTTTGGACGGTGAAAAGCGCAGGGAGATTTACACGCGAGCTCTTCACTGGGCCTGCAATTATTTCATCTACTTATTCATTTACGTTTGAAGGAGACACACTTTATTCTGACCACATATACAGTATGAAATATGAATTTGGTGAAGGTGTTGTTTGGTTTGGATGCTTATTGTGGTGGCTTTCTCTGACTCCTGACATGTCACAGTGACAGGTAGTGTTTGCTCCTGCAGAGGACAGAATAAAGTAAACACACACTCACATTTGGAGCTAAAAGCTGCCTGCCAGCTCTCCGTGGGGGTGCAGGCTTTCTAATAGGCTCATACGTGCACACACAGCTCACAGGGCTTTAATTATGACCAGTGGCCATTGTACATCAGCCGCTGACTGACATAAGGTGACAGGGCTGATCTGGGTCTCGCCTCTGATCTATTTTATCCCAGCATGCACTTGTACGGCTCTTTGTCCCGTAAGCCTATGACACCTATTAGCTCTCATTAGCTTCCTGTGGTTTAGAGACAAGGCTCGGGCCTGTCAAATCTGAAACAAAGGCTTGGCGGTGCACGGCGCCGACACTGTTCGGACCATTCGTGCCTTTTATGAGGCTGTTGTAACAGAATTTATGAAGTAAACGGACGCAGCACGTTGATGTCGCACATTTCAGAGCACTTTTAAAGCTTTGTCGCTCGGATTTTTGGAAGCAGAAGGGTCCGCATGTGAACCTGAGGGGAAGGTAGAAAAGTGACAAGCACCGAGCTAATGCTAATGCTAATTACTGAAAACACAGACCACACTGATTAACTCATAAAGATTCATAAAGACCCCCAGCTACTTTTGTGTCAGTTCCCAAATGGATTTTTCTCTCTATTGAAACTTTCTTAAGTGATTTATCACCATTTGTTATAATATTATCCTCTGTATTTTGCATTTGTTTGGTGAAAATCAGGTTTTTCCCTATAGCTAATACATAAACTGACCTGTAAAATCACTTTAAATCACTTTTAATCACTGCTTTCACTTTAAATCACTGTGCCCTGACATGTGGAAATACTGTAAATTGACAAAAATATTTAGTTTTCTACAGATTTTTGAATAATTTTTGAATTATTATAATTTTTGAATATACTAACCTTAATGTTAATATGGTTACTATCTATCTATCTATCTATCTATCTATCTATCTATCTATCTATCTATCTATCTATCTATCTATCTATCTATCTATCTATGTCATTAGCTTCCTGTGGTTTAGAGACAAGGCTCGGGCCTGTCAAATCTGAAACAAAGGCTTGGCGGTGCACGGCGCCGACACTGTTCAGACCATTCGTGTCTTTTATGAGGCTGTTGTAACAGAATGTATGAAGTAAACGGATGCAGCACGTTGATGTCGCACATTTCAGAGCACTTTTAAAGCTTTGTCGCTCGGATTTTTGGAAGCAGAAGGGTCCGCATGTGAACCTGAGGGGAAGGTAGAAAAGTGACAACCACCGAGCTAATGCTAATGCTAATTACTGAAAACACAGACCACACTGATTAACTCATAAAGATTCATACAGACCCACAGCTACTTTTGTGTCAGTTCCCAAATGGATTTTTCTCTCTATTGAAACTTTCTTAAGTGATTTATCACCATTTGTTATAATATTATCCTCTGTATTTTGCATTTGTTTGGTGAAAATCAGTTTTTTCCCTATAGCTAATACATAAACTGACCTGTAAAATCACTTTAAATCACTTTTAATCACTGCTTTCACTTTAAATCACTGTGCCCTGACATGTGGAAATACTGTAAATTGACAAAATATTTAGTTTTCTACAGATTTTTGAATTATTTTTGAATTATTATAATTTTTGAATATACTAATCTTAATGTTAATATGGTTACTATCTATCTATCTTTCTATCTATCTATCTAGTACTATTTTTTTGTTTATTTCTGTCCATTTTCTTGCCTATTTTGTTCAGTTTTTATACTTTTTTTTTTTTTCATTTTTCACCAATTTTGAAGCTTTACTCATTTTGATATTTATATTTGTCTATTTTTTTTTTTCTATTTTGTTAACTTTTTTAAACAATCTGCTATCTTTCTTTCTTTCTTTCTTTCTTCTAATGTTAATATGGTTACTATCTATCTATCTATCTATCTATCTATCTATCTAGTACTATTTTTTTGTTTATTTCTGTCCATTTTCTTGCCTACTTTGTTCAGTTTTCATATATTTTTTTCATTTTTCACCAATTTTGAAGCTTTACTCATTTTGATGTTTATATTTGTCTATTTTTTGTTTTTTTTTTCCTATTTTGTTAACTTTTTTAAACAATCTGCCATCTTTCTTTCTTTCTTCTAATGTTAATATGGTTACTATCTATCTATCTATCTATCTATCTATCTATCTATCTATCTATCTATCTATGTCATTAGCTTCCTGTGGTTTAGAGACAAGGCTCGGGCCTGTCAAATCTGAAACAAAGGCTTGGCGGTGCACGGCGCCGACACTGTTCGGACCATTCGTGCCTTTTATGAGGCTGTTGTAACAGAATTTATGAAGTAAACGGACACAGCACGTTGATGTCGCACATTTCAGAGCACTTTTAAAGCTTTGTCGCTCGGATTTTTGGAAGCAGAAGGGTCCGCATGTGAACCTGAGAGGAAGGTAGAAAAGTGACAAGCACCGAGCTAATGCTAATGCTAATTACTGAAAACACCGACCACACTGATTAACTCATAAAGATTCATACAGACCCACAGCTACTTTTGTGTCAGTTCCCAAATGGATTTTTCTCTCTATTAAAACTTTCTTGAGTGATTTATCACCATTTGTTATAATATTATCCTCTGTATTTTGCATTTGTTTGGTGAAAATCAGGTTTTTCCCTATAGCTAATACATAAACTGACCTGTAAAATCACTTTAAATCACTTTTAATCACTGCTTTCACTTTAAATCACTGTGCCCTGACATGTGTAAATACTGTAAATTGACAAAAAATATTTAGTTTTCTACAGATTTTTGAATAATTTTTGAATTATTATAATTTTTGAATATACTAACCTTAATGTTAATATGGTTACTATCTATCTATCTATCTATCTATCTATCTATCTATCTATCTATCTATCTATCTATCTATCTATCTATCTATCTATCTATCTATCTATCTAGTACTATTTTTTGTTTATTTCTGTCCATTTTCTTGCCTATTTTGTTCAGTTTTCATACTTTTTTTTTTTTCATTTTTCACCAATTTTGAAGCTTTACTCATTTTGATGTTTATATTTGTCTTTTTTTTTTTCCTATTTTGTTAACTTTTTAAACAATCTGCCATCTTTCTTTCTTTCTTTCTTTCTTTCTTTCTATCTATCTATCTATCTATCTATCTATCTATCTATCTATCTATCTATCTATCTATCTATCTATCTATCTATCTGTCTATCTGTCTGTCTGTCTGTCTGTCTGTCTGTCTGTCTGTCTGTCTGTCTATCAAATTCACTGATCATGTATATGTTCATAAAACCTCAGATAAAAGTTAAGGGTTATTATATCAGAAACAGAGAGAACTGAAGAAAAAGTGACGTTTTCAGTGAAGACATCTATAACTGAAGGGGAAAACAAGAGTCTCCATCCACTGTCATTGATCCAACTCCATGGGTTTTACTGGTGAATCAATGTAGTAGAAGATGATGGTGTTTCCATGGTAACTACAGAGCCTCTGAACATCCAAATGGGTCATATCTAATGACCATGAAAAGACGACAAACTGTATTTTACACCAATTATTTACATGTATCGATAGGATTAGTGGATCAACAGGTATTAAACAGTTTAGATCCGTAGATGATTTTTGGTCGGCAGTAGTTTGTTTGGGTCTTTATGGGTTAAAAACCATCAAGTAATTTTAGCTCCTTGAGAAATTTTAAAACATGCACATTCTATTTGATAAGAGTAAGCAACTTAGCATAATGTACTAGCATACCAATTCATACTAGCTGCCGTAAAATTCATTTCAAGGAGCAAACAGTCAATAAAGAGTATCCTACATGTTTGTTAAGAAGAACGTCTCCATTTTGCAAGGCACCATTTCCAGTTCAGAAGGGTCTGAGCTCATTTATTGAACTCAAATACACAGATTGTTGGAGTTTTCCAAAGTCAGTGCTCAGGTCACTTTGTGCTCAGGTGTGTACTAACATAAACTTCTACTAGATGGATGGATGGATGGATAGATGGACGGACGGACGGACGGACGGACGGACGGACAGACAGACAGACAGACAGACAGACAGACAGATAGATAGATAGATAGATATTAACATATTAACATTAAGGTTAGTATATTCAAAAATTATAATGATTCAAAAATAATTCAAAAATCTGTAGAAAACTAAATATTTTGTCAATTTACAGTATTTGCACATTTCAGGGCACAGTGATTTAAAGTGAAAGCAGTGATTAAAAGTGATTTAAAGTGATTTCACAGGTAGATTTATGTATGTATTAACTATAGGGATCAGTGAATTAGATAGAAGAAAGAAAGAAAGAAAGAAAGAAAGAAAGAAAGAAAGAAAGAAAGAAAGAAAGAAAGAAAGAAAGAAAGAAAAATGGCAGATAGTTTAAAAAAGTCAACAAAATAAGAAATAAAAATACTAAAAATAGACAGATGTAAACATCAAAATGAGTAAAGTTTCAAAATTGGTGAAAAATGAAAAAAAAAAAAAAAGTATAAAAACCAAACAAACTAGACAAGAAAATGGACAGAAATAAACCAAAAAGTAGTACAACATAGATAGATAGATAGATAGATAGATAGATAGATAGATAGATAGATAGATAGATAGATAGATAGATAGATAGATAGATAGATAGATAGATAGATAGATAGATAGATAGATAGATAGATAGATAGATAGATAGATAGATAGATAGATAGATAGATAGATAGATACTTTACTTTCCAAGCTGGAAATTGTAGTGCAGGAGCAGTACGACAAACAGTAAAAATATAAGAATTACAAAAAAAAAATACAAGAGCAAACACACTATACATAATAATTTGAAATATAAAAAGAGAACTGTTAGAAAATCTGAACAAAGTGCAATGTACAAAGTACGTTATTGGCCTTCCCCTGCACTGGACAGCACAGATGAAGGGCTGACTAACTAAATATGAAGTGTGATGATGTGAACCACCTCATAAAAGACTTATTATATATGAATATAATCATTAAAAATCTGGTTTGTAGATGCAATGACAAACTAATGTTGGTTCTTTAACAAACAGAACTTTATCAATCGACCTCATCTACTTCCTCTGTTCTTTATAATCAAATGTGTAAAGGCTGGATGATGACTGAATGTGTTTTATGTTTTTTTTATTCAGGGACACAGAAATGCAGCAAACTGAAAAAAAAAAAAAGTAATGACCACACAATAAGTGACCCCAGAAACTATACCTGACGTCCTGTGTCCACATGTTAAAACATTTAATGCAGCAGGAAGTGAAATTAAATATCACTGAATGTCTGTGGGACAAAATCCTGACATTAGTGTAACTTCTAACAACCCAGGTAGAACTGTCTGTCAGCGACAAATAAAGAATATGATAAATAATAAAAAAATAAATGTTTGATTTAATAAGTGAAGTTCCTATAGTCGGAGCAGGTAAGTGAGCTGTCAATCAAAGCCCACACGACAGACACAGATGACACTCATCCATCTGTCAAAGCAAAACTTGAATAATGCAATAAATAAACTTTAATAAACCTTAATATAATTGACATGTATGTTTACAAAATAAATAAATAAATGAATTAAAAAACAAAAAAAACAAAAAAAAAAAAAAAAAAAAAAAAAAATATATATATATATATATATATATATATATATATATGTATATATTTGATAGATAATTGATAAAAATGATAATTGATACAAAACGTTTTAAGTAACTGTATCAGAATGAATCAGAATCTGAATATTTTATTAATCCTGGAGGAAAGGATTGTGTTACAGTTACTCCGTTCAAGTATAATAAAAAAGGAGCAGGACAGAAATTATCAATATAACAAAAAAATTATATATATTTAATTTTTTATTTATATATTTTTTTAATCTATTAACTCTTTCATGCATACTGGTCACTACAGTGGACAGCTATTCTACAGCTTTTCTCTTCTATATTCATGGATTTTGTTGTTTTCGTTATTTTGTTTTTTTGTTACACATATCTTTATCAAAGTTTTAAGACACTACATATCTTTTCTGACATGAATTGGTAACATTATGTAGATCTCTTCTGAGCATAAACCCCCAGAATCACAAGCCCTCCCCATAGTTTTCACACAATTTATCAGTAAATATATGTTTCTATGCGTCAAAAATTAAACGTGTGGTGTCCAGCTGAGTGGACATTTTTGCAACTTCATGAAAAATAGGTCCATAAGATTTTTTTTTCATTATTATTTTTTTTATGTATTTTTAAATTTTTTAAATTATTTTTATTTTATTTTATTTTTTTAAATTTATTTTTCAGAAAAAAAATTTCAATCGCATTGTTTTTTTTCATGCCTGAAGAAGAATAAAAACACTCTGGAAAAAATTTTGGTTAAGGTTCTCATAATTCGTGCATGAAAGGGTTAAGACACAATTAGAAAAACATACTTAAAAAAAAAAAAATCACCCCAGTATCAGAGGTCACAAGCTTTTGGAAATAGTGCTTTAGTATAATTTTTGCAGCTCCTGACTTAACAGAAAAGAAAAAAAAAAGAAAAGATAAAAGATAAGGTAAGGTAGGATAAGATAAGATAAGATAAGATAAGATAAGATAAGATAAGATAAGATAAGATAAGATAAATTAAGATAAGATAAGATAAAATAAGACAAGATAAGGTAAAATAAGATAAGATAAAATAAAATAAGACAAGATAAGATAAGATAAGATGAGATAAGATAAGATAAGATAAATTAAGATAAGATAAAATAAAATAAGACAAGATAAGATAAAATAAGACAAGATAAGGTAAAATAAGATAAGATAAGATAAGATAAGATAAGATAAGATAAGATAAGATAAGATAAGATAAGATAAGATAAGATAAGATAAGATAAGACTTTATCAGTCCCACCATGGGGAAATTTCTCAGTTAACAGCAGTAACATACAACACACCAATCCAAGAGAAAGAAAGGTAGAAAAAAAACACAAGTGAGAATGAAATATAAAGGAAAATGAGAAATGTGGCATCCATATAAACATTTATATACTTTGCCACTTCATTGATACAGACAAATTTTAAGGGACTGTATCAAATATACAAAGAACCAACCAAAAACAAATGTGGTGCCCATTGTAATCCAAATTAAATGTTGGTGCTGTGTAAACTTTGGCTGGCCTACTCCACTCTGTCAGAAGGTTCAGCTCTACACTATCTTTCTCTGTTTACACAAGAGGCTCTTCCATAAGAAGCTGTCAGCGTCAGTGACAGATGTGATCCCATGGCCTCCACGTCTCACCTCCATCCTTCCACACTTCTTTACACAACATCACTACTCCTTCATACTTTACAGTACCTCCACTCTTCTTTAACACACCCCTTCCTTTACACCCTTACACACCTCACCCTCCCTCTTCATCCTATCTCCTCCCTCCTCTTCCTCAGTTTTATCTAGGAGACGTTGGCCCCGGGGTCGTTCACCTGAGCCTCTTCACCTGAACCTCTGACAGGCCTGTTGGGACGGCGGACCTGCCTGCTGAGGATAACAGTTGTGAAAAGGCCGCGGGGAAAGTAACAAACTCCGTCTTGTGTCGTACTGACATACCTGCGAAGACCCGGGGGATTTGTTTGCGATGGGTCAAATATAAACAGGTTCAAGCTCATTATAATACAGCTGGAAAAGTACAGCGTTCACATTCTATTTTTATTACTTGTAGTTCTTGCAAGTTTTTTTATTTTTTTATTTTTTTTTATGTAAATTGATTTTTAAATGCCCGAGGCTGCAGTGGAAAAAAAAAAATTATGTGGATTTAACATGAAGTTTGTGAAATGGAGCTGGATCAATTTCCAGCCCACTGCTCTTTATGTAATGTCAGTCAGATTTCTTTGAGTCACTGGCAGTTGATGTGTGTTGATTAGTTGGACTGGAACCGTCAGCTATCAGAGATGACGTACTGTACCGAGCCCCTACTGCTCCTACCACCACCACAGCTTCCAGCCATGCACCTGTTCCCTCAGCCTGCTCTATACACAACACACACACACACACATATATATACACACACACACACACACACACACACACACACACACACACATACATACACGTCTGCGCCTGTGGTTTCAACTTGGCTTTTTCTCATTAAAGACTCAGTGAAATTCGACAGGTTTTGACAGCGAAGGTTTCCACATAGATCCTGCCATAGTGACAGATATCCGACAGCTTGATGATAACTGCTGCCTTATTGCAGAAACACAGGTGTCCCTCACGGCTGATGACAATAGGCAGCTCTGACGGATGGACAGGTTTGATGAAAAGTTACGGAGCTGGAACAAGTAAGAAGTGTGCATGCTGGAAGGAAAACAAAATAAGGATTCTGAACTTGGATGAGGTCACTAGTTATAGCAAGAGGCAAGTTTCCAGCTAATTACATTTTGACTTAAAAAATTATATGTGTTTCTGTAGCGACTTCAACAAAAAAAAAAGAGTCACTGAGAGGCTGAGGCCGGGGCTTTTCCTTTGACTGACATGCTTAACGGAGAAAAATCACTGCGATTCAAAAATAAGTGCAACTTTTTATTAACCCTTAGGGGTCCACGATCACGGCCCCGTGACTGATTCACATGACATTTTTAACATGTCGAAGCATCAGAACAGTGGCGGCTGCTCGTCTTTCAGACAGGGGAAGCTCATTGTCGGCTTACATAAAAAAAAAATAAAAAAAAAAGAATTAAGAAAATGCTCAGTGACCTTATCATACCAAGTAGGCGTCTTTCCCAGGGACTGGACCGGTGTCCTCTCAATATCCATCAGAGCTAGGCTGCTTAGATTGCCTTGGCCCATTGTGTTGTGGGTGTAAGACTTCAGCCTTTTTAAACTACAGATGCTCCTTTCACTCCGACCTAGCAGACAGTATGACTGATTTAACTATCTACAAAACGATATTAAACTCAAAGAAGAAATGATTAAATTATGTAACTGAAACAAGAAAACGCTGAAATTATGTTAAATTGAAACAGGAAGTACAATGAGTGGGTTTTATTTACAGTGCAAGAAATGAACGAGTAATTTCGTAGTGGTTTCTCTCTTGATTTCACAGCAGAATGTGCGACAGTATTAAACTGAACTGTGTCAGTGAAGGAGGAGATCTGAAAACAGCTGTCAATCAAACGGGATTCAGCCTTTCGACCGATCCTCCAATCAGCATGTGGGATTCTGGCATCCAGCCCGGCTGAGCTCCGCCCACAGCTCCATTCACCCCCAGAGACGCCCGGCGTCCGGGGGCGGGACAACATCGTGGCATTTATCCAATTACCATCCAGTTTTGAGGCAATGAAAAAAACTGTTCCATTCAGTCCCATTGAAGCCTAGAGACGCCCGCAGTCTACGGACAAATGCACTGAGCAGAGATGTATGAGAAAACAGCGCAACGGGAATGTATGAGAAGTGAACAACATCGCGTCCGTTGGTTTGTGATAAAGCTGATTCTGAACGAACTCATCTTTGAGATGAACGCGTTCTAACGCATTTGTAGTCAATGAAATGTCAACACAACTGTACATATTTAACCATTTAATTTTCGTAATTTTAGGGGAAGCCGGGCTTCCCTTGCAGTCTATGAGAAATCGCCACTGCATCAGAAGTCGGTTACGTAGACCACTGGGGACAACTGCATTTGAAGTTGTGTACAGTACTATGACTATATGTTACATGTTACAAAGTTGTTGCTATGGTAATGATATACCATCAGTAACTCATTGCATTGGCCTAAGTTGGCAGTTTACAAATAATTGCATGTTTCCATTGCATCTTGTCACAAATTTTTGACCTGACCTGGGTTTAGTGTAACATTGTTGGCCTCTGTTAACCCTTAGGGGTCCACGGTCACGGCCCCGTGACTGAATCACATGACATATTCAACATGTCGTAGCGGCGGAAGTCGTTTACATAGACCACTGGGGAGAATTGCTTTTGAAAGTGCAGACTTGAAATTAGGGCTGTTTTATTGGCAAGAATCTGGCAATACGATACAAATCACAATACTAGGATCATGATACAATATATCACGATGTATCACGATACTGTTAAAAAGGCCATTTTTTTTGTTTCTATTTTTTTTTAAATTATTATTTCCGTGAAGAATTTAATCACACCAGAAATATGCACAAATACTAAACACATTTTTATTTGATCAAAACAGGATCTAATGCTATATCACAAAATGTTCCTATGTTCAAACTGAAATTATATTTTACAGACATTACAGTTTAAGATCCTGCTCAAATGTTCAGATTCTATTAGTTCAGAACTAACATCATAACAATATTTTAGTTCAATCCCAACAAAGGAACTAACATTGTTTAATAAAACGGTGTTGAATAATAATAAATAAAATATAAAAGCCATGATTCGCTGAGGTGGGGTGTGTGTGTCTTCTTTCTTTCTCTGACGTTGTATTTATGCAAAATGGAAATGATAAATTGTATTTTTGTAACTGTTGTAAAAGTTTTGTATTGCATACTTCCAATAAAATATTCTGGGGAGAAAAAAAAACAAAATAAATGAATAAAATATAAACAAAAAAGACAAACAAAAATGAACCTCCACAATATCTGCATTTGAATAAATACCTAAAAATATTGATACAGTACTTTTTAATATTGATACAGTATTGTGAAATAAATATCGCGATATACTGCATAACCGATATTTTCTTACATCCCTACTTGAAACACTCTCCCGCTTTTTATTTGATGTTGACAGAGCAAATACAACCGGAGATATGACGGTTTGAAACCAGAGCAAACAAGCGGTATAGTGCTATTATAGCGATAAAAAGCAAGCGTTATATTTCTGACAATATCTTCAGCATTTTTTGTCCTTTTTCAAAACAGAAAAAAACTGGCTGAATCAGCGGATTCTAATCCACAGACTGCATTAGCAGTGCAGGTACCGGGAGGACCGGGGGGTGAGAAAACCAAAGAAAACACCTATGTAAAGATCTGCTTTTATGTCAAATATTTGAGTATAGTTTTAATTTATTACAGTTTAAATTTTATATACCTAATATTTGGAACCAATATTCACTTTTAAAGTCTTGGAAAAGGTTCGTTAAACATCTTTGTGTTATTTATGCAATAAATTATATACATTTTTCAAATCGGATTTTATATTTTTTGTGTGTTTTTTGTCCTTTTGTGTTGATATAGTACGTTAAAGTGAAAAAATAATAGGCAGATGAGATAGACGAAGTTGCGCGAAAAAAAAGATACCAAACATGGGTATAGCAAACATTTCTTTATATAATATATAAAGGCAAAATCAAAAGTACTCAAAAATGGCCAAAATAGGCTCAGACCCCTAAGGGTTAATGGAATAAAAGTAGGGATGTCCGATAATATCGGCCCGCCGATATTATTGGCCCGATATTGGCATAAAAATGTAATATCAGTGAATATCGTTATCGTTTTTTTTGCCTATCATTAAAACCGATAAAATAATGCCTTGATTTCGCCAGCATTTACCGACACGTAAACAAAGCATTGTTTGTAGCTGAAAGAAATGTGCAGTTTTCAAAATTGTACAGTAGAGTTGCCACACTGTAATAGACTCATGGAGGGAGGGAGAGAAAATAAATAAATATGGCATTTTTTTCACAACTTACGTTGAAGTATGTATTCTTTGCACAGACAATGTTTACATTTTGAAAGCCTTGTTGCATTTGAGAATGCATCCAATGGGGCATCACAATAAAATTAGGCATGATGAGTTAATTCCATGACAGGAGATATGTGATGTTACCTAAAATTAGTTTAATATCCCACATATATCGGCAGCGGTATCGGTAGATATCGGAATCGGAAATTTAGTGTTGGACAATATCGGCATATCGGTTTTTGGCAAAAAAGCCAATATCGGACATCCCTAAATAAAAGTATAACCAACTTATGATGATCACAGCGATCAAAGAAAATAGCAGTCAACAAAAAATACAGCGTCCTCATTCACCCTCTCTCTCCATACCTACTTATTCACTTGTCAACATGATCACACAAAACCCTAAATAATATCATAAACAATAACAAACTCCAATACTTAAACCCTCATACCCTGACAAAATAAATCTAAATTCATTCATGGCTCCGACAGTTTCTATTATAGTTAGTATGCTAACAGCTAGCCTTTATTATACTACTGTGAGTTGTAGTAAACATCAGATGAAGGAGGAGTGGCTGTTTGATTCAAAGATATTTCATTGTCAATCCATTAGATGCACAGGACATACATAAAACTGAGATACTCTTTCTCTGCCATCTTGTGATTTAAACGAAATGCAAAAAAAATAAGTACATAAATGAATAAATAAAAATACGACTAATGGCCCTGTATCTCACCGGCACATTCTATCAAGAATTATTAAGAAGTTAAATTTGTGAGGTTGTCAGGTTCTGCTGCTATGTTAGAGTCTTGATGCACGAGATCAATCTACCAATAGAAGTGGGTGGTACTTTCACTGGAGAACTCAACTAATTAAATTAGAGTCCATATATGACTTCCTATCAGCGCTCAATAGTAACTACATTGATATCTCTAACCACTTCCTTGTTATAAACCATCAAAATATGGACCGTTATAAGTAAAGGCACATTAGTAATATTTAAAAAAATTTGACAAAAATTAAAAAATCTAAATTTCTCAAAACTTTGACCAAACATTGCAGGCATTATCCCAAGGAAGGCACATATTAAATTTGAAGTGAATATGACAAGTAGTTTCATCGGAGAAGATGTTTGAAGAAACTGCTAATGAAGACAACAACAACAAAGACGACAATAACAACACTGGACACAGCGCCTTTGGCCGGTGAGCTAAAAAAGAGGCAAAAACAGAATATGGATAAATAAACTAGTGTACAAGATAAATTATACAAGAATCTTAAAGATATAAATCAAATCTATTTACAACAAGTGGTGCCAGGACAACAAACCCCGCCCCTTACACATATTGTAGCTTAATTACCTCCGCCAAGGAGGTTATGTTTTTGCCAGGGTTTGTTTGTTTGTTTGTTTGTTTGTCTGTCTGTCTGTCTGTTTGTCTGTTTGTCTGTTCATTAGTGTGCAACATAACTCAAAAAGTTATGGACAGATTTTGATGAAATTTTCAAGGTTTGTTGGAAATGGGATAAGGAAGAAATGATTACATTTTGGTGGTGTTCGGGGGTGGGGGGGCCCACGGGGGGGCCCATTTCCAACAAACCCTGAAAATTTCATCAAAATCATCACACTAACGGACAGACAGACAGACAGACAGACAGACAAACAAACAAACAAACAAACAAACCCTGGCCAAAACATAACCTCCTTGGCATGGGGGGGGCCCACAGGGGGGGCCACTGATCAGCCTTGGCGGAGGTCTGCGCTCTCCGAGTGCTTCTAGTTTTGGCATTGATCCAGCTGATGTCATCACGTCTATGCATGTGCTGACAAAATGAAGTGAATGGGGGAAAAAAGATTTTAAAAATTAATAAATAATTTGAACTTTGACCTACTTTTCCCAAAATATAATCACATCTATTCTGGGTCAGTAGTAATCTATAAACCCAATTTAGTATGAATATGAATTCAGCCAATACTTTTGCTGCTAACATGTTAACAAACAAAGAAACAAACCGAACCAAAAACAATATCCCTTGCCTCCCCTTCGGAGGGAAGGGTAATAATGGCAGTAGTGCAATATTTAAACAGTGATAAAAGATGAGGGGGTACATAATGGAACAAAGCAGCAGCAGTCTGTTTTAGTTAAAGGAGTGTGGTGTCTGTGCAATGACCTTCAACGTAAACCGCACAGTTTACACTTGAACTTTACATTTTGATCCACACTCATAAGTCATAATCTAGTATCATATCTGTTATTTTTATGTATTTTATTTATTCATTTATTTGACAGGGACAATGCAGTCAAACATAGTTGCAGCTGATGTGATCCATATAGAGTTTATAGCTAGTGCTAATTAGGGATGTAACAATAAACCATGGTAAAATTGCACAGTTAGTATTACTGTTTAAATTCTAATTATCATGATAACCGTGTTTGATTACCGCACTTTTAGGGGAGAAAACGCCTATGTAAAGGTAAGTTTTTATGTCAAATATTTGAGTAGATAGATAGATAGATAGATAGATAGATAGATAGATAGATAGATAGATAGATAGATAGATAGATAGATAGATAGATAGATAGATAGATAGATAGATAGATAGATAGATAGATAGATAGATAGATACTTTATTGATCCCCAGGGGGATATTCAAGTAGTTTTAATTTATTACAATTTTCATTTTCTATAACTAATATTTGAAACCAATATTCACTTTTAAAGTCCTTGAAAAGATTCGTTAAACATCTTTGTGTTATTTATGCAAGAAATTATATATACTTATCAAATCGGATTTTATATATTTTTTGTCCTTTTGTGTTGATATAGCAGGTTAAAGTGAAAATATAATAGGCAGTTGATATAAATGAAGTTGTGCTGAAAAAAAGTTACCAAACATGGGTATAGTAAACATTTGTTTATATAATATATAAAGGCAAAATCAAAAGGACTGAAAAAAGGCCTAAACAGGCTCAGACCACTAAGGGTTAATACTTGAAGAAGGTACATTGCACCAATTATTTTATTTGTTTTTTTTTTTTTTTTTTTAATACAACTTGGTTAAATTATTTCAGTGTGTGTATCAGTACTTTTTGAACATTTTGAGCCCCATTTCAATAATACCACGATAATAATGATAACCGTGATAATTTTGGTCCCAATAACCATGATATGAAATTTTCATATCGTTACATCCCTATTGCTAATTCTCATTATGGGCATTAATAAGTGAATCAAATCTCGATTCTCCCCCATTCATCTCCTTACTTCAGCTCCTTGACCACTGCCGTCTCCTTCTATTCTTCCTCCTTTGCCTCCTCTTCCTCCTCTTCCTTCTGCCAGTTAAATCAGCTCCTTAACGCTGCTTTTAATATTGCTTGAGTGTGCAGTCTTTTTAAAGCACTCTGGCGTTCACTTCTCTCGCGTGCCCTTTGTCAACAGTAAACTTTCTGAAAAGCGAGCTTAACAGGCCGTGAAAGGGCGGCACAGATGGCTACATCCTAGGTGGTAATTATCAACCACTTCCTCCCAACAAAAAAAACAGAAAAGAAACAAGCGAAGGTGTTGCCGTCAGGTCAACTGATGCCGCTGACACTTCCATAGACTCTCTGGCAGCCAGCTCAAACCGACATACAGGGAAGGGGCCTTCTGGAGCCCAGACAGCACACTGACAGAGTCACAGGTCAAGCACAGCCATAAAAGGATGATTTTTGGCTTCAGTGCACATCAGCCAGAAGGAGATCTATATTAATACACAATGCTAGGTGGCTACAAACTCACACTTTTTTTTTCTATACCGCTCCGCAAGCAGTGGTTTAGCCCGCAGTCGCATCTTGTTTCCATTAAGCCGTTGAGAAGTAGCTTTTAATTGCATTTCTACATGTTAGCCCTGGTGTTGCGTAATGTACAGTAGACGAGCAATAAGAGCCAATTAGTCTGAAAGTGTTTCAGTTGGAACTGGGTGTTGGTAATGGCTGCATTTATGCATGCTCTCAACAAGCAGGAGGCTGTTTTTGAAGAGCTTAACCATTTATTTTGCTGTGGATCTATTAAAATTGAAGGTGACAGCTAATTTGAATCCTCTTTAATTTGGGGGAAATTTAATACACTACAAGGTGATAGGCGAAGCTCCCCCTACCTCCGTACAAGCCGCCCGCCGCATGCAAAAATATGTAAATGCTGCCCGTATTAGAATCTTTGTCTGGTTGTCATTCTCACATGGGGCACATCAAAGCCATATGACCTGATTTTGCACCTGCTGTTTAATTAAATTTACAAGACAGACACAGTCTCCACTCCCGGTGATATACAAATCTGGCTTTATTACCCCGGCACTGTAATTTACAAGGCAATTTACTGCTGGGCGGTAATGGTGCCTGCCAAAGTGCTCCCTCTGAAAAGATACACAAACACACACAACAACAAGTTATCCCATTTCCCTTTCCTGAAGATGGGACCGTGCATGCCAAGACTATTCTACAAAATGTAACCACAGGATTAGCAGTTGTGGCGTGGAGGCCCGGATGGCACTGAACGTTGAGTACTTCCATCACGGTTCAAGGCCGATATGAAACAAAATGTAAATAAAGAACCCAACGCTACAAGAAACACTATTGTCTGTACCTCGTATGCGTATATGAACGGTTTGACGTCAAACAAATGCAAACAGCCTGTACAAACCAGAGTACAATGTTGATATCTGATGGGAACTTTCCTTTATGTTATACTGTTTTCCATCTGAGAAGCAGCAAAGTCAGTTACGTTCTGGTGGAAGATGCACAGACATCCTTCTGTTTTTAATCAGTTATTGAGTTTTCAGGTCATGTTATCACTGAGGGAAGCATTCAACAAACTCAGTACAGAATAAAAAATAGGACCAATGGCCCTGTAGCTTCCCGGCCAAATTAAAAGCTTTGGGAAATGTATCCAGATGCCATTTATTATCACCCAGTTATATGTATATTATTATTATATTACAGAAATAGCCCATGTTTTGGTCATATTCCAATCAGATCTGTAAAAAATTCGAATTCCAACTTGATATCATTGATACTTACTGATTTATTGGATCAATCCACTTCCTATCTGTTACAATGGGAAAATTTTTCAAAGTCGCACCAAATCCAGAATCAGATCCGGATCGAAATAATTCCAATACCTTGTGTTGACATCATCATACAGAAGCTGTATACAAGTTTGAAGTCAATCAGAACTGGAGTCTGGGAGAAAAAGACGATTGAAATTTTTTCCCCATAAGAGCCCACGTTAAATTTTCCGTAAGTTCCTGGATCCAGAAGAAGATCCTGATCAGCATGTGGCCAATATGTTTTGGTCATCTCCCCATCAGGGCTGGACTGTAGAAATTTCCACTGGATATCATTTATATTTACTGAGTTATTGCATCGATCCACTTCCTATCTCTTATGATGGGGACATTTTTCAAAGTGGCACCAAATCCAGAATCAGATCCGGATCCAAATAATTTCACTAACTTTTGTTGACATCATCACAAAGAAGCTGTATACCAAGTTTGAAGTCAACCGGATTTGTAGTTTGGGAGAAGAAGACGATTTAAATTTTTGTAATGGACGACAGACGACGACAGACGACGACAGACGACGACAGACGACGACAGACGACGCATGACGACAATAGCTTACGGTCTGTCGGGCGGTGAGCTAAAAAGCAGCTTCTGTACATAGGTGGGAACTGAGTGTCTGCCTGATGAAGGTTAGTATTCAGTTTGCACCTCAATTGGTCAATCTATGTGTGACACTGAGTGAGGAACCCTCCCTGAACCCTCCAGAAGATTAAGCAGTTTGGAAAATAACTGAATGAATGTCATGTCAACAAGTTACCAAGCATCTCCAACTACAGATTAGCAGCCAAGTGTTATGTTGCATCATCGTTACGATAATAAAAGTAGTTGGTCGGATTAGTCTGGATACAGGAAGCGTGGATCGGTCTTGGTTATGCCACTGAGGTCACTAGTGGTGGCCTTGTGTTTGGTTTTAGCGCTTTGTTCGTAGGTGTCTAACATATGGCCTGTGGACCAAAAATGGCCTGCCAAAGAGTCCAATTCGGCCCATAGGATGAATTTGTGAAGTACAAAAATTCCACAAAAGGGCGTCACTGAGTTATGACACGTTATTTAGAGCATAAAGTTAAATATATCGTACTTTCCAGTCTATAAGCCGCTACTTTTTTCCACATGCTGTGAACCCGTGGCTCAAAAATGATCCGACTAATTTATTTTTCCGGGCTAATGATCAATCCGGCTGTCAAAGAAGGAAACAGAGCTGCTGCACGTAAGCTTGCCATCAATGAATCAACAGTGAGATTTTAGAGACGGGGTGGGTGCGGCTTATAGTCAGGTGCAGCCAACAGTCCGGAAAGTACAATATGTCAGTTCCAGATGTCCGTTACCAAATGTTATGTGCCACCGTACATGTGTAAATAATAAATTCAGGCCTAATATTGTTAAAATTAAGTTATTTTTCAGGTTGTTCAGGTTATTCATATTTTCATCATTACATTTTCATAATGTAATTTTACTTTTTTGCATGAAAAGAGAGAAAAATTTGTACGTTATTATAATTATAATTTTTATTTCAGTGGTCTGGCCCACTTGGGATCATAGTGGACTATATATGGCCCCTGAACTAAAATGAGTTTGACACCCCTGCTCTAGTGTGAAGGCCTTAAGACACAAAAAAGGCTGATATCATGGAGTCAGTGTCACATATCACTATGACCTGTAAATATTTGCTCTTCTATCTACATAATAATCTACACTACAAAATAGGGGTGTAACGGTGCACTTGCTTGTACTGAACCGATTCAGTTAGGGGACTTATATACAAAACGGAGGTGTACCGAAAGAATAAACTGTATGTAGACTATGTGAAGAACGCAAACACTCGCCTTAAGTTTCCACATGAACCTGAAGTATAAGCAGGATGGCCACAAGCAGAACCCATGTGCAATATTTGACATCCTAGACAGACATCTTGGCGGTCCACGCACCATGCACATGCTGAACGTGAACCAGTATGGCATATATACAGCTCAGAGCAGCGTCACAGGTATAAAGCCAGAGTTGGAAAACCGTCTTTCTTCTCTAAGGTTTCCAATTTGGAGGCATTTTGGATTCCCTGTCTGTTATGTCAATGGAGACAGACAAGTTGACACAACAAGAGCAGTGTGTCGGCATTGTTTCATGAAGATCGGTTTTAATCAAAGATTTTTTTTTTAATGAAATTAGTCTCCTTCACTGTACCGAAAACATATAAAAAATGTATCAAACTGAAGACCCCTGTACCGAAAACATACTGAACTGAAATTTGTCTGTGCCGTTACAGTCCTGCTACACAAGCAGAGTGGCCAGTTGACTGTCCAAGTGTCAGTATGGTCAGTATGGTCAGTATGGTCATGTTACACAAGTTAACTGCCATACTTAGAACATATGGAAACACACTGCTTCCTCTTGCGCTATGTTAGCAACATATTGGCAACAGACTAAACAGGCTGTCTTAACCCTTAGGGGTCTGAGCCTATTTTGGCCATTTTTGAGTACTTTTGATTTTGCCTTTATGTACTTTATAAAGAAATGTTTAATATACCCATGTTTGGTATCTTTTGTTTCAGCACAACTTCATCTATCTCATCTACCTATTATTGTTTCACTGTAACCTACTATATCAACACAAAAGGACAAAAAACACACAAAAAATATAAAATCCGATTAGAAAAAAAACATATAATTTATTGCATAAATAACACAAAAATGCTTAACAAACCTTTTCAAAGACTTTAAAAGTAAATATTGGTTCCAAATATTAGGTATATAAAATTTAAATTGTAATAAATTAAAACTATACTCAAATATTTGACATAAAAGCATATCCTTACATAGGTATTTTCTTTGGTTTTCTCACCCCCCCACCCCCACCCACTCCCAGTCCTCCCAGGTGGGGTCATTCTCACCCTTACCTGTAATGCTAATGCAGTCTGTGGATTAGAATCCGCAGATTCGGACAGTTTTTTTCCCACCTCATTTTCATACTTTTACTCACGTTTGTTTGCTCCGAGTTCAAACCGTCATATCTGCGGTTGTATGTGCTCTATCAACATCAAATAAAAAGTGGGAGAGTGCTTCAAGTCCGCACTTTCAAATGCAATTGTCCCCAAATGCAATTGTGATCTACGTGACTGACTTCCGATGCTAAAATGTGTTGAAAATGTCATGTGATTCAGTCGTGACCATGGACCCCTAAGGGTTAAAGTTTTTTTTTTTAAGTTGTTTTTTTTTTTTTTTGTGAAATTGGTCTCCTTCACTGTACCGAAAACATACCAAACTGAAATTTGTCTGTACCGTTACACCCCTTCTACACAAGCAGAGTGGTCAGTTGACTGTCCAAGTGGCTTCTGACGGAGGCCCAACTCAGTATGGTCATGTTACACAAGTTAACTACTAGGGTGTAAGAAAATATCGGTTCTGCAATATATCACGATATTTCATGTTGCAATACTGTATCGATACTAAAAAGTACTGTTTCGATATTTTTTGGTATTTATTCAAATGCAGATATTGTGGAAGTTCATTTTTGTTTTTCTTTTTTGTTTATATTTTATGTTTATTACTATTTAATACAGTTTTATAAAATAATGGTAGTTCAGTTGTTGTGATTGAACTAAAATAATGTTCTGGTGTTAGTTCTGAACTAACAGAATATGAACATTTGAACAGGATCTTAAACTGTAATGTGTGTAAAACAGAATTTCAGTTTAAACACAGGAACATTTTGTGGTATAACATTAAATCCTGTTGTGATCAAATAAAAATGTGTTTAGTATTTGTGCAGATTTATGGTGTGAACCAATTATTCAAGGAAATAATCATTTAAAAAAAAAAAGAATCAAACAAAAAACTGCCTTTTTAACAATATCATGATATATTGTGATATACCGTATCATTATCCTAGTATTGTGATTTGTATCATACCGCCAGATTCTTGCCAATACACAGCCCTATTAACTACCAAAAACACAACAAATGGAAACACACTGCTTCCTTTTGTGCTACGGTAGCAACACACTGGCAAGAGACTAAACAGGCTGTCTAAACAGAGGCAAAGAATGGAACACTTGGACATGGAAGCTGCAGCCAAAGTACAGATTAAACCCATGTCAGGCCAAAGATTTGCGACTAGATGCAATGGAAATGTGCAATTGTTTGTAAACTGCCAACTCAGACCAATGCAATGGATTACTGATGGTATATCATTACCATAGCAACAACTTTGTACATGTGTTCTACCTGCAGGTTTTTCATGTAACATATAGTCATAGTATTGTACTGTATGCTACTATGTGATTCCCAACCCTAGCAGATAACAAAAATTAACACAAGTATACCAAACCTACAAAAACCCATGACTTTCAGCAGAAAAACCAGTAGTGCACTAAAGGAAGGAATAGTAAAGTGGAGACCCAGACTTCTTTGAGTTAAAAATCAACAACAATTTGCATCCAGCTTCATCCACAAGAAACATCTGTGAGAGAGGCCGTGAAAGAATCTTCAGCTGGTGACGGTTCCTAAGTATGACATCAATCTTGAGCTGTGAGAACAACCTTCTTTTGACTCTCTGGTGCTCTGATGTGTCATTTATCAAGCTTCCACCAACCGTGATTCTTTTATTCTGTCTTCCTGCCAAAGAAAAACCACAAGTTTCTGTTCTTATCCGTGAGAGGGATCGCTTGCCTCAAGATGGTCCTGACACTGTAGCATCTTGTATGGATATTTATTTTGGCATTTTATCTGTTTTTGTATGAAACTTGTGCTTTCAATAGTTGGGTTTATAAAGGGAAGATATGCTTGTGTGTTTGAATTAATTTTCAAGCTGCAGGAGCTGAAATCGGGAAGAAACACTGAAAATATTACTATTAGTAGTAGCAGTAGTAGTAGTAGTAGTAGTAGTAGTAGTAGTAGTAGTAGTAGTAGTATAACCCTAATCTCACAATATATTGAGATGAAGACCTTGTTTGCAATATAAATGAGAATGCACAATTTATTCTGAGACAACTAAAGAATAAAAAATATAATGAAAGATACACAAAGAAATACTCGGTAATAAGTGGTGACAGAAGCTACCAACAACTACAATGAAAGTTAATCTAAATAAATAAATAAAGTAATTTGAATGAACTAAAACAAGAACAATTATTAATAATAAAATATGGTGAAATCCAAATCCAAATTGCACTAGAAATTATAAATGAAGAAATCCTAAGCATTTTCTGAATGTTTTAGCTACACGATGACTCAAACTAGATTTCCGAGAAATCACAGCATTTCTTGTCCACGGTTGAGTGTGATTATAAGGCCTATGAAGGTGTTAAGTTATTCAGCCTTGTTTGGATGATTCTAAATAGATCTTCAGTGCAGCTATTGACAAGATAAACCATACAAAAACAGATGTTTTCAGTCTATAACAGAGCTAAGCTAACTAAGCTACAATGTAAACTATCAGCTGATGGTGCATGTGATGATTATAAGACACTGTTAGTTGGACTGACTGTTAAAATAAGACAGAAAACTTGATGATATCATAATACAGATGTGTGTAAAAATTAGCTTCATACTTTATTCAGTGAATGATATAGTCGGTGAAAACTCAATGTTTATTTGGAGGTGTTTTGGTACCAGACTCCCCCTGCTGGTGAGAGTCTGCAGTATACATACATAGAACCCCTTTAAAGGGCCATTGTGTAAGACAGGTTTTTTCAACCTTTTTTGAACCGAGCCTGAACACCCCCTCCACTATGCCGCAAAATTTTATGGGATGTGTGTGTGTGTGTGTGTGTGTGTGTGGGGTGTAATTCTACAAGTAAGAACTATATGTGGGAAAGTAAAAGTCAGCTCCCCTCACCTTATCACTGACAACCTGCTGCCCCCCGAACACAAATTTGCGACCAGGGGTGGGGGTGGGGTTTACACACATGATGTATCGGATGATATGCCCGCCCCCCCCCCCGCTCACGGACCTCAATCCAGACCTCAATACGTAATTCTACAAGTATCGTGACGGACCTGTATGTGGAGGATGTGTAGATACAGCTGTGAGAAAGTGAAAGTGAACTCCTTATCATTGACTATCTGCTGCCCCCCCCCCCCCCCCCCCCCAAAAAAAAAAAAAAAACACATTTGTACCGGGGATGTGTTCGACGATATGCCCTGCCCCACATGGCCCTCAATCTGATATGTGAGTGTGGGGGGAGTATGGTATGTGCCGAGTAATGTTGTGATGTACAAAAGTGGTCGCTAACACACCCGCACGCACACACGAAGATGTCACTTGCAACCCCCCCCCCATATCCACATGCCCCCCCGATTGAGAACTACTGGTATAAGATATGAACATTTCTGACTTTGCTGACACCTAGTGGCAGCCCTGAAAAACTGCAAACTGCTCCTGCCAAAAGATAGAAAATATAGACATATTTCATAAATGATAAATGTAATAATATGTAAATGCATTAAAATCTGACCTCTCAGTTCTGGTTCTATGGGGTTTATGATGCTGAAATGCTGTGCCATAGAATATATAAATGTGTGCATGTGTGCATGCATTAGGGTGTGCATGCAGATTTGCAATTGCATGTGAATCTGAGACATGCCCCTGGTTGCAGTAGAGTGTGCATCTCAGGCAATCCATAATAGATGATGAAATTTGGCAAGCCATCCAGCCTTATGGTCCTTTCCTCCTCCTGCAGCTGCTTGTTTTCCCAGAACTCATCTGTGCTGCTGACCAAGAGTTGTGTGCGTATGTGTGTGTATCAGAGAGAGAGAGAGAGACTGTGTCCGTATGTCACTGTCTTTGCCCACAAGCACTCCACGAGCATCTTTCCATTCCTCAATATGTCAGACTTGAATATAAAAACAGGCAACTTTTTCATCACTCAAACACCATGTGCACATATGGTCACAAAGCTGATGGTGAATGTCAAAGTTGAGTGGAAAGGCCAAAGAGCGGCGACAAAGGGCCACAGATTATAAACCCTCCACACACATGTAGATCATAGTCCGGTTTTCATTATGTCGGTCCAGTAGCTGTAAAAATCCAATAAATATCCAGATGCAAAAATTCAACAAGATCGATGCGGTTTCATTGAAATACTGTTAGAATGTAAAATCTGTGGCTTTGTAGGAATATTTAGGTTGGAATTTAATATAACAACACTAGTCACTTTTCCATTGACCCTCAAACTGCACGAATATAGCTTGTGCAAAAAAATGTATCTAATGGAAAAACGACAATTTCACCAAAACTCTTGTTTTTCGATTAAAAGTTTTGGAAACCCAATCATTTTTTAAATTTAGGACAGAATAGAGGGTAATATAAAATAATAATGAATTTTTACGTTCGTTGCCATGTTTACGGAATGACTTCTCATGTCATCTCGCGATAATAAATAAACAAATCATTGTACAGTCTACTCTCGTTATACCGCCAACTTCCGTTCACGGCCAAATTGGCGGTATAGCGAAAATGGCGTTACAACGGGTTGCGTTCATAATGTGGATGTCTTTACTATATGATGTCTATGCTGCCTCCGTTAAACCGTTCTAACTGCGTTCTAAATCTGCGCCGCCGCGCACCTCGGAGGTGCCGCGCCGCGACGCTGGCGGTATAACGATCGGGAAATCAATGGTATAAGTGTTGTTTGTGCATGGAACTGGGCTGGCGGATGGCGATAGGCGGAAATGGCGGTAGCTCATGGAATAATGCATTGGGGATTTTTGTGCAATGGTTTTGGTCGGCGGTGAGCGAAAATGGCGGTATAACGGCGGGCGGTTTAACGAGAGTAAACTGTATTTGTGATTTAATGGAAAAAACGACATTACGCATTTTTTTTACATTTATTAAATATCGGTAATGTTTTACAGATATGTCCAATGGAAAAGTGACTACTATCTGCTTTTATTATTTTCCTCAAAAGGCAAAAATAGAAATAATCTGTATTTACAATAGATCCCCTGATGGTTCCACGTCAAAAGTACGACAAAGTCATAAATGTATTACAAAAATTTTACACCTCTGACTTCAGATTTCACTGCACTTCAAGCTTAAATGTTGAAATTCTAAACATGTTACTTAAAGACTAATAACTTGATCAAATGTTCCGACTGGTGCTACTCATAATGCAATACCTGTAGTTTGATTTTTGCAAAAATGACAATGTGACAGTTTTGACAAATTTTTGCAATGTAAAAATTTATATGCTTTTTTTTTTTTGATCAATTTTTTATTTGTTTTCATTGTGCATCTCAAAAGTACAATACAAAAGAAAAAGAAAGAAATTCACATTTCATAATACAAGATTCTGTGACACACAAAGTACAAATCCCCCCCCCCAGAGCCAGTGGCGACCCCCATATCAACCCAATCTGGATCTCAGAATACGAATTTATATGCTTTTTTAATAAATCGTTACTGTCGGGCAGAAACCTCTTATGTCAAAAACAGTTATCTTTAAGGAAACTGGCAAAATATGTATAAATAAATGAATGGAGTTAAGAGATGTAATCACAAGCCTTTTCATTGGTTAAATCTTTCTAAAAACATCAGGTCAACATGAAAACTGACCAACAGAATCGTTTTATGACCAAAAATAGACTTACGAGGTTACCGCCCAACAGCAACAAAAAGTAAATGTGTAACTTAATAAAACTTAGAATACTGTAGTATGACACTGACTTCATATTTGGAAATGTTAACCCATTTTATTCTTTATTACACTATTGTTTTGTTGGGTTTTTACTACATTTAGGTGATGTTCAGTGCAGATTTTGTTCCATTTTCAGTAAATTATTAATTTAAACCCATAAAGACCCAAACATCCACTGGTAACCAAAAGCATCCACTGATCTAGAATGTTTAATAACTGTAGAGCCATTAATTCTAGCAATACATGTAAATAATTGGTGTAAAATGCAGTTTGCTATCTTTTCATGGTCATCAGATATGACCCATTTGGACGTTACTGTGGAAACACCGTCATTGTCTACAACATTCACCAGTAAAACCCATGGAGTTGGATCAATAGTTGCTCTTCCATTGACTCTCAAATTGCACAAATATAACTGGTGCATAAAAATGTACCGAATGAAAAAATGACGTTTGGACATTCAGAGGCTCCGTAGTTACCATGGAAACACCGTCCAACATTGATCCACCTACAAACCCATAGAGTTGGATCAATGACAATGGATGGACACACTTGATTTATGTTCAGTTAATGATATATTTTGCTCAAAAAGTCACTTTTTCTTCAGATTTCTCTGTTTTGATACAATAACCTTTGAGTTTCTAAATTGAATATAAGAAATTAAATATAGAAAAATACAAAATTTACAGTGAAACATGCAAAATACAGAGGATAACATTATAAAAAAATTATGATATATCATTTAAGAAAGGTTAAATAGAGAGAAAAATTCATTTGGGACCTGACACAAAAGTAGCTCTAGGTCCTTATGGGTTAACATGTGCTACAGTAGAAATAGAAAAGTGAACACAGAGGAACATTTAGCACAGGGGTGTCAAACTCATTTTAGCTCAGGGGCCACATTAAGCCCAAATTGATCTCAAGTGGGCCGGACCAGTAAAACAATAGCACAATAACTTGTAAATAATGACGACTCCAAATTTTTCTCTTTGTTTTAGTGCAATCAAAATTAAATTATGAAAATATGTACATTTACAAACTATCCAAACAAAAATGATGTGAATAACCTGAAAAAACTGAGATTTCTTGAGAAAAATAAGTGCAATTTTAACAATATTACACCTCAACCTACCATTTATAAATGAATATTAGGGATTGGAGCTACAAAGACACAAAATATTTAATAACAGGAAGTATAATGTTAAAATTTTACTTACAACATTCCAGGTTTTTCAGATTTTATTGTTGAAGGATAGTTTGTAAATGTTAATATTTTTGTAATTTAATCTAAGTTTTTACACTAAAACAAAGAGAAAGATATGGAGTTGTCATTATTTATAAGTGTAATGTAATATGTTTTTCACAATAAACTAAGAAAATTTGGAGTCCTTATTTATAGATTATAATGCTATTATTTTAGTTGAGATCACATTGTCCTGTATGTGGAACCTGAACTAAAACGAGTTCAACATCCTTGTTTGTTAATACCTGAAGTGTAATTTTTGCAAATTCATCCCTTTGGCGGGCCGGTTTTGGCCCCCGGACCGCATGTTTGACACCCCTGATTTAGCATCTACTGAGTTCTACTTCTGTTTTTTTTTTTTTTTTCCTCTGACCAAGAATTGCTGAAGACGGTCAGTGATGTATTATTGCAATTTATGAAGAATTATCAGCTCATTGGCCTCAGGCCTCATGGATAAATTGTTTCAAAGTCACTGGCCCACAAAGTTCTAAGTTTCTTCCTTTCTAGCACACTTGCATCTATACAAACAGCGGTGAGTTGTGTGCCATGATTGATGGGATAGATTGGGCCGGTAAGGTGGGATGCCTGTGCACAGGCTGTACAGCAGCTGTTTTCTCCAAGCTCGAGGAGAGCAGAGACAGAGAGAGAAAGAGAGAGAGAGAGAGAGAGAGAGAGAAAGAGAGAGAGAGAGGTCGAATAGAAAGCGAAGGGAGGGCAGGAGGAGGGAGGGGAGAAAAAGCAAGTCTACCTTTCCTCTTGCCCTTCAGGCAGACCAGGTGTCTGTAGCTCCATGCTGACTCGAACCACAGAACCTGGCACGACTGCTCTCAAACAGGTCCTCCTCATCGTTCTCCCTTTCCCCAAGGATGGCCACAATTAACACACACACACACACACACACATACACACAACGAGTGCATAGTGTAGAGAAAACATGCCGAAAATGACAACGCCCCAAGCCACAGCACACGGAAAGAAAAAAAGGGAGAAGGGGGGGGGGGGAAATACGAGAAACAAAAAAAGAGCGAGGGAGCCAGAGAATCACACCGGAGAGCTTGTTTTATAAAGGTGCAGGTGCAGAATTTGAGTGACTGCCAGGTTGCACTCTCCTTTTGGTTCCATATTAACGTTGTCAGCTTTTTACCTCCCCTCTCCTCACCTGCACCGCTTCATTCCTCACCATGTTCTGCTGTTCACTCATTTTCAAGTGCTCCCCTCTCACCTAGACTCTACAGGAACCACAGTGGTTGAGGAAAGTTTGGCAGAAACTTTCAGCCTCGCAGCCATGCATTTTCAATTTTAGAAATGTTTTTCGGAGCGCCGCGTGGAAACAACAAACGGGCCAGCAACCAATCAAATATGACAGCGAGAAAAACTTTCATTGCTACTTGTGACGGTCAGATAATGTCTACCTACAGTAGATGTCACTCATTTCTGGTGTGTCAGCTGAAGGGGGTGCTGTGACATTGTGAATAATTAGGCACCTGAGTGGAAAAAGGAAAAAAAAACAAAAACATAAATAATAACATGTGGGTCTGAGTGGGATGTAGCATCTGACAGGAAGGGATGGAAGTTGACTCAGTGGATATCCTTCGAATTCTGATAAAAACACACAGGTTCTTCATTTGGAGACTTTCTGCTGATTCAACATTAAATCCCCACTGCTGTCTTTGTAGATGATGCTATTTTTAGTGGAATGCTAAGTGACATTGTGGTTATTTAAAGACACATTACAGCTATAACCAACAGCGCCTCCATGAAGCTGCAGGAACCACAAGAGACTGTACTAAAAATAAAACCACTACTACTTCCAAATAAATAGAATTGCAGTTCACATTCATGTCTATCCAGACTCATATAATACTTGTCTCGGAAACTTTCAAGAAATTTGCTAAAAAGCTATAGAGTGTATTTTTTGTAGTGAAATCAGAGTTAACAATATATTGAGGAGAATTATTTCCATTGACAAATCCAGATTATGTTTTCTATGGCTGGGACAAAATGTTGTATAATGAACATATTCCATCATACAATATGTATGTAAACCTCTTATGTCCAAAACATTTTTCAGGGAACTGGTAAAAACAATGTATATTCTCAATAGTAGTAGGCCACAAGCTGTTTTCAACACTTTTCATTGGTCAAATATTTCTAAAACCATCAGGCCAACGTGAAGACTGACCTTTAGCATTGTTTTATGACAAAAAAAAGAAAAAACGAAATCAAAATGGATTTACAAGGTTTCTGCCCGACAGCAACGGTACAGAACTTAAATAAAATACAAAACATAGATGAAGGTATTTCTTGGGACAAGGTATAAAAGATAAAGATTTCTGATTCAACAAAAACTACAGACATGCGGTCGAAATAGTGAATAATCCAGACTGTGGTAAATACTGTCTAGTACTTGGAAGTCAATATATGTACCGTGTCATAACACTAAAGCAAAAAAAAACAAAGAATACAACTTTGTATTGTGTCACCAATGGGACCATCTTGTTAGAACCCTAGTGTCAACATAAACCTTAAAATATAAATTTAACAGCACTGCATTTTAGTTAGAATCTAATCTAATGTAATCTAATCTGATTTAATTTCATTTTATCTCATCTCATCTAACCTATTCTAATCTAGTCTAACCTCCTCATATCTCATCTAACCTAATCTAATCTGATCTAATCTAACCTAATCTAATGTCATCTCATCTAACCTATTCTAATCTGTACTAGTCTAATCTCATCTCATCTAACCTATTCTAATCTAATGTAGTCTAATCTCATCTCATCTAACCTATTCTAATCTAATCTCATCTCATCTAATCTAATCTAGTCTAATATCATCTCATCTAACCTATTCTAATCTAATCTAGTCTAATCTCATCTCATCTAACCTATTCTAATCTAATCTCATCTCATCTAACCTAT
This sequence comes from Sphaeramia orbicularis, assembly GCF_902148855.1. NCBI lineage: Eukaryota > Metazoa > Chordata > Actinopteri > Kurtiformes > Apogonidae > Sphaeramia > Sphaeramia orbicularis. The sequence goes on along the minus strand of NC_043978.1, from coordinate 22,159,906 downwards.
TCTAATCTAATCTAGTCTAATATCATCTCATCTAACCTATTCTAATCTAATCTAGTCTAATCTAATCTAGTCTCATCTCATCTAACCTATTCTAATCTAATCTAGTCTAATCTTTATCTCATCTAACCTATTCTAATCTAATCTAGTCTAATCTAGTCTCATCTCATCTCATCTAACCTATTCTAATCTAATCTAATATCATCTAACCTATTCTAATCTAATCTAGTCTAATCTCATCTCATCTAACCTATTCTAATCTAATCTAATATCATCTAACCTATTCTAATCTAATCTAGTCTAATCTCATCTCATCTAACCTATTCTAATCTAGTCTAACCTCATCACATCTCATCTACCCTAATCTAATCTAACCTAACCTCATCTAATCTAATCTAATCTAATCTAACCTCATCTAATCTAATCTAATATAATCTAATCTAACCTCATCTAATCTAATCTAATCCAATCTAATCTAATCTAATCTAATCTAATCTAATCTAATCTAATCTAAACTCCTCTTCTTCCTACTCCTTTTTGGACATAAAGTATTGTTGAAGAGCCATAATGAAATTGTTATACATTTGTGTGATATTTCTTTTTTTTGGTTGATTTGTTTCCATATATTTGGATTGTCCTTTTAAATTTGGAATTTCTTTTGCCCACTTACGTTCAAAATAAAGTCTATCTATATCTACAGTCACGAAAAAAATTATTAGACCACCCCCTGTTTTCTTCTAATCTAGTCTAATCTTTATCTCATCTAACCTATTCTAATCTAATCTAGTCTAATCTAGTCTCATCTCATCTAACCTATTCTAATCTAATCTAATATCATCTAACCTATTCTAATCTAATCTAGTCTAATCTCATCTAACCTATTCTAATCTAATCTAATATCATCTAACCTATTCTAATCTAATCTAGTCTAATCTCATCTCATCTAACCTATTCTAATCTAGTCTAACGTCATCACATCTCATCTACCCTAATCTAATCTAATCTAACCTCATCTAATCTAATCTAATCTAATCTAATCTAACCTCATCTAATCTAATCTAATCTAATCCAATCTAATCTAATCTAATGTAATCTAATCTAAACTCCTCTTCTTCCTACTCCTTTTTGGACATAAAGTATTGTTGAAGAGCCATAATGAAATTGTTATACATTTGTGTGATATTTCTTTTTTTTGGTTGATTTGTTTCCATATATTTGGATTGTCCTTTTAAATTTGGAATTTCTTTTGCCCACTTACGTTCAAAATAAAGTCTATCTATATCTACAGTCACGAAAAAAATTATTAGACCACCCCCTGTTTTCTTCAATTTCTTGTTCATTTTAATGCCTGGTACAACTAAAGGTACATTTGTTTGGACAAATATAATGATAACAACAAAAATAGCTCATAACAGTTTAATTTCAGAGCTGATATCTATCCATTTTCCATGCTTTTCATGATAATAACCAAAATCACTTCAGTTCTTACATCAATAGCTATGGCATTGTAGTGCCAAAAACAGTGCTTTTAGGCATTCCATGTTTTCTTTTCTGTCTGTTTTAGTCACATGATACACACAGGAGTTAGTACTTGATTGCATAACCATTGTTTTTGATGACTTTTGATGGTCTAATAATTTTTTCTGCGACTGTATCTTAAATCATCATGAACAGGACATCTTACAGCCGTAGCCATGATGTGTCCCAATATTTTTGTCCATATAGTTTAGAAACATCAATATTCTACTAAGTTTAATGGGAGATTTTTCTTCCTAAGTGAGATGCGAACAAAAGGAGATGGTTAGTTGTGGTAGAAAATTATTATTTACAGTCAGAGAATCAAAAATATTTTAGAAGTGTATAGGCAGAATATTTAAAATTGTCGTCATGGAATAAAAAAAACAAAATAAAATCAGTGCTGAAACACCTGAATTCACATGTCTGAATACTTATGTCCATAACGTGTATGACTTTATATTTTATACTGTTATAAAATGTGACTACAGTTTTCAGTTGTCATAGTTTTTTATTTGTACTTATTAGTTTCAGTTTGGGTATTAATCCACTTGTAGTTTTATGAGTAAATGAGTACTTTTTTATTTTAACAAACATATGGTGGTGGTATTTCTGACGTACAATACATCAATAATGTCAATGAATTCTTCTTTACTTAAATTTACTGCATCTTTCTGTCCAAGCAGAAAACATTTTCAATGCAAAAATGCAGTGATATCAAATGAAAAACAAGACTGTTTATAGAAAAATCGCATACAGAGCACCTGTTTGCACCTTTGGTGACGAACAGCTGGCAGTACACAGACACCTAACCACAGGGCCTTTGAAAATATCACCGCACTGGCCAAATCACGTTGAACAGGCCTGTGTGTGTGTGTGTGTGTGTGTGTGTGTGTCCGTACATGTGCTATATCCTCACATTCAACACTTGTACACAAGCTGCTATTAGAACTTCAATACTTATCTGTGTAATTAAGCTTTCATGTCTTAATTCCATCACACAAGTCCTTTATTTCTGTCCCTACAGATGTTTGCCTTCATACTGAGATATTTTTAATCAGTGAGACAGATGTCTGTGGCGACAAAAGCAAACCTTTGGATCCGAAGAAAGGCACCCACATACATACAGGCAAACAATTCCAATGACTCATTTTATTTTAGTTTTCTTTGCAGTATTAGAATGAAAATGCGAGTTATTGATGTAAAGACTGGGATTCTAATTTTTCACACTGAAAAGAATTCCAGTCCTCTATGAGCAATGAGACCATGCTTGACAGAAGCTGAGCTTGGAGAGGAAAAAGTTTCACAAATGGCCAAATGTCACTAATTAGTTTGAACTCTGCATTTTTGATGAAGCCAGTTGGTGTGGTGGGGTGGTGGTGTTGGCAGGGGGCAGCGGGAAGTGGGGGAATTGATGGGCTGTGCCTCAAAATGTAAATTAAACAAAAGGCGGGAGTTCACATGACAGCTTTAGAGGGGCAGGGCTGGAGCCTTCTGATTTTCTGTGTGAGAAGGAGAACAAGTGGAGCACAGTGCACCAAACATTGGCACATGGCGAACAGCTCGGAGGCAGCGGAAGCAAAATAACTTCTGTTCTAGGGAACAACAAAGGAGGAACAAACAGCGTGGCCCACAACTTTTTTGGTCCTTATTATTCTGTGATTTCGTAATCAAGAGGATGGGATCTGATCTACAAACCATGGACAGCTGGTTCATTTCCACCGCCGGGCCTTGTGGGAGATGTAGTTTCTTCTCTCAACGACATATGCAAATCCCAACTGTCCCTCCCCTCTCTCTCCATAATTGCCGACTTTTCAGTAACAGAAGGAGGCCCATTTGTGTGTGTGTGTGTGTGTATGTGCATGCAGCCTATGCTCTCGTCAGGGTCCAGCCTTATTTCAAGGGATAAATAAAAGATGCAGAGTTCTTCTAAAGGAGCCTGGCAGAAGGTAGACACAGACAGGCAGGATACGGAGGGATTCTTCAGAGAATCTGGGCCGTGCATGGCTCCGCATCGATTCTCCATTCGGGTTTCACAAGGTTCAAACACACTGCATTGTGGGCCGCAGATTGTGTTGCCTGGGCGTCCCTCAAGTGACATGTAAAAAGCCGGCCCCCCATCTGCCTGACAGATTTGTGCGAGCAGCCCCTGAAAGCTTTGGCAGAGAGAGACAGGTGGGGATGGACAAACAGACAGACAGACTGAAGGACGAGTGCCACTCAGCACCCTTCAGCTGTCACCAGAGAAGAGGAAGTGAAGCTAACTTTACTGGTAACAAGCTGTGGCAGACAACAAACAAAACTTTGCCAAACTATGCAGCGAACTGAACCTGCGCAGAACTTCACAGAGCGACTGTGGAGGGTTACACCTGTCTAGAAGCTCCTGGAAGCTCCACGGGGCAGGAAACAGACCTGCTGATGATACACCCTGACAGCCTGTATCAGGGTAAATTATGGTAATGGCATGCAGTCATCTGCCTGGTGCCATTTGACTCGACAAAAACACTTAAACACTCCATCTATTTCTCTAAGTGGGAAGCGGAGAGGCCATCTTGGATGGGTGGGCCTGTGGGTTTTTTGACAGGAACAGAGCAGAAGAAACCTAGTGACGCTACAGAGACATCCCACAGTCTGTTCAACACAGAGGCAGGCGGACATGCCTCCTCAAAACCTGCCAGCGTTTACGTGATCAGACATATACAGTATTTAGTATGAGAGCAATGAGATCAAAGGATGTTTACTCTGATCGGGACTAAAACTTGGAAATGTAAATGTATGTAATTAGTGTAAACTTCTCTCTCTCAGCTAATGATCAGTTTAAGGTAATTTTAGTACACATTTTGATCCTGATATTTTATTTATGTATTTATTTACCTTTATTTAACCAGGAAGTCCCATTGAGATTAGAAATGTCTTTTGCAAGAGCCAAGGTAACAGCCATACAAAGTCAAAAGGATATAAAACATATATGATACACTAGGGAGTCAGTGGTACATGTCATACTGTCATATCGTTTGGTACGCCCCTAGCAATTCAATACAAGCATGTATCGCGGTATGGTTCATTTGTCATTTTCAAATGACATTTCCAGACAATTAAATTAGAGCTTTGAAAGACTACTGACTTATGGAATTCTACTACCATTGGTTGGAGCAGGCCAGAGCCACACCTGTGCGCTGTACCCAGCCCGCTTGACTTACATGGAACTCAGATCCAGTTTCGGGTAAGGGCTCATTTATGCTCTACGGATATGGATGGAGCATTCTGTTCGTCCCCTGTGTACATTCCGGACATAATTCTGTCCGTTTTCCGGGAGAGTACCCAGATGGAGAATACAGAGCAGTATCACCAGGAACCGTGACGGCAGTGCTGAGATTTGAACAGAATAATTTCCATAAATAGCGGAACTTTTCAAAGAGCGTCTGTGTGAATTACTGAAAAACTACCGACACATTTATGACAACTACCCTTCTGAATATCAACATTAGTATCCACATTAGTAAAACCTCCTCTGTCATCTCCATGTTTGACTTTCTTCTTCTCAAAAAACTTTACTCTTCTTTATGGTATTCGGCCAGTATGGTAATTAAGAGCGGCGCCCTCTGGTGGATTGATTGAGAAACGATCATTCCAACATACAGGACACATGGAAGTATGAAGGCAGTGACACATGACAACGCTAGAGATGGATGTACAGTCTACTCTCGTTAAACCGCCCGCCGTTATACCGCCATTTTCGCTCACCGCCGACCAAAACCATTGCACAAAAATCCCCAATGCATTATTCCATTAGCTACCGCCATTTCCGCCTATCGCCATCCGCCAGCCCAGTTCCATGCACAAACAACACTTATACCATTGATTTCCCGACCGTTATACCGCCAGCGTGATTGCCATCAAGAACACATAAATTTTAACAATGCACTGAAACAAACGCGCCAGACGCTGATCGCGACAAGCTACGAGTAGGTCTACGGAATGGCCACCGTTCATTTATCGCAGAACACTCAGTAGGTCAGGATGTCGGGAAGAGGACGTGGGATTAAGCCAAAGCCTCAAGATGATGGGGTGTCATTTCCCGACACGGTATAATAATGCTTAAAATGTTTCCCCACTTTAAATGATCCCTTACAACATAACAGAATCAAGATTTATTTAGAAACGCAATTAGAACGGGTTAACGGAGGCAGCATAGACATCATATAGTAAAGACATGCACATTATGGACGCAACCCGTTGTAACGCCATTTTCGCTATACCGCCAATTTGGCTGTGAACGGAAGTTGGCGGTATAACGAGAGTAGACTGTACCTATTCACGTACATAAAGCGAACATCAATGAGCCTTTAAGCTCTCCATCAGCTCCCAGTTACATTTTGGCGCACAGCCGGGCTCTGCATCCAAACCGTACGGTGCACCGTGGGTCAAGAACTGCAATACGTAGCGAGGGTTAAAGGTGCAACTCTAAACAGAACACCAAATGACCCAATACTTTGCCAAGTACTATATTATTTAGAAATAAAAATGCCAGCCAAAATGTTAGTGGACAAAAATGAACTATTGTTGATCTCTCTGGGACTTAAGGTGGAAAAGAATATGTTGTTGCATCCAGTAAATTTAGAAATCAGTCTACTTTAGGTCTGTGGTTTGACCGTCTGGGGAGAAGGGTCATTGGTTTTCTTCTCATCTAAGCCTCTACAAGAGATCAATACCACCCCTATGTCTGTGTCAACCATGGTGGTGGAGCCGAGAGGCCACATACCCCAAATATTCCAGGAAGTCTAACTGTGGGAACAGTGCAATGTGCAAATTACAGGTTTTAATAACTTTATTTCCAATATGTGACCACATTATAAGGTACTTTAACCCATAATGACCCAGTGCTACTTTTGTGGCAGTTCCTAAATTAATTTTTCTCTCTGTTTAACTTTTCTTAAGGGATTTATCACTGTTTATTATAACGATATCCTCTGTATTTTCCAGTTTTTTGGTGAAAATCTTGTCTTTTTTTCCATATTTAATTTATTGACCATGTAGATTTTCATAAAAAACTCAGAGTAAAGTTGAAGGCCATGATATAAGAAACAGAGAAAACTGGAGAAAAAGTGACTTTTTCAGTAAAATCTATCATTAACTGAACATAACCCCAGTGTCTCTATCACTGTCAATGATCCAACTCCATGGGTTTTACTGGTGAATCAATGTTGTAGAAGACGATGGTGTTTCCATGTTCACTACAGAGTGTCTGAACGTCCACATGGGCCAAATGTGATGACCATGAAAAGATGACAAACTGCATTTTCCACCAATTAAGGAATCAAGGAAGCAACACATAAAATATTAAATGAATCCGACCAATAGTTTTGTCAGAGAAGATATTTGAAGAAATTGCTAATGAAGACGATGACGAAGATGACAATGATGAAGACAATGATGACGGCGATGACAGCGATGACGAAGACGGCGATGATGAAGACAGCGATGACGAAGACGGCGATGATGAAGACGGCGATGACAGAGATGATGAAGACAGCGATGACGAAGACGGCGATGACAAAGATGTCGATGACAAAGACAGCAATGACGAAGACGGCGATGACGAAGACGGCGATGACGAAGACGGCGATGACGGAGGCGGCGATGACGGAGGCGGCGATGACGGAGGCGGCGATGACGGAGGTGGCGATGACAAAGACGGCAATGATGAAGACGGCGATGACAGCGATGACGAAGACAGCGATGACGGAGGCGGCGATGACGGAGGCGGCGATGACGGAGGCGGCGATGACGAAGACAGCAATGACAAAGACGGCAATGACAAAGACGGCAATGACGAAGACGGCGATGACAGCGATGACGAAGACGGCGATGACGAAGACGGCGATGACGAAGACGGCGATGACGAAGATGGCGATGACGAAAACGGCGATGACAGCGATGATAAAGACGGCGATGACTGAGGCACCGAGGACAAAGATGGCGAGGACAAAGATGGCGAGGACGAAGATGGCAATGACGGAGATGGCGATGACGGAGACAGCGATGATGGAGACGGCAATGACGAAGACTGTGATGACGAAGATGGCGAAGACGGCGATGACAAAGACACTGTGCACAGCGCCTTCATAGCCGCTCATGCCCTATTGGCCACTGAGCTAAAAACCTCATTCTTGGCATGACAGCAAATAGATATATTTTCCAAAATGAGTCAAAATGATTCTTTTAGAGTCCAGTCATTTTCTAAATGCACATGTAAAACATCCTTCCCTGGGTTGATAACATTAGACATGCTTTTAGTTTGATCACATTATGGTTGTTAAAGGCCAAGATGTAATGACTGTTCAATCAAATCAATGCTTCCATTCAAACCTGGAATCAATATCAATATGTTGTCATTATGAAATGTATCTTCTTCCAGAGCAGCTGCTCTCCCTCTGGGAGCTTTCTCTTCCGTCTCTATATTTGGCCTTCTATCTCTTTCCTCTCTCTGCTGAAACTCTAGACAGGGCTATCTGAATGTCAGACAGACACAATCGATACAAAACATGTCAGCGACAGGTCTCAGAGTGTGTTGTCAGACTCTATATAAAGAATTTGATTCAGTGGAATGAGCAGCATTAGACGGCTACATCTCAGTTCCCGGACCCCACTAAGAGTTTTTTTTTTTATTTATTTTTGCACTAGATAAAGAATCACATTCATTTTCTGTTGCAATTACAAACATTGAAACAGTACACATTAAAGGAGTGATATTTTGTTTTTTTAAATGGAATTGTGCATTTGAAAACATTTCCCTGTGGTCTACATAAACTGTAAATGCTCTGCTTGGGTCTGAATTCTTCATTAATTCAACTCCACAGGTCCATCTTCAACCCTATTTCTTAGTAATGACACCAAGAAAGGTCGTTTTGAGTGCTGGCCCTTTAAATGCAAATGAGCCACTTCAGGCCCCACCCCCTCCAGGTTGTTGACCGTGGTTTCTGTCCCGTTCAGCCACTTGTGTTCGTTAATACAACCAACAACTGAACATTTTAGGTCACTGGCTCGAAGTTTGGACATATTTTCAGTATGGACCACAACCGCTGCTGCTGAAAAACAGTATCTAAACAATCTTATTTATTTTAATGCAAATCCAGCAGCGGCCATTTGTGGGTGTTTTTGTTTTGTGTTTTTTTGCTTCTTTTCCTTCTGTGTTTGTGTTTTGTTTTACTCTGTCTTTTCTTTAATTTAGGTTAGATTAAAATTGTTGCTCTCAGGATACATTGTATAAGACAACTGTCTACTGCCTTCAACTAGAACACTTGGAAATATTTTACATGTTAGATATTACCATGTGTGTATGAAAATCCAATAAAAAGATTTATTTAAAAAAAAATGGCTTGAAGTTTGGACAGATTTTCAGTTTTTCCTACAACCGCTGCTGCTGACAAACAATTATGTCATACTCGGAGAAATGTTCATCAGAAGTCTTGACCTTATATGTGCAAATGTCGTGACGTAACTAGTTATAGACGCAACACATTAAGCAGGAATTGAAACAGGTTGTAGAAATCCACTGGATTTTTGTCAGAATGAATATAAAGATAGCTCTGCAGCACCTGGAGGGTTCAAATTCAAACTTTATGAACTATTAGGGTCCAAATACACAAATAAATGAACCAAAGACTAATAAAAGCAGGTTTAGCAAAACATGACCCCTTTAAAATATAGAAAACAGCATGAAATTCAAAGGCAATCTTAGGATAATATATCATCTGTGCTGTGATTTTTCCTCAGTTAAAGCAGTGCCTTATATGGAAGCTGACATTTGTTTAGAACAAATGGACTGGTACCATACATTCATTTTAAGGAAGACAGATGGACAGGGCAAACAGCACCGTGCAACCAGAAGCAACACGTCGGGATTACATCGCAGAGAAACCACCTGCCCTTCACTTCATGTTTTTGCTTTTCGTCGCAACGAATACTGAGGGGAAGAAACAGCATGAAAAGACTGTGTGTGTGTGGTAATAGAGACAAAAATTTAAGCGAGAAGGAACAGAGAGAGTACATCAGGCCATGGCTGGGTCTGAGGCTCAATGTGGAGATAAATGTCACTTCTAACCCTCCACTGGCCTATACAGCACAAATAGAGTGACCGCACTCCTCTTATCACCCACAGCACACACATTCACACTGCTCAATCCCTCTCGCTGTAGAACAATTAGCTTTATGGTGGCTCAGAGCCTGTGAAATGTCATTCTGCCAGGTAAACCAGCTATTATATCACAAAGGCTGCAGCTGAGTCAATTATACAGCGTAGGAGAAAGAGGCTAAAGAGCAGCAGAGGAAGAGAGGGGCCCGAGAACCGGAGCAATGAATTCATGAGTTCATCAAAGAGAGGGCAGGGAGGTCAGCGGTGAGAGAGGCCGCGAGGAAGATGAGCAGAGATGGAGAGCTTCAGTCCACCACGCTGTCAATAGTATGTTAATATGACATTTACATCAGAGGAGACGGTGCCGCCAAATCAAATAAGACACAACTTGTCTTAAAATGGTCCAAATTAGTGACTCCTTCCTGATGCAATCACAGATTTGGAACATTAGCCTGGAGGTCACTGAGCAATCTGTTGATTTTTTAAATTTTTTTTGGTTCATTTGACAGGAAATGACAGCAAAAGCATTTAAGGAGTTGTGATATTAGTAGTTGCTATTGGTTATTTCAACCAAAGTTTTTGCACTGAAGTTATTATTGACCTTTTGCCACATTTCCACTATGTGGAACCAGCTCAACTCGGCTCGACTCGACTCAACTCGGGTACCAGGTCCTATTCCGGGAGACCGTTTCCATTACAGGATGCTACCGACTTTACAGTACCTGGACGTCATAGCGATGCGGCAAGTTACTTCTGTGTCGTCTGCTCAGAGAGTCGCTGATAAACTCGCTCGTTGCGTGTTGTCTCCTTAAGCTCATACTGAATTTTTACATCTGAACCTCCTCGACTGACCATGGTGTAGTTTTGTGGGCTGTCATTATGTGGACTAACCTACCGCTATATTCACTGTAAACTTCCGCATCTGTTTTTTGTAAAACGAAGGGTCACAGAGACGTCTCCCCGCCAATCAGTGGTCTGTAATGTTTACACGTCATGTTTTAGTATCTGGTCCCAAGTCCTGGAACCTCGGCGGAGGTGATACCAAAAAACTAGTACCAGGTACCAGATTCCAGGTCCTTTTTCGTAATGAAAACGCAAAAAGGCCGAGCCGAGCTGAGTCGAGACGAGTTGAGACGGTACCACGTAGTGGAAATGCAGCATTTGTTTCCCCTTTTGTTCTTTTTTAAAATCATATACCCCAAGAAAGTAAAAGTTTCTGTTTTTTTTACATTAAATACTTGCCTTGATTGGAAAAAGTATGGTACTTTTGTTCTTTCATGGAATGTCCTCTGCAATGGACGGCATGTTTTGTTTTGTTTTTTTAAGTAAAGTTGTGAAGCTCTCATCTCCTACAGAGGTCAAAAATGCATCGTTGCTTCTCAGGAGGATGTAAAGGCTTTCAAATCCAACTTGTGAAAACATTTAATTCCATCATATTCTTTCTGTTAGTTCAGTTAGCCTGACTACTTTATTACCTCCGCCAAGGAGGTTATGTTTTTGCCAGGGTTTGTTTGTTTGTTTGTTTGTTTGTTTGTTTGTTTGTTTGTTTGTTTGTTTGTCTGCCTGTCCGTTAGTGTGCAACATAACTCAAAAAGTTATGGACAGATTTGGATTAAATTTTCAGGGTTTGTTGGAAATGGGATAAGGAAGAAATGATTAAATTTTGGTGGTGATCGGGGGTGGGGGGGCCCATGGGGGGGGCCACTGATCGTTAGTGTGCAACATAACTCAAAAAGTTATGGACAGATGTGGATTAAATTTTCAGGGTTTGTTGGAAATGGGGTAAGGAAGAAATGATTAAATTTTGGTGGTGATCGGGGGTGGGGGGGCCCACGGGGGGGGGCCACTGCTCAGCCTTGGCGGAGGTCTGCGCTCTCCGAGTGCTTCTAGTTGGATTTATAGATCAATAGATAGATACATAACTTTGTCTGTTCCAAGTAAAAACAGAAATTCATCTTTTGTCACGGCTGTAAGACCAAATTTAAAAACCACACTCAGGCATTAAAAATGCTCCAACGCACTCAAAAGCATAATACAATGAATACTAGAAGCACTCGGAGAGCGCAGACCTCCGCCAAGGCTGATCAGTGGCCCCCCCCGTGGGCCCCCCCACCCCCGATCACCACCAAAATTTAATCATTTCTTCCTCATCCCATTTCCAACAAACCCTGAAAATTTCATCCAAATCTGTCCATAACTTTTTGAGTTATGTTGCACACTAATGGACAGACAAACAAACAAACAGACAAACAAACAAACCCTGGCAAAAACATAACCTCCTTGGCGGAGGTAAAAAACATTAAAACACATAAAATGACTAAAGACACAGTAGTTATTAAGAGCAGCTATTGCAGAAGGGATGAAAGATTTATGTTAAATTTAAGAACAATGGAGAGTATATCTAAGCGCTGTTTCTATTTATTTGATCAGATTATCAGAGTTTTAATATTTGTTGATATTGCCCTCAAATATTGTAACTTGAATCAGTCTCTTAGAGCAGATTTTTACAAGTTTTGCATGAAACTGTGTCAGTATTTTGTTCTATTTTTCCTGCAATACTTGTACAATGGAGCCAGGTTTTTGGGGCTGATTTGAAGCTACAGCCCATATATTTTCTTTTGGATGAAGGTCAGGATTTTAACCATTTACCTCAGACTCCAGCATCCAAGCTTTAACTTCCTGAAGCAGGTTTTCTGAAGAAGTTATAATGATAGGTGTAACTCTCCTTCTTCATGATGCCATCAGTTTCATGTCTATCAGTCCATCTGGCAGCAAAATAACCCCATAACATGATGCTCCACTCATTATATCCACTCATTTCTATTTTTGTCTCTTTTGACCAGAGAATACAGCTTATTTGTGAACTTTGGTCTTGCTCTTTTAAGCTGGTTTTAGAGCAAAAGGCCAAAAAAAAAAAAAAAGTTCTGACAGTGCAGAGTTCTCGCTTGGTGAGATATTTTTGGACAATTTACTTCCAACAGATGAACCGCTTCAAAAGCTGTTATCCTGGGATGCCTCTGAATCAGTACACATCTCATTCCTTGATGATTTGATGACAGCTTGATCCTGTAAGGTTTATACTTGTGTATTATATGCTACATTTGGGCTTGTATAAATGAATGTGACACCTTTAATTGGAAATCGGACGTATAAGTCTCTTTCTGAGGTCTGAGATTTTCCTGTTATGACAAAGAAAAGGATAGATAGATAGATAGATAGATAGATAGATAGATAGATAGATAGATAGATAGATAGATAGATAGATAGATAGATAGATAGATAGATAGAAAGAAAGAAAGAAAGAAAGAAAGAAAGAAAGAAAGAAAGAAAGAAAGAAAAATGGCAGATTGTTTACAAAAGTTAACAAAATAAGAAAAAAAATACAAAAAATAGACAAGTATAAGTATCAAAATGAGTAAAGCTACAAAATTGGTGAAAAATGGAAAAAAAAAATGTATAAAAACTGAACAAAATAGGCAAGAAAATGGACAGAAATAAACAAGTAGTACAACATAGATAGATAGATAGATAGATAGATAGATAGATAGATAGATAGATAGATAGATAGATAGATAGATAGATAGATAGATAGATAGATAGATAGATAGATAGATAGATAGATAGATAGATAGATAGATAGATAGATAGATAGATATACAGACAGACACACAGACAGACAGACAGACAGATAGATGTACTTTATTCATCCCAAACTGGGAAATTACAGCATATTACGGGAGAGGAGGTCCTGATATATACATAACAAAAAATACAGGTACATTACCAGTTGACTCCCAGTAATGAAAATTAGTGAATGTGAACTTTCTAAAGTTAAGATATCAATATATGGAAGTTTAAAGACTCAGTGAATGGCTGAAATTAGACATTGTCTCTAGGATTCCACTGAAATGTCACATAATAAAAGTATTTGGGTTCACTGAGCTAACAAAGAGGGCCCATATCCTCCTGAGACCCAGCAATGCATTTTCATCCTCTGTAGCAGACAAGAGTTTCATAGCTTTACTTAAAATAAATAAATAAATAAAAATGTCCACTGAAAAGGACATTATATTAAAAAAAATTAAAAAATGTATCTGAAAAAACTGTTGCATCATGCTGTTTTTCCAATTACGGCAATTATTCAATGTAAAATGGTGAAAATGTTTAATTAATGGGTCTCAGGAGGATATTGAAATGAAATGTTCAGAACTGAGATGAAATGTATATGAACATGAAACTATAGTTGATATGGATTCAGTGACTGAGTGCATTGTGTGTTTAATTAATCTAAGTTTTCATCTCTATTATCTTTTTTTTTGTCTTGCTGAGGCCAGAAAGTTATATTTGGTTTCCTACAAACTTGAGGAAATGTAGTTAAAATTTAAGTAGATAACGTTTATATCACTGTTGCAAAACAGAATGAGAGAATGACAAAGAGGTACGCACGAAAAGCCAAAAACTGAGGCCATTCTGTTTTCTAAAAACAGGCTTGTCACAGACACTGTCCTTTCTGCAGAGTGACCAGATGGAGCCTGATGCTCAGGGCACACAAAGGTGGCCTCCAGGGGCCTCCCATCCCCTACCCCCTCACCCGTCCTCACCCCTGAACCTCTGCTTCGACTGGGCAAAGAGACCCACTCTCTGCCTCTCGCCTGCTGTGGAGACCACTGTCCCCCCTCAAGTCCCTACATCTACCCCTTCCCCCCTGCAGCGGACGGTGCCCAAATGCCAGCACATCCCACCTGGGCCTAGCCAAGCCTGTCCCTACTGTCGGGGGGCCGGCGTGACACGCCGTGGCGAGAGCACTCACCCCTGACGAGAACACAATGGCCCAAGGAGTGGCTGGCTGACTGGGCTAGGTACAGATAATACTGTTAATCGTGCAGAGTGGCAAACAGCTTCCCAGAACAATGAGGAAGCGGCAGAGCGTTGATTGGAAAATATCTCCCGCCACAACCATGCACACACCCACACATGAGCAGACACTCTTCCACTTCACAGACGTGTACCTCGTACATGCATGTACATGCGTGCGCCACCACTTTAATATAGAGCATTTCATTTGAGTGCGTAGCTACCTTTGAGCTCATATCAGCTCAAGGTGTTCCAGCCTGATAGAGACGAGAAGAAAAGGAGATTCCTACATTTTTTCCTTTGTACAGAGGAGTGTAAATCACCAGAAATCCTTCATCCTTTTCTCTGCCATAATCTAAGTTGATGAACAATGAACACACATTGCCCCGTATTCCTCAATTTGTTTCCTGTTTCTTCTTTAACTGCATCTGTTTTTTTGAGATACGTATAAAAAAGATAAACTTGTTCAAACATTTCAGGCCCATAGTAGCACATTGTCATTCGCTTTCTGTTTTATGCTTACTGTCTTAGACGTGCTACAGTAAACAGTGTTATAAGACATACTGGTGATGCAGCAAACTCCTGTGGTGTTAAAATATCAGTATGAAAACGGCAACAGAAATGAGCAAGCAATGAATTTAAATCAGCAAAAGATGAGCAAAGCCACTTCGCAAATGTAGGAATGTTTCACAAAGCTGCAAATTAAGCATAAGAAAATATACACCTTCATTCTACAGTTCTTTCCTCTATGTCCAAATAAACAACTAAATGCAAACTCAGATGGCCTCATGTCATTTCACACTGTTCCAGATCAATTAAATTACTCTTCCAGGCTCCTTCCAGATAAGATAAGTAATGACTGGTTATGTCCACCATTCTAACCCTCTACGTTCCAGCTAGGGAGATGACCATGAAGTTATTTTTTTTTTACAGATTTTTACATTGGGTTTTTTTGGAAGATCTTTCTGATTTTCTTGAAAACACTGTTGAAAAAAGTAATTGTATATTTCTAAATCACAAAACTTGGTGTAAAATTTGATCGGCTGGGGCTGATTACAGATAACGCTTTCATTTTAGGAGGTGAACAGTACCTTCACCTCTGTTGCCCATGACTATATGATGAACATCCACATTTGAAAATCAGCAACCCAACTACCAAACATCTGTTTCTGCAATTAAACAAACTTTGGCTTGTTATGGCAGAAATTAGTCTTTACATATTTAAAACAGCTCAGGACGTACATTAACATGTCCTGACTAGATTCTGAGAGTCGTTAAAAATTCAGGATGCACTGATACTGATACCAGTATCGGATATCCGTCCGATACTGAACGTGTGTACTAATACTCGTAACCGTAAAGTGCTCGGATACAAACACACTGATACCATTTTACGGCAGCTTGACGGTCACCTCATAGTGCAGCAGGTACATGGCCGAGGAGTAATGTCAGCAGCGTGGAGATTTTCCAAAATAAACGACGGTATGGTTAGTTAAGAGCAGCGCCCTCTGGTGGATTGATTGAGAATCGCTCATTTCAACGCATTAAATGTCAGTAGCAGCACTTTGTTCCAGTCAGACTAATGACAACGACAGTAAAGCACATTTTCCAAAGTAACTGTGAACTGTAATGGTATTATTAAGTACTCATATCGGTACTCGGTATCAGCAAGTAATCAAATGTAAGTACATGTACTTGTACCTGGTCTAGAAAAAGTGGTATCGGTGAATCCCTATTAAAAACGATCTAAAATTAACTACAAATAGTCATTAGTGGGACAGAAGCTACTCACCCTGCAATCCCCACCACGAAAATGCAAAACTGACATTTTTTAAAAAAATAAATAAACCTTTCATGCATGAGTTATGAGAACCTTAGTCAATATTTTTTCTTGAGTGATTTTATTCCTCTTTAAGCATGAAAAAAAACAATGCAATTGAATTTGTACTTTTTTTTTTTTTTTATGAACGTTTTTTTCATGGAATTACAAAAATGCCCACTCAGCCGGTCATCATGCATTTAATTTTTGAAGGAAAGGAACATATATTTAAAACCCATCATCGGAAAGTAAGATAAGATAAGATAAGATAAGATAAGATAAGATATACTTTATTGATCTACCAAGGGGGAAATTGAAGTGTGTACA
Source organism: Sphaeramia orbicularis (assembly GCF_902148855.1). Classification (NCBI taxonomy): domain Eukaryota; kingdom Metazoa; phylum Chordata; class Actinopteri; order Kurtiformes; family Apogonidae; genus Sphaeramia; species Sphaeramia orbicularis. The sequence goes on along the minus strand of NC_043978.1, from coordinate 22,143,260 downwards.
GCAGTGCAAGACAGTATACATCAGTACAATAGAAAAATAAAGAGATAAAAATATAAACAATATGAACAAGTTTGTTAAAGTGGCTAAAGTGACAAAAAATAGCAATAATAACAATAATAAAGTTATATAGTGTGTGAAAACTATGACATAAAAACACTTTTATTGCCGCTAATCTGATATTTTCTCACATTTTAACATACTCTAATACTGGTTATTACTCACTTCATGGAGATAACATGCAAAAAAAAAAAAAAAAGATTGAGTTTTAATTGATTTACACTAATGCAACTGCAGATCAGGTTTATCAAGAACAGCGAAGTTACAGTAATGGTATGAACTGCAGTGTTCAGGATGATGCATAAGCGTCCTCTGTGTTGGCTGATATCCAAATAAATCAACAAAACTCATGAATATACAAGAGAATAGCTGTAGAACAACTGTCCACTGCAGTGACCACTATGCATGAAAGGGTTAAATTCACTGCAATCTGAAATATAATTGTGTGCTTCAGAAGGTAATAGAATGATCTTAGTTCATTTATTAATTTTCCAAACCACTTAATCCTCGGTGGGGTCGCAGGGATGCTGGAGTCTATCCCAGCGAAGTCGGGGTAAAACCTAAACGAGTCGCCAATTACTCACAGAGGATCTTATTTTACATTTAATATTTGCACTTACATACCTTTAGAAATATTTTTAGGATGTGGGACAGCAGTTTGCACTTAAATTGGCCCCATAAAAAATAGATGAGCCTTTAAAGCATAGGTGTCAAACATGCAGCCCGGGGGCCAAAACCTGCCCGCCAAAGGTTCCAATCCAGCCCGCGGGATGAATTTGCAAAGTGCAAGTTAGGGCATCAAACTCAAAAATAATATCATAATATCCTCTAAATAATGACAACACCAGTTTTTTCTCTTTGATTTAGCACAAAAAACATTAAATTATGAAAATGTTTATATTAACAAACTATCCTTTAACAATAAAATGTGAATAACCTGATAAAATATGAGCAATCTGAAATGTCTAAAGAAAATTAAGCATAATTTTAACAATTTTCTGCCTATTACTAAATGTTTTGTGCCTTTGTAGATCTGACCTGTAATGCATATGTATAAATGATAAGTTGAGGCACAATATTGATAAAATTGTACTTATATTTCTTAACAAATTTCATTTTTTTCAGGTTATTCACATCCTTTTTGTTTGGATAGTTTGTTAATGTAAATATTGGCATAATTAAATGTTATTTTTTGCACTAAAACAATTTGGAGTTGTCATTAATTATTGGCTATCATTGCTGTTATTGTACTGGTCCGGCCCACTTCAGATTAAATAGGGCTGAATGTGGTCCCCAGAAGAAAATGAGTTTGACACCCCTGGATTAAATAAATATTGAGAAATGCAGAATTCCACTGATCTGAGCTGAACCGCTTGTATTGTATTGTATTAATCAGTGCTTATTGTTTCTTGGTTTTTAAAGTTTTCTATGAGACTCTGAGCCGTACAGTCAGGCTGTTGTAGCCAGTTACTGCTGTTAGCTGCTCAGATGTCGTCAAATTGAGTGGCAGCCTCCCCAGCTCGCCTACATCTGGGGTGTGAGGGGTATGTGTCACTAACAGTCACACGTCTCCCAAATCCACTCTGTTTATCACCTGCTGACATTCATATTCATGTCACTATGCCTGCTTGGCCTGAGTAGGACTGAGCTAGATCACTGACCACCGAGGCTTTATTCTGCATGCATGCTGCTAAAAGCATCCAACAGTTTTTTTTTATCCAAAAGGTTCTTAAAGCGATCTTCATCTTCTGAGCAGAACATATCAAAATGCTTCAAGACGCTTACACTAGAGAGGTAACAACACATCTTATGCCACGGTGGAGGAATATCAGAGAACCTGTTTCTTTTTATGAATGTGAAAACAAACCAGAATCCTATATTAAACAGAACACAACATTCTTTCAAAAGAGAAAGTCTTCCATGAAACTGACTAAAGTTGAAATCTGTGCAACACACTGATCAGAGGAAGAAGTTGCCGAACATGATGGTTAACTACATTTTTTAACCTTGAATCAATTTAACATCCACCAGGTTACGGTCGATTCATTTAGGGCCATGTTCGAGCTTATGTTGCGAAGTTTCTTTCACATTCTAAACAGAGAAACTAGAAGACGTCACCTTTCAAATGAACTCTAAATTAATTTTGGCTTTGCGGTTCTTCTTATGTAAGTCGAACCCTAAAAGAAAAAGTGAGAAAAAAAAAGCTTATTTACTCAACACAATTTCCCGAACTTTTCTTTTTATATGAAATGAAACAACTTACTCATATCTCCATTTTGCACACAAGTTAACCTTCATGATGGGATTTGGCCCGTGTTAGTGTGTGTGTTTACTCATGTGTCTGTGTGTTACAGTGTGTGTGAATCACGGGGGACTTCTCTTCCCTGTTTGGCTCAGTTTTTGGCAGCCCTCCGAACTCTGCCATGCATATGGAAACATGCAGGAGTGGGCCTGGAATCAAGGTCAGCTCTGGAAAATGATGTAGCAACACTCCTAAGACCTGACTTTCTGCTGAGTTTGGCATTGCGCTACCTGTCCCCCGAGGCCACAGCCAGGAGTCACCCATCATGCTTATCCAGACCAACCTGTAATGAGCTGCTGGAAGACAGTTCTACTTAGGGACAGGGATTGGAAAATTTGGCATGCTCATTCTGTTGAAGAGACTACATGGTCTTCTGGCACAAACATAAGGCCTACCTCAACCTCCCATAGCTTAAATACTCCTTAGCAGAAGTCATTGTTAAAGGGAACTTGTGTAAAATAAAACGTGGATAGAAGATGGAGATGCTTAACAGGAAATAAAAAAAAAAAAAAAACATCTGCATTTACACCCATTTTTGGTCCCTCAAAATGTCAAGAAGCAAGAGGGCACAAGCTGAAAACTACAAAGAGATGAAGATCAGAGAGCCCCCCATACCACTTTTGTGCTGACCTTAAAAGGAGTGGCGCACTGTGCAAACATCTGGTCCATCAGCTGGATCCTATGCATCAGCGGGCACAGGGACACACTGGGACAGGTTGGCGGCTGCCTTTGACAGCAACAGTTAATTTCCAACATAATCAATTTATGTGCAGCTCCATAATAACCATCTGTGTTCTGCACGAGGAGGACAGTCCTGAGGAACAGAACAGCGCTCTCCATGAGCTACGCCAGGAGCAAAAGGGAGGAGAAGGAAGTGGAGGAGGTGGAGGAAAAAGGACGACAGGTTCCACCGGTCTCTCAGAAATTAAACACCAATATGACTAAATTGCAAATCCAATTAAGTTTTCTTATAAACGTAATGACACTCCCATTATGTTTAGCTATAATTGTAATCAGTGCCTTTATTTTGTTGCAAGAAAGCATAATTTTTTCAGAAATGAGAAGATTCAGGTGAATGACAGACATTACAAAATCCAGGACTTTGCTTCTTAAGTCTGCGTCCTGAATCATAGTTTTTTTTTTTTTACCCCATAAAGCCTGAACCATTAAATCATTGACAGAAAGTCTCAGTTCTTTAAAACTGGAGTCTTTATCTTTCCTTCTGAACAGCCAAATAAAATGTTTTTTCAAATATCAATTCCCATGTATGAGTTTCAAGTTTGTATCATATTTGATACATCAGGTCTCAATGCTCAAATATAATTATTTTTGAACAAACAAAAACATAATATAACACAAGCATGTCTAACAAATTGGTAATTAATTTTTAAAATTGGGAAAGTTCTGCCTCCTTCCTCATTAATGTCAGTCTTGTAGTGTCACTGGAAAGGCCTCCAGTGAATGAATTCCTCCCCCCTGGTGGATTACCTGTGTATTGCATGTATCTAATTGTATACATCAGGGTTTTCGAGAAAGAAAAATATCACACTGATCATGTAGAGCACAGGTACCAAATATGCGGCCCGGGGGCCAAAACCAGCCCGCCAAAGGGTCCAATCCGGCCCCTGGAATGAATTTGTGAAATGCAAAAATTACACTGAAGAAATTAAAAATCAAGGATATTAAAATCATTTTAAGTCAATTCTATCTAAAATGGGTCAGACCAGTAAAATACTATCAAAATAACCTGTAAATAATGAAAACTGCAAATTTTTCTCTTTGTTTTAGTTTTAAAAAAGTTTATTTACACAAAAATGTTTACATTTACAGACTAGCCTTTTACTAACAATGTCAACAACTTGAAATGTCTTAAGAGTACCAAGAGTACACTCGTTACTAAATGTTTTGTGTATTTGTAGATCCACTGTGATCTGAAAGTTATAATGCACATGTATAAATTATAAACGAAGGCATAATATTGTTAAAATTGCACTTATTTATTTATCTATTTTTTAAGAATTTTCAAGTTGTTCATGTTTGTTCACATTATGTTCAAGTATAGTTAGTAGATGTGAACATTTTCATTACGGAATTTGACTTTTTTTCACTCAAAAACATAGAGCAAACTTTGGAGTTGACATCATCTATAAGTTGTTTTCCTATTATTTCTATTATTTTACTGGTCCGGCCCACTTTATAAAATATTAGGCTGTATGTGGCACCTGAACTGGAATGAGTTTGACACCCCTGATGTAGAAGGCTTCAAAATTCATGGATCAAATATGATAAGTTGGGCATTATAGGGCTAACCATGATCTTTTTATTGAAGTTTTCTCAGTATAACACAAGTGCAGTGCTGAATGGTTCTTACAGAAATCTGAAGTAAGCATGGGTGTATATCAATCATAGCTAGCTCCATAGAAAAAACAAAACACAATAAAACAAAGCAAAACAGAACAAACAACGGACTGTACATTAAATAATCCCTCCTCAGTCGTTGCCAGTGCACTAGACATAGTACAGGATCACTATCACAACAGAAACCTGCGCTAGGAGTAAGTATGAAGTGTGCAGCATTGTTAAACTGCACTTAAACGTAAAGCATTTACAGGTTTGGAATGTTTTCAGGAAGGGACCCCACACTTTCTGGAATTTCCCACTTGATTGCTGAAGTGAGTATCTAATTTTCTCCAGTCTTAAGGAGGACATAATGTCTTCCAACCACTGTGCATAAATCAAATAGTTTAAGCAATACTTTGGTTAGAGTTTGGGAAAAAAGGGACTGAGTTTGAGTCAGTTGTCAGTTGTCAAACATGCGGCCCGGGGGCCAAATCCGGCCCGCCAAGGGGTCCAGTCCGGCCCTTGGGATGAATTTGTGAAATGCAAAAATTACACTAAAATATGAACAATCCTTTTAGTTCAGGTTGCACATTCAGACCAATTCAATCTCAAGTGGGCAGGACCAGTAAAATACTATCATAATAACATAGAAATAATGACAACTCCAAATTTTTCTCTTTGTAAATATAAATATATTCATGTATTTACACTAAAACAAAGTATAATTTCATAAAAAATGTGAATAACCTGAACAAATATGAACAACCTGAAATGTCTTAAGAGAAGTAAGTACAATTTTAACAATATTCTGCCTGTTACTAAAAGTTTTGTGTATTTGTAGATCCACTGTGATCTGTAAGTTATACTGTACATGTGTAAATGATAAACTGAGGCAGAATATTATTAAAATTACACCTATTTTTTCAGTTTGTTAGTTATTCACATTGTTTGAAAGGGTAGTTTGTAGATGTAAACCTTTTCAAAATGTAAATGTACTTTTTTCACTCTAAAACAAAGAAAAGTTTGAAGTTGTTGACATTATTCATATTTTTTTTTTTTTACTGGTTCGGCCCACTGCAGATCAAATTTAGCTGAATGTGGCCTCTGAACTAAAATGAGTTTGACACCCCTGGTCTACTGCATTAAACCAAGAGCTGCTACCTTTCCCAAACCATAACTGAGCTGCTAAAACATAAACCTAAACATAAAAAGTTGAATAATGTTGCTGTGGATGGCTCATGACACTACGATATAGGGCTAAACGTTACAAGAAGATCCATCATTCACACTGACATCAGACAGTAAAACACCTACTTAATGGTAAATACAGCAAAGACTAGACTGCCTTTTGCTTTTTTTTTTCTGTTCTTGTGCCGAAGGATGATAATGAACCTCCCCCTGAGGATGAAAACAGTTCATGAAGGTTAAAGGTTTGAGGTTAACTCACTTTATTATCCCTGTAGGGAAATTCAGTCGCTGCATTTTACCCATCCTAATACACACATCACCTGTCATTAGCATTTGCATTAGCAATTAGCATTAGCACATTAGGAGCGGTGAGCTGCCATTGAAGGCGCTCAGGGACCGACTCCAGATCTTCATCAGTACCTTGGTCAAGGACACTGACAGGAGAATTAACCTACATATACCCGTTTTATCTGTATTAGTATCCACGATCCAATAACCATTAATAAATATGTTGTATGTCAACATTTTTTATAGTCTGTTACATAGTATGATTGCAGCCTTATATTTCAAATGTTAAACATGATGATGATGATGATGAAATTCCTTTTTCAGTCATCACATAATACAACCACTGTCAACACGACAAACATTACCAACATGTTAGTAACTAAAAAAGGCACAGGCAGAAGCAGATTGCTTATATTAATGCCTGTCCTACATGACAAATTCAGCTACCCTTCATTCAATATAGGAAAAAGAAAAAACAAAAACACATACAACCAACCAACCAAACAAGCAAAAACATAAAAAAGTGAAACTAAACCAGAAAAACAGAAAACCTAACCAACCAAATTAATGGTAATTTAATGTAGAGTCAAAAATAAATTATTTACTTATTACTTATTAGATCTTAAAAAGTGTATCCTTCAAAAATTGCCCTACGTACCATTTAAAAAACAAACAAACAAACAAAAATGAGTTGCACATTCTTAAATCCATGCTGGCCTCATTCCATAGTTTAACTCCAACAACAGATATACATCTTCTTTTAGTCTTCTTTTAGACATGAAGGATTCACACTTGCTTTTGTTTTGTTAGAAAGTTTGGTGACGTTAGCTAACAGCAGTATCTGTTGAATACATCCATGACAACAGGCTGTACATAGACCTCTGTGTAGAAGACTGTGGTTGTATTTATGCAAAATTCCTGATGCTTGCATTTAACCCATAAAGACCCAGTGCTACTTTTGTGTCAGTTCTCAAATAAAATCTTTATATCTGACCTTTCTTTTTCTTTTTTTTTTTTACTTTTTATTTATTAGTTTTCAAAAGAACAAACAATGAACCTGAGATCATCATGGGTGTTACAATTAAACGTCTTTTACATCATGCACACATACATCATTGTACAATTATGGTTGTATTAATCAAGGTGCGTACACAATCCATTTTTCCCAGCGTTCAATACATTTCTCCAACTCAAGTCTTAAAGCAAAAGTAAGTCTCTCCATACAGTAAATTTCTTTAATAATCCCACGCCAGAGGTCCAAAGTTGGAGGGTCGGGTTGCAACCATTTTCAGGTTATAGCTTTCCTACTACTTGCCAAAAGTATCTTCAGTAAGTATTTATCCTTCTGAAGGACTGTTTCCGGTATTTTACCAAGATATAAAGTAACAAAAGAATCATCTAAATCCATCCCTATTATTTTATTTATCTCGGTTGCCACCTCCCTCCAATATGACTGGATTTTCGGCCAGGCCCAAAAAACATGGAAGTGATTGGCCATAGTGTTTCCACATGTTCGCCAACAAAAGCCTCGGCTCTGTGTGCCTGTTTGGAGTGCTGTTATTTTAGGAGTTATGAAAAATCTGACTACATATCTGACCTTTCTTAAGTAATTTATCACCATTTATTATAATATTGTCCTCTGCATTTTGTACTTTATCAGTATAAATCAGGTATTTTCCTGTTTTCCTAAAATTAAAGATTATTATATTAAAAACGAAGAAAACTGAAGAAAAAGTGACTTTTTCACTAAACTGTCGTTAACTGAACTAAACCAAGCATTTTTATCCTCTTATTATAATATTATCCTTTGTATTTTCCATTTTTTCAGTGAAAATCTTGTTTTTTTCCACATTATTTTATTTACTAACCACGTAGATGTTCAAAAAAGCTCAGATTAAAGTTGAGGGTTATTATATCAGAAACAGAGAAAACTGAAGAAAAACTGATTTTCTCAGCAAATATTTCATTAACTGAAAATAAAACGTGTCTCCATCCACTGTCATCGATCCAACTCCATGGGTTTTACTGGTGAGTCAATGTTATAAGAAGACGACAGTGTCTCCACGTTCACTACGGAGCCTCTGAACGTCCAAATGGGTCAAATCTGATGACCATGAAAAGATTACAAACTGCATTTTACATCAATTATTGGCATGTATTGATAGGATTAGTGGATCAACACATATTAACCCTTTCATGCATACTGGTCACTACAGTGGAGATTTAATCTACAGTTGTTCTCTTGTATATTCATGGATTTTATTGTTTTAGTTCCATATCAGCCAACACAGTGGACACTTAAATGCATCGTCTCATAAACTGCAATTCATACCATTGCTGTAACTTTGCTGTTCTTGATAAACTTGATCTGCAGGAACATGTTTGAGTGTAAATCAATTCCTTGTTATTGTTATTAGAATGTAATTAAAAGTTGTTTTTTTGTTTTTTGTTTTTTTTTTTAAACAAAAAGGTTTTTTTTTTTGCATATTATCTCCATAAAGTGAGTAATAACTAATATTTGAGTATGTTGAAATGTCACAAAACATCAGATTAGCAGCATTTTAAAACATTTTTTTCATAGTTTTCACTCAGTATATCAGTAAATACATGTTTACTTGCTTCAAAAATTAAACGCATGGTGTCCAGCTGAGTGGATATTTTTGCAATTCCATGAAAAATTGGTTCATAAGAAAATTAAATTGTAGTGTTTTTTTCATGCCTTAGGAGGAATAAAAACACTCACAAAAAAATTCTTGATTTATGCATGAAAGGGTTAAACAATTGACATCAGTAGATGGTTTAGGTCGGTGATGGATGTTTGGGTCTTTAAGGGTTAAGTTCTTCAAAATTTCTCTTCTGCTCTTCTACAGCTGACACAGTGTACGCCATTAGCTTAAAAATAGTCAGCTCACATTAAAAAAACAACTAGAAAACTAGGCACAACACTGACTCCAACAAAAAATCCATATAAACACACAACCAAGTGCAAATTTTACACATAAAACATTACATTATGACGTTACATATGAACATAATTTGCAGGAGAAATGGCTCCAAGAGGATTTAAGGATATGGATGAAAGGAAAAGAGGACACAGATGTGGAGATATGATGGTTAAAAGAGGAGTAGAAGGACTGTAATAATGTCTGATGCAAGTTAAACCACTAAAGCACAGAGGTAAAAAAGAAAGTGAGAATGAGCAGAAAGGATGGGGAGGGAAAAGATAAAAAAATAAACTAGAGGACAATGAGAAGGACGGATGATGAAACTGGGTGACCATTCCGAACACAAGAGAACAAGGGCAATTTAAATGTTCCGAGTCAATAAGGTTGAGGACAAAAGAAAAAAAGAAAAAAAAAAAAAAAAGAAAAACTTCCTCCCATTGCTCCTTTTTATTACACCATACAAATACTACTGTGAATGAAGTGGTTCTCCTTCACTTTTCCCTGCTGTAAATTTGGTTTTCCTACAAGGTTAGCTCCCTTGGCACTTGAAGCCCACCGCATCCTCATCCACCTCCAGTGTCAAAATTTGCCAGGGAAGGTGTCACTCAGGCGATTACTGAATCACCTTAGTGAGCCAATTACACTGTGTGCTGTCAAGGCCAATAGCAAACAGCGCCTCACACACAGACACCCACAGCTTGGCTAGTGTGAAACAAAACATGAAAACGGAATTAAGCTCCAGTGACCCTTCACCCCACTACATGCAATTTTCATAAGAGTAATCAGCATAATGTGCTAGCTTCTGCAGATAACTCCCCACTTACTTTGACCTTAAAATAAATCGTTCTGTGAAAGGGCAACACCTCAGCTCCTACTGGAACAAAATACTGGGAAGTAATTGGACTATGCAAAGGTGTAATAGCAGGGTAAAGACACACTTGTGTGGCTAAAACTCCGGTGTTAAAATCCTCTTTTGAGTCGACATTATTGTTCGTGCTTACGGAGAATACTGAGAGTCAGTTTGTCTGCTCCGTAACAGGTATGAAAATGATTTCTCTGCTGAGTGGAGATCTTTTGTCGCCCTGTATCCTGCCGCAGACTGAACGCCAAACCATGAAAATTACTTTAATTCAAGCTATGAATGGAAATGAAGGTAGATTCTAGAGAATTAATGGCTGTCACGACAATTCTGTGTAGTATGATGAATAAGTGAACAAACGTGCATATTTAAAAAATGCAAGCAACACATGCGCGTTTACCTGGAAAAAAATCACAAAACAACCCACAACCACTTGTCTCTAAGAACCTCAGGTGTGTGATCCGGTCTAAAACACACTGTATGTTTTTTTATAAACCTCTACAACACAGTCCATCCAACCTGTCATGCATTATACATGTGCTGTGTGAATGTCCATGTGTCCCTGTACATCCTATGCCTTCCTAATTGACATGCAGTGGGCCCTAGCAGCTGTGAAGCTTTCCCAGTCTGTGTGTGTGTGTGTGTGTGTGTGTAGTGTAGTGTAGTGTGTATAGCTTTCAGTAAAGCCCCTGCATCCTCTAGGCCACCTGGACATAATGGCCTTCAGCTGCCACCATCAGCACCAATACAAGTAGCTGCAAGAGCTGGGACCCATTTCTAACACATGCACCCATTTTCTTTTTATCACACACAGACCTATACTATTGTACTATTGTTTAGTTGGCAGTTTGCACCAGTGCATGCAAACACACCACACACACACACACACACACACACGCACACACACACACACACACACACACACACAAAAACGAACCCATTCTGTGCCTACGTACACATACTGTCCATTATGCATACAAAACTAGCCCTGTGTGGAATACTCACTTATATTAACAGGAAAAAAACAATCTGAGGTCAAAGGTTTAATGTGTGTGTAAGATTTAGTGGCATCTAGTGGTAAAGTTTCAGACTGCAACCAGTTCAATAAACCTTTCTCCTATGTTGGCTGATAATGCCACGTTTCCCCTACGTCAGTGTTTTTCAACCTTGGGGTTGGAACCCCATGTGGGGTCGCCTGGAATTCAAATGGGGTCGCCTGAAATTTCTAGTAACTGATAAAAAAAAAACAAAAAAAAACTTACTAATTAAAAATATGCAGTGAGTTGAGAGACAATCCCAATCCATAAAAGACATGACAAACTTCATGTTCAACTTCAAGTTCTTGTTTGTTCAGTATTAATTGTCAGCCTTGTAAATCCAAGCTGGACTGACTGTACATATCCTGACCAAGGAAAATAAAATTCTCACTTTGTGCAGTAATCTACACCTGGCTTTTCTGCCTCCGTCCATAATAATATACATTATATAGACTAAATGTCATCTGAAATTAATGTTTATTTACAACATAATATAGCAAACTATTACATGATCAAAAACAAATTGCATTTTTAGTAAAAAAAAAAAAAAAAAAGTCTCAGTTTTGAATGTCTGGGGTCGCTCGAAATTTGTGATGTTAAAATGGGGTCACAAGCCGAAAAAGGTTGGGAACCACTGCCCTACGTGGTACCGGCTTGACTTGACTCGACTCGGCCTTTTTTGCATTTCCATTACGTAAAAGAACCTGGAATCTGGTACCCGGTACTAGTTTTTTGGTACACTACAAACAAAAATTTAAGGATATTTCTTTTTTTTTTTTTGTCTTTTTTTGTCATTTTTGCCATTTGTAAATAAAACTAAGTGTGGTCATTAAAAAAATGTGTTTCGATTCAATTCACACACAAAAAAGTAAAAAGCGCTGTGCAAGAATCCCAACTGACAAAAACAGCCCAAAAATTAAAAATATCCTTAACTTTTTGTTTGTAGTGTATCTACTCTGCTGAGGTTCCAAAACAGGGGAAGAGGTACTAAAATGTGACGTGTAAACACTGCAGACCACTGATTGGTCAGAGAGTTGTCTCTGCATCATCAATGTGCGACCCGCCATTTTAAAAAAACAGATGCTGACAGATGTTGAGAGTAAATAGACCTGCAGGTTAATCCACATGATGGCAGCCTACAAAATGACACCACGGTCGGTCGAGGAGATTCAGACATTTCTGTCCTTGGTAGCTGATGAAAAAATTTAGCGCAAGTTTGACGGGGTTACACGCAACAAGTGAGTTTATCAGCAACTCTCTGAGGAGATGTCGCTATGACAACCAGGTACTCTAAAGTCAGTAGTATCCTGTAATGGAAACGGTCTCCAGAAATAGTACTCTACCAGTGAAAAGTTTGGACTCACCTTCTCATTTAAATGGTATGTGATAGACCACAGGTGGCCAACAAGTGTTCAGCATCACTGGGAACTCCTTCAAGACTGTTGGAAAACATTTCAGGTGACTACCTCATGAAGCTCATCGAGAGAATGTCAAGAATGTGCAAAGCAGTAACAAAAGCAAAATGGGTCTATTTTGAAGAATCTAAAATATAAAACATGCTTTTACACTTTTGTAAACTACATAATTCCATATGTGTTCATTCATAGTTTTGATGCCTTCAGTGAGAATCTACAATGTAAATAGTCATGAAAATCAAGAAAAACCATGTGAGTCCAAACTTTTGACTGGTAGTGTACCTGGTACCTGAGTCGAGTCAAGCCGGTTCCACGTAGCATTAGACTACTTTCACAGCGCAGGCTAAACTGGCCCATATCTCATCTATTCACTCATATGGAACTCTGATCTTTTTTTTTTTTCATGATAGTGTGCACAGAATAAATCCCATCTAATCTGATCTTTACAGTCTGATCTAGACTCCTTCTAAATGTGGCCCCGAATCAGATACAGATCTGATCTTTTTCACTGTGACCTGAATCTGAGTTAAATCAGAATGTATGCAACTTGTATGTCACTTTAAATGGAGATTCGTAATTATGCACTGGTGGGTGTCACATGCTGTAATAAAGAACTTTAAATGCTACATATACATAAATCTGGCAGTAAAATGAATCCAAAATAATATATACAGTTGCAGAAAAAAATATTAGACCACCTCTTGTTTTCTTTAATTTCTTGTTCATTTTAATGCCTGGTACAACTAAAGGTACATTTGTTTGGACAAATATAATAATAACAACAAAAAGAGTTCATAAGAGTTTAATTTCAGAGCTGATATCTAACCATTTTCCATGTTTTCTTGATAATAACCAAAATCACTTCAGTTCTTACGTCAATATCTATGGCATTGTACTGACAAAAACAGTGTTTTTAGGCATTCCATGTTTTCTTTTCTGTCTGTTTTAGTCACATGATACACACAGGAGTTAGTACTGATTGCATAACCATTGTTTTTGATGACTTTCGATGGTCTAATAATTTTTTCCGCGACTATATTTTACCAAACATATAGTGGTGGTATTTCTGACGTACAATACATCAATAATGTCCATGAATTATCTCTTTACTTAAATTTACTGCATTTGTCTGTCCAAGCAGAAAACATTGTAAATGCAAAAATGCAGGGATATTAAATGAAATCTAAGACTGTTTATAGAAAAATCACACACAGATAATATTTTTTTCCGCAACTGTATGCAAATTACGGTCAAAGTCAGTTTTGGAGGAAATAAACTATATCTAAATCCCTCTAATATTGTCAGAAAGTAGTGGTCGGTCGTAGAAGGAGAGGTTCTTATTCTTCTTGTCTAGTAGAGAAAACAGCTGATCAGTCATGTGAGATAAATATTAGGATTTTACACCTTTTTGGAAAATAGGTTTCCATCTTCTATTAATGGTTCAGTGTGTTAGATATTAGGGATGTACCTGTAATAACTGATTATCTTGTTAATTGTCTATAATCACCTGAAAATGAGAATTGTTGTATTTTTTTTTTTTTACCTAATAATGAGGTGTTAATACCTATGGAGTCTACAATGTTTCCACAGTCGCTCAGAGTAGTTCTTCATCTTTTACAGTGTTTTGTAGCAGACAGCATCCTGTATTAAAATGCTTTACCATCACCTGCAATATATGAGTGTGGACCAGAGATACTACCCCCTTATTATTCCCTAAAAGGCAGAGGACCACAACTCTAACAAAGGCGTTTCATGTTTTTCACTGTTTTAGACGTTCATGTTCAGGCCATACTGTTTGACTGTTTACATTATTATGTTTTTAAGATACGAGCATAATTAGATTCCAGTGTCAACCGGTTAACATCCTGAACTGAACTGTGTCAACAAAACCAGATAAGTTCAAAGTGTTCACGTCATTTCCTTAAGTAAAAGTATTAATATACGCAGTGGAGATAGTCCAGTTGTGTATTTGAAACCTTACTTGTACATTAAAATACATGTATTACCAAAATAAGATCTACCTGATAGTATTATACTACTATACAGTCACGGAAAAAATGATTAGACCATCAGAAGTCATCAAAAACAATGGTTATCAATCACTTACTAACTCCTGTGTGTATCATGTGATTAAAACAGACAGAAAAGAAAACATGGGACGCCTAAAAGCACTGTTTTTGTCAGTACAATGTCACAGATAATGATGTAAGAACTGAAGTGATTTTGGTTATTATCAAGAAAAAACATGGAAAATGGATAGATATCAGCTCTGAAATTAAACTGTTACGAGCTTTATTTGTTGTTTTCATTATATTTGTCCAAACAAATGTACCTTTAGTTGTACCAGGCATTAAAATGAAAAAAATCAACAAAAAATTGAAGAAAACAAGGGGTGGTCTAATATTTTTTTCCGCAACTGTAAACTTTCAGGATATTTTTTTTGCTATGTTTCATAATTTAGCCTCAAATTCACTTGATATTTTTATTAAAACAGAGTATGTGTGCGAGTTGTGCAGACATCGATATCACTTTGTGCATGCGCGACAAGGTTATAATAGTTTTGGATTTTTCATTATAGTTTAGTTTTATTTAGTTTTGACTTTTTTTTCTCTAATTCTGTTAGTTTTGATTTGTTTTTAGAGCAGGTTTGCTAGTTTTTATTAGTTTTCATTATTTTCTGAATGCTTAGTTTTACTTTAGTTTTAGGTTTTTTCATATCTTTTATCTTCTTCGCCGTCAAATTCAAATAAATCCCAGACAGCACTCTGCTGCTTTCTCCCAACTTTAGTCTCCATGTTTCCAGGTAGAGTGGGGATGAGAAGACGACTCTAAATGACAAGTGACGAGAAGTGACGGACCGTTAAATATCATATCAATCAAGCATTGACAAAGACGAAAACTAAGGGAATTTTATCCGTAATTTTCATACATTTTAGTTAGTTTTGTAAGAACACAATACAGTTTCAGTTAGTTATCGTTTTTTTCTTTTAATTATAGTTTTTATTTATTTCAGTTACTGAAAATGTTTTTACAATTCTAGTTTTCGTCATTTCGTTAGTTTTCGTTAACGATAATAACCTTGGTGCGCGACATGTAACTGTGTGCTTTGTTGATCAGCGGGTGAGATTGTGACATCGAACGCTATGGATTTCACCTGAAGGCCTCTGAGGCTGACGGAAGTTTTCTTTGCCTTTTCAGACCTGCTCTTTGTTTGCGGTGTTTGTGTTGGTGTTTCAGTTTTTTTCCTTTTTACCTCATCTCCAAGTCTTGATTCTATATTTTTTCTTCCTTTCCTATATCAGAAGCCTTTGATTCTGTCCTGCTTCTCAATTCTTCATGGAACTCCAGCATTTCAAAGAGTTCTTCTTCTCTCCCCTCCTCCTTCCCAGGCGGAGCGCTGGCCAAGTCTGGGAGAGGGACTGCCCATCAGAGGTTGGCTGCTATCAGCAGGGGGCCGCATGTCTCCAATTCAGGTCAGCCTTGGCTACAGACGGGGACTTTAAAGCAAGCCACAACGCGTCCTGTGATCCCAGTAAGCACGCTTGTTAGTGGAATTGATAACGGACCCATACACCTGGGTCCTCTGAAGTTGGCATGGCATTTAAAAAGGGGAAGACAGGGAGCCAGGGCAGCCAGATACCGCATGCAAACGTGTCGAACCGAGGCAGGGAGGGATGGGAGGGGGGGGAAAGGTCTTTTTGGCATATGACGAAACAGAATATGTTTGGGGGAGCGACCTAGAACATTGTGGAATTACGTACAAATACAGGGCATATGGCATGGAATCACACTGAGAATGAATCCTAAATATCTTTTGGCTCCATCATGTTTCTGACTGTAATTTCCTCACAAAAACTTTGACAAATATGGAAGTAATAAAAAAAAAAAAAAAAAAAAAAAACCTGCCACCTTTATATCTTATACATCTAAATGACAACGGAATTTCAATGACGGCATTTTAACCTGTTATTCAAGCGGATATTGTGTTTTCTGCGTCTATAATCGTGCACAGAATCAGCAGCTGAGACACTTTGCACCAGCATTTCACTCTCAAACAGCAGCAATGCAAGCACCACGCTCAGATGCCACATTTATGATAATCAGAGTATAATTCATTTATTGGGTCTACCTTTGCCATGTGTTGACCCCACGGCCATGTTGCCAGCTCACATCTGGCTGCATGGTGCGGCGCTCAGTCCTGGATGGGATTTGCCCCTGGTGATGGGGCATCTGGGAGGCCAGATGAAGCTGAGGCTTGATGAGTGCTTTGTCTATTATGGATATGGGGCTTTATGGAGACATTGACAGCTGCACATTGACAGTCTCCTGAGCAGGAGGCCTACTTCAGCAGTTGTGCTCTCTCTGTTGTCTAGAACACAGAGAACAAACACACTGCTCTGAATATTGGCGAGAATCTTTGTTAACAACCGCTGGTTTTTAAGTCAAATCAACAAAGAAAAGCTTTGTTTCTTTACGGCTTGGTATAAACTACGGTGGCCCTGAGGGTCAAAACAGAACACTTCACAGAACACAACACATCAGAGAGCGCAACATTTAAGAAAACAAGTCCAGTTAAAAAGACAAAGGCACCTGAAATGCTGTTGTTGTGTGGAATATTGTGTTGTGAAATGAGTTCTGAAATCTTGTGTCTTCTGAAGTGTTTTTTTTTTTAATGTTTTCTAAATTGTTTTCTGAAATGTGTTTTGTGAAATGCTGCTGATGTGCAAATTGCAATATTTTTAAAAATGTTTGCAGAGACGTGTTTTATGAAATCCTGCATGTTCTATTTTGTGTAATATTCTTGTGAAAATGGTGAACTGTTGTCTGTGAAATGTGTCGGCTGTGTTTGGTGAAAAAGTTTAATGCGATGAGTTCTGAAATCTTGTGTCTTCTGAAGTGCTTTATTTTATTACTGTGAAATGTCATGTTTTCTAAATAGTTTTCGGAAATGTGTTTTGTGAAATGCTTCTGATGTGAAAATTGCAATATTTAAAAAAAAAATTTTCAGAAACGTGTTTTATGAAATGTTGCATGTTCTATTTTGTGAAATATTCTTGTGAAAATGGTGAGCTGTTGTTTCTGAAATGTGTTGGCTGTGTTTGGTAAAACAGTTTAGTGCAATGAGTTCTGAAATCTTGTGTCTTCTGAAGCGTTGTTTTTTTAATCTGAAATGTCATGTTTTCTAAATAGTTTTCGGACATGTGTTTTGTGAAATGTTGCTGATGTGTAAATTGCAATGAAATGTGTCGGCTGTGTTTGGTGAAACAGTTTAGTGCAATGAGCTCTGAAATCTTATACTTTCTGAAGTATTGTTTTTCTATAAAATGCCTTTTTTTCTACACTTGTTCTTTGAAAAGTGTTTTGTGAAATGCTGCTGTTGTTGTGTAAATTGCGATATTTAACAAAATGTCTTCAGAAACGTATTTTATGAAATGTTCTACTTTGTGTAATATTCTTGTGAGAATGGTGAACTGTTAACTGTGAAATGTGTCAGCTGTGTTTGGTGAAACTGTTTAGTGAAACGAGTTCTGAAATCTTGTGTCTTCTGAAGTGTTGTTTTTCTATCAAATGCCTTGTTTTCTTCACTTGTTC
The DNA here is from genome assembly GCF_902148855.1 of Sphaeramia orbicularis. NCBI lineage: Eukaryota > Metazoa > Chordata > Actinopteri > Kurtiformes > Apogonidae > Sphaeramia > Sphaeramia orbicularis. Next base: position 22,125,237 of record NC_043978.1, on the reverse strand, counting down.
TCTGAAAAGTGTTCTGTGGAATGCTGCTGTTGTTGTGTAAAGTGCAAATATTTGGTAAAACGTGTTTTGTGAAATATCCTTGTGAGCATTGTGAACTGTCGTCTCTAAAATGTGTCTGTTGTATTTTGTAAAAACCCTCAGGGCCACTGCAATCAATGTCTTCAGATGGTTTATTCGATAAATAAAAATGTCGTTAGGAGAAGCCTCCTGACCGCACGTAATGTCAGCCAGTGTGTGTGTAATGTATAATGCATACACTCACAGTCTGCATGGTTAATATGCACTCATCAGTATCAGCACATGTTTCTAAAAATTATACCAACAGTCAAAACGATGCTGCGGCTGAATGATGCTATCAGCACCCCCGCTGTATGCCCTAACACTCCTAAAGTGATAGGTTCCTGGTTTGGAGCTGTGGATGGAGAGAACTCGAGGATAAACATAAATGAAAGATCATCCACCGACAAGAGACATGTAGCTACAGACCAGGCAAGCCGAGCTGACGTTCTCCAACCTTCCCTCCTGCCCGCCATTTGTGAAGGATTTGGGGATTTCATAATTTCCTGTTCTTTCTGAAAGGGGGATGGCAGCACCTGGTCCACACAGCTGTACTTCATTTAGAGAGCAATTTGAAAAGAGCGAGGGGGAGAGGAGAGGAGCGGAGCAGCCTTGTCATTAAGGGCTCCAGAATGGCCTCCGTTTGTTAGACACATGGCACAGAGTTAATGCTGCTGAATGGGGAATAGGCGCTGTTGATGCTGTCACAAATTTCTCATAAGTGCTACGACATCTGAAAAAGCCACTCCAAGTGCAGGGAGGGGGGAAATTCAAATTTTCCTTATCAAAGAGAGATCTTTTGTAGGTAATTGACAGCTGCGGCTAGGATGTAAGCATGTGTTTCTGTCTGTTAAGATGGATATTCTATTTGTGTACCATTTCATCTTCCATACACCTTGAAGTTTGTTGTGCACGCAGGTGACGCCAGTGCGGGAGTTTTGTATCAACGACTTGACAATGAGAATAATATCCAGATTGTTGGTAAACTAAGGTGATGCAAAGGTTTGTAGTGCGGATGCGCAGCTGCCTCGCCTCTTCAGAGTTGATCTAATTGATTTTGACGTGCAGATGTGCAGGGGAGAAAAAAAAAAAAATAGTGAGGCGGGATCAAAGGCAAACGCTTTATTGCCACATCACAGGCCCCTGCTGCATTTTCAATTCTACCAATCTGTCCAAACAGTCAGATAAAATCGTACGATGAAGAGATGCGCTTCTCTCTCTCTCTCTCTCTCCCCACCTCTTGCTCGACACACATCCCAGCACCCTCCGCCCCCATCCCATCCCACCCCACCCCACCCAAACCCTACTCGCCTCTCCTCGTTTCCTCCTTCACTCTCTCCTCTCTCATCTTCTCTTCTCTCCTTTAGAGTAAATCCCAAACAGTCTGAAGTGATGTGCGAGTCACAGCAGCAGTATGAAAACACAAAGGTAAAAACAACTTCCACAACAGCCTGTCAGCGGCCTCACACATCAAACAGGAGACGGTAAAATTAAGTTTGCCGCACATAAAAAGAGCTTTTCTTTTACTAGGAAATGAGCCTCCTTTAGACTTAACATCAATTGCGGCGACATCTCGGTCTGAACTATTTTGTCACATTTGTGCAGATCAAAGAGTCAAATATAGTCACAAGCAGGGATGAGTGGGACACGAGTGAACTTCCACCGCGGACACACAGTCCTGTAACACAAACAAACACTATAATGGGGTAGTTTTGGCTGATGTACAGACAGATGGTGATGAAAACAACAATGCAGTGTATTAGTCTGACTGCAAAAGTGTTAATGTGGACAGATCGGGAAAGAAGTTAGTGTAGGACTGTACGGAGTCTGAGTTTAGACCTCATGATCTTACAGATTAGAGTCATTCACTTTACCCATAGGAACATGTTGATCAGGCTATTGAGTGTTTGAATTGATTATGCAAATATATGGATAATATTACAATGCTTTTATGGCATAAAATGAATGTTGGACTTTATAAGTGGTAACATGATGCATACAGAGAAGATTCTACACAAATAGTGTCGCAAAAACTGACCTGTCTCTAGGACCTTCAGCTGATTTCTGACTTTTTTTTTTCTTTGGATGCAGTGGATATTTTAAGTTCCTCCTTGTAAAATGATATAAACTTCAATTTCCATACTATGGTTGGACTCCTCCACCAACCAATCAAGTTGCAGACTACATGTCACGTCAGCGATATTGAAAATTCTAACTCTAAAATATTTATTAGTGTATGGATTCTTGAGTTATGGACAAAGATGCATTTTCTTATAGTGAGAAGAGTAATAGCGGCCTTGACCTTTGACCTCCAAATTCTAATAAGTTCATGTTTGTGTCCATATTTGAAGTAATTACCTCATAGTCACTGTGTCTTCATGAAAATGAGACAGGAACGTGCAAAAATAAAGTACAATGCTGCTTGTGCTTGAAGTTCTAGAGATAAAGATACAACCACAGGATACAGAACAGCAATAGTGATTGAACACAAACATAAGCTGAATAATTGGAATAAACGCATTAGCATATTATGCAAACAATATTCTCTGTGACTATGCACAGAGCGCAAAAGCGTAATGTATGTGGCGTTTCTCTGAGGTCACATTTAAGCAGAACAAGTATAACACATACTACAGATATTCTCTTGCTTTCACACCTCACAAACACACAATAAAGCTCACAGCTGTCCCTTTCAGTAGTTAGCCTTCTTAACTGCTCAGTGAGCAGTGGGTCTGCGCTCTGTGCTCATTGCTAATGGGATGTTAGTGTGGGGATCTGAAACTGTGTGCCTATGTCTGTGGGCAGTGTGCAATAACGCCACAGTTGGACTAACCGCGAGTGCAAAATGAGACATTCAATGAGGAGACGAGGACAACATACGCATAAGCAAGAGAATACACTGTCACACACACACCTGCCAGGTGTGTGAGGAGGCTGTGTGGTATGGTGTCAGGCTCACACAACCAACCAATCTCACTAAAGCTGTGCTTCACCAATGAGTCAGAAGCGGATTGTGGTAACAAGCCTCATCCCAGCCATCCACTACCACAAATGCATCCTGTGTAATGCATTTGCTCATTCAATCTCACCTCATACGCCTGTTACAAATGCCACCGACACAACAACGATGGGTTTCTCAGTACGAACTGAAACTAAGACGCATCCTCAAAAAAAAAAAAAAAACAAACCAGCAACTTGACAAGATCTGTGTGAAAACTTGTGAGTGGGCTCTGCTGTTTGTCAAGTGCGCCTTTGGCAGGGCAGTGGTGGTAGTGATGGCGGTGGGTGGTGGTGGTGGGGGTGGAGGGGGGGGGTCAGGGGGGCTCTTGGCTGCTCTCCTCCCTCCTGTCAGCCCCCTCTCTCGGCCAGGCAGGCAGGCTGTGTTGGGCGGCCCGGCTCCTCGGTAGCAGATGCGAGCCCTCATGTCAGAGGCAGGCAGTGGCCCGACGGAGTGCCGCTCGTGCTCATACCTCATTGAGCCATCTCCCCTAGCAGATGGCGCGCTGCTGCGGGCGCTCCTCTCCCCGATAATTACCAGGCCTTGCCACAGATGGAAATGTCAGTCAGCCTCACAGGTCCTGGTTCCTGCCACTGCCTCCGTCCGCGGCCCCTCTACCTAGGCCGGGTGCTGCCAACACTCACCATGTGTTCTGTGACTGCTGACTAGGCAGGCAACAAAAGAGAAATCCGCCCACATGAATATTCATGCAGGGATGTTAGGTGGCTAGCTGCAGACCAGACTGGGCACTGAGAAATAGTCGGCCAGGTGCAGGTTGTGACACCGATTTCCTCCATCTTTTTGTCTTCCACTTCTATACTGTGTCAGTCTTTACATGTCATGACAGTGCGCTGAAGAAGTGGGCCCTGATCAATGGGAAGACGGAAAGGTGAAATTATACCTACTGCTTTGTACAGTTGTGGAATGACATATTTAGGAGATTAGGATAACTGTGTTTGCAAAATGGATTAATTCTAGCAGATGCCAGGACTAACCCCCACTTATCTGTGATAAGGTGACCAGATGTCTCAGCTTGGCAAAGGCAACACTCTCCGAGTTTTATTACTCGGCGCCAAAGCATCCCCCGAGAAATTCCTCCGTGCATTCACAGATAATCTACCTTCGCAGAGAACAAGGCGACAGGGTTTTGCCTCTTTGTGTATTTGTCCATGTAAGAATTTACGTGGACGTGTTGCCTGGTTGTAGAAAGCTCAAGAAGATTAAACTAAAGTAAATACCTTGGTGCCTAAGTGCCAGCATGGCAAAGAGAAAAGACAGAAAGTAAGCAGTGGCTTATTGGAAATATCACTTCAGCGTACAAATCTTATAACAGTGTTTCCCAAAGGAAAAAGGCAAAGAAATCAGGTTTAGACATCTTAAATGAGCTTTACACTGTTTGTTTCTCAGTAGGAATAATTTAATCTCTGTGTGCTTGTGCAGAAATGGAATTGCCAATCTTAAAATCTATTTGATCCATTGCTAAGATGGATGTCATACCTGCTACAATGACATTTCATTTCCCTCAGTGTTGATGCACTGAGTAGTATGTTGCTATTTAGCTGCAGTTTAACCAAGTGCAGTGTCTCACCACAACACCACTTGCAGAAGCCCACCAACAATAAAAACCGGCGGTGTTTAACTGAAGAGGAGATGTGACTCATAGTGAGGATGCTTGTAAGTTCCCTGGGATAGTGACTGTTTGCTGTTTGCAGTGCACCGCTGCTGACAGTTAAGAGCTGCAGCGCCCACCGTGCAGGTGCTGAGGAGGCCATGCTGCAGCAGTGCAAGTCATAAAACACATTCTCACAGACATGAAGTCACATCAGTTAACTTGAATTGTAATCCCATTGCTGAGGTCATGTTAGTGATTACAGAACTGAAAGGCAGCTGTCGAGGTCAAAACGCACTAACTGGAATCTACTTTACCATATGAAAGTAATATGTTGTAGAAATTAGTCATTTTCTAGATCTTTAATTAGAGAGAAGAACAAATTAAGACTGGTTGGGTCTAGTATCATTGCCATATTGCAAAAGGTAAGGCCAATAATCATACAACTACATAAAATCATATCAAATATTCTTAGTAAATGACAACCAGATGTTAGATACAGATTACACTCAACTGTGTTTTTCAACCTTGGGGTTGGGACCACACGTGGGGTCACCTAGAATTCAAATGGGGTCGCCTGAAATTTCTAGTAATTGATAAAAAATTAAGAAAAACTTACTAATAAAAAAATATATGGTGAGTTGAGAGAGACAATCCCAATCCATGAAAGACATGAAAAACTCTGAAACTGAAACTGTGGTACTGTTTATCTTTCAAATGTTCATTGTGGTCAGTTTCAGATGCTGCAGCTCTTTCATAATTCATAGTTTGAGTTCTTGTTTGTTCAGTATTAATTGTCAGCCTTGTAAATCCAAGCTGGACTGACTGTACATATCCTGACCAAGGAAAATAAAATTCTCACTTTGTGCAGTAATCTACACCTGGCTTTTCTGCCTCCGTCCATAATAATATACATTATCTAGACTAAATGTCATCTGAAATTAAAATTTATTTGCAACATAGTGTAGCAAACTATTACGTGATCAAAAACAAATTAATTTTAGAAAAAAAGGTCTCTGTTTTGAATGTCTGGGGTCGCCAGAAATTTGTGATGTTAAAATGATAAAACATCAAATAGTACAAGTAATAAAACAGTATTTGCACTGTAATGTATAGTTTTGATTTGAATGGTGACTTGAATTCCATTTTTGCAACCAACAGAGGGGTAATTTAATGGTATATTTCATATTTCAGGCTTGCTTACTACAGTGTTCAAACAGCAACTTATGCTAGCTATCAAGCTCATATGTTTGTAATTAACGTTAACTTGCTTACTATTAGAGACGTTGACTCATCTTTTTTTTTTTTTTTTTTTTACTTAATTTTTCTTATTTTACTACAAACATGGTTAAACATACATAACACAAACAGCAGGATCAAGCAGTCGTAACTTACATAGGAAAAATAATAAATGAATACATAAATAAATATGCATTGTCACACAGTTTAAATGTGTATGTGTATAAGTTACACCTGCTTAAGTAGGTTTAAGCAGGTAGTATTTTTGAAGTTACTGAACTAAGAAGAGGGTCCACTTTTTATCTACACCTTTTAATCTACACCTGGCTTTTCTGCCTCTGTCCATAATAATATACATTATATAGACTAAATGTCATCTAAAATTAATGTTTATTTGCAACATAGTATAGCAAGTTATTACAAGATCAAAAACAAATTAATTTTAGCAAAAAAAAAAAAAAGTCTCCGTTCTGGGGTTATCAGAAATTTATGATGTTAAAATGGGATCAAAAGCCAAAAAAGGTTGGGAACCACTGACATACAAATACATCGTGACATTTTAAATCACATCTCAGTGCTATGCAAATGTATCTCAATAATAAATCTCTCTCTTCAGCTATTAGAGATCTGCAGCTGTAATGCATGTTCATACTGAAGAGTTTGGTCAGTCAGTGCTAAAAAAGTTTCAACAGTTAAAATGACGCCAAAGAATCAGTTTCGTTTAGAGGCTTAAATGTAGCCCAACTGCCAACTGTGCACTCAGTGATCTGTTGTTAGACAGACTGAGAGATGAAACATATGACGCAAAGTGAGCGCAACACTGTCAGCATAAAATAACCAGAAGAATCCAACCCACTATTGAAGTGAAAGCTGTCTGCAACTCAATAAGTCACTACTGCTGTGGAAAAAAAAAAAAAGTGGATGATTCCCTTGCCAGGAATCTTAAAGAAGATTCTTATTATTGGCTTTAAACACAAAGATGTATTGAATCCCTGGTTATTACAGTTTCGTTAATTATTCATTATTTAGCAGCCACTTATAAGGCCTTTTGTTAAACAGTGAGAGTGGCAGTGCTCAATATAACCTCTGATCGTAATTAAAAGTGGTTAAATGAGACTCAAGATATCGCACCTTTGAGCCGTGCAGATGCAGTTCAACAGAATGGCATCAGTATGTCTCCCTTTTTTCTTTCTTCTTTTTGTCTTGGGCTGACAAAGCTGGCCCCTCATTTCCATTCTGCCCATTATGCAAATCAGGACGGATCACATATTGGTTCAAATGAGTAAAGCAAGTGCAGAGGCCAGGTCTCCTTTAGGACCAAGTGGAAATTTGCACTTAAAAGCCATTTGTGTGATAAAACAATGGCCCAGGTGCTGTGCCCTTGACCAAGGGCTTTATCGTCTCCTGTGAGGCAGAAAGTTGGTGTCACACCTGTTTCGGCCCCTTCCTGTCAGCTCCTGGCCCGGCTCATTCAGTCTGGCTGACAACTGAGTACAGATGACGCTGTCAGAACGAATTAAAGATTTGACTGCTTTCTAAATCCTCCACTCTAGTGACTGATGGAAAATCTGTTGCTGGTTAAAAGTTAGTGTTATGTGTACATGTTTGATTGTGAAAATAGAGTGAAACGCATTAAAATTCATGTGTTTTGTTTTGTTTTTTTTTATAATGATGCCTATTTCCGTGGAGACAGCAGCCTTATTTATTTCATATCTTTGATTTGAACAAAGACCCAGCCACATTATCATCAACTGTTTATTGTTATGGAGGGGCAGCGCGTTTCATGGTCAATACAGTCCGTATGTTATTTGTTTCCTGGTAAGATTTTCTCCTCTCATACAATCCTGTTGTTAGTCCATGAGCAAAGCTAGATCAGAGAGATTAGCACCCGTCACCTAATGCATTCAATCAGCAAATCACCTCCAACCCTATCAAACAACACAAGCATTTGGCACACAACCAAAGAAGAAATCATTCCTCTGAGGATTTCACTACAAAATCTGGTAGGAAGATGATGATGATTTAAGATTACACAGCAGACTTTCTCTATTCACAGCCTTAGAGTAAATAAACAAAGCTGATGTGGCAAATAAACTGACAGGTACAGAAATGTATAATCCTAATTAAAATGCATACTGTTGAGAAATTGGTAATTTATTAAGAAACATGCTAACCTATGATTGTTTTTAAGTGAGAAAGACTGAAACTGTAAGCACCAAGTTCATATGTTAATTTTTTTGGTTTGTTTTTAACTTTTGTATGTATAAAATCAGAAATACAAAAAGGGCTCTAATAGATAACATGTATGAATGGTAATGTTAGAGATATTTTCTCACCTTTCTCAATAAAAACAAAATGGAAAAAACAAACAAACATGCGAACAAGTATTTAAAAATTTAGCATGGAATACTCAGAGACAAGAGAGTTATTAGATCTACATATATTAGCCCTAAAAACAAACAAACAAACAAACAAAAAACTTTCTTACATGGCAGAAGGTCTGGTCATTACTAAACACACCATATGTTTGTTTTTATAGCAGAAACTGAATGAATATATCCTTTTTCCACAGTTACAAAAACTAATCAACAACATGTTTACAACAATTAACATGTTATTTTTAAAGGCACCATGTGTAATTTCTGTAATTAGCCTCTAAATGTCAATCTAAATCTCAATCAAAACAAAAGTGACTGTGTTAATGTGATACTGATGACAACAGTAGCATGGAATTATGGGAACTGTTTCACCATCTTCGTCAAAGAAAATCTGACTTCTGACACAAGATAACGTTAACAGACAGACAGTTAAGTCCTGTGAGTTTATGACTGAAGGTGTTATTCATATTATGTGCAGTTTAGTACATTTACATCATGTCATTCAATGCTAATGCGATGGCCGTCATTTTCATTAGCACATGTTTAGCGTTCAAAGTAAGATCTGTGCATGACCGCAGACTCATATGAGGTTTGAGGATTTAATTTAGCCAACCGAAACAGATGTTAGCATGAAAACATAGAAATGGAATTTTCTATATTTCTATGCTAACATCTGTCTTAGTCACATACATCCATCGTTACAATCTATTCACTGATTTCTATGCAGAGGATTCTGAATTTTTTTTATGTTTTCTTCTCTTCTACAGCAGCAACATTGTGTAAATGTAGCTATAATTAGCTGTAAACTCCAACATAAATGTCATGTAAACACACATGCATACGCTTATCTGAAATGTTATGTCCTTAAATTTTATTTTAACATTAGATGAGTCCATGAGATGCTGGCTTCAAAAACACAGCCCTTCAGTGGATATCTTCATAAATATTGTGCATCAGTTACATCCTATGGAGCAAATCACTTAGAATCTGAGGCTACAAAATAGTGATGTCCTGATCTGGATTTTTTTTTTTTTTTTCGGTTTTAGGTTAGTTTATTTCAGACACAGACATAATACAAAACATGTGAAACAAAAATAAAAAAAATAGTAATAATAAACAATACACAAATTAAAAAAAAAAAAATCAAACAATAGAAAAATAATAATAATAATGATAACAATACACAAAAAATCAAATAATAGAAAAAAAAAAGAACTGTTGTTTTTCCGATCAGATTCAATTTTTGGGGGGATTATTTTTGCCGATACCAACCAATACTGATCCGATATGGACTTTTTACAATGAAATTTTGATTTAAATTTGGAGTCATTATTTATAGGTTATAATACTATTATTTTACTTGCGATCACAGTTGGACTGAATGTGGAATCTGAACTAAAACAAGTATGACACCTTTGACTCTTAATAACTAGTATAATTTTTGCACTTTCCAAATTCATATTGTGGGCCAAATTAGAACTTTATATTTTCCCCTGCTGTGGTGTGTGTATGGACAGGTCTGTCCAGGTATTATATGGGGGTGCGTTCGGTGGCGTTCGTTAGTGATGTGAAGCAGGTTCCTCGCAGGTTGGGTTGGGGCAGGTCAAAAGAATGTCAGTTTATTTGCGGGGCGGGTAGGTTTGGGTCAAATAATTCCACAAAAACCCAGCAAGTTGAAAAAAACCCGACTCATCACAACTGGATTTCAAAATGAGTACAAGCGCAGAGTGAAAGTGAAACTCACAGACACTTTACTAGTTCCTCTAAGCATTTCGCTGTTGTGCAGCTTTTCCCTACCTTTAATTTGAGGGGGTAGGATGTTTGCCCCCCTGAACCAGGCCCGGATTGGCCCGATCTCGTGACTAAATCCTATCCGATCTTCTTAAAATTGTCAGATCGGGTCGGTACATCCCTACTACAAAAGGATGTAGGAGAAGGACATTGGAAAAAGTGGACCCTTTTGTTAGTTCAGTAACTTCAAAAATACTACCTGCTGAAACCTACATATGCAGGTGTAACTTATACACAAACACATTTACATTGTGTGAGAATGCATATTTATTTATGTATACATTTATTATTTTTCCTATGCAAGTTGTGACTCCCTGATCCTGCTGTTTGTGTTATGTATGTTTAACCATGTTTGCAGTAAAATAAGAAAAATAAAGTCTAAAAAACAATAAAAAAAAAAACATTAGATGAGTCAACTTATCTAATAGTAAGTAAGTTAACATTAATTACAACATATTAAGTTGATAGCTAGCATAAGTTGCTGTTTGAACACTGTAGTAAGCTAGCCTAAAATATGAAATATATCATTAAATTACACCTCTGTTGGTTGCAAAATAGCATTCAAATCCTCATTCAAATCAAAACTATACATTACAGTGCAAATACTGTTTTATCATTTTAACATCACAAATTTCTGGCGACCCCAGACATTAAAAACAGAGACTTTTTTTTGCTAAAATTAAATTGTTTTTGATCACGCAATAGTTTGTTATACTGTGTTGCAAATAAACACTAATTTTAGACGACATTTAGTCTATATAATGTATATTATTATGGACGGAGGCAGAAAAGCCAGGTGTAGATTACTGCACAAAGTGAGAATTTTATTTTCCTCTGTCAGGATATGTACAGTCAGTCCAGCTTGGATTTACAAGGCTGACAATTAATACTGAACAAACAAGAACTCAAACTATGAATTATGAAAGAGCTGCAGCATCTGAAACCGACCACAATGAACATTTGAAAGATAAACAGTACCACAGTGCTTCAGTTTCAGCTTCAGAGTTTTTCCATGTCTTTTATGTCTGTGATTGTCTCTCTCAACTCACCATATATTTTTTATTAGTACGTTTTTTTTTTGGTTTCTATTTATATCAACTAGAAATTTCAGGTGACCCCATTTGGATTCCAGGTGACCCCACGTGAAGTTGCAACCCCAGCGTTGAAAAACACTGATCTAATTGATTATACAGGGTGGGGAAGCAAAATTTACAATGAACATTTAGTTGTTTTTTCTCAGCAGGCACTACATCAATTGTTTTGAAACTAAACATATATTGATGTCATAATCATACCTAACACTATTATCCATACCTTTTCAGAAACTTTTGCCCATATGAGTAATCAGGAAAGCAAACGTCAAAGAGTGTGTGATTTGCTGAATGCACTCGTCACACCAAAGGAGATTTCAAAAATAGTTGGAGTGTCCATAAAGACTGTTTATAATGTAAAGAAGAGAATGACTATGAGCAAAACTATTACGAGAAAGTCTGGAAGATACTATTAAAGAAGAATGGGAGAAGTTGTCACCCGAATATTTGAGGAACACTTGCACAAGTTTCAGGAAGCGTGTGAAGGCAGTTATTGAGAAAGAAGGAGGACACATAGAATAAAAACATTTTCCATTATGTCAATTTTCTTGTGGCAAATTCTCATGACTTTCAATAAACTAATTGGTCATACACTGTCTTTCAATCCCTGCCTCAAAATATTGTAAATTTTGCTTCCCCACCCTGTATTCATGCAGCCGTACGTATACATGACTCTATAACTGAATAAAATCACAAATCACACTAAATTTCAAAATTGTTGCATTTGAAATAATGTAAGTAACAAACGATATAACACAGATTGCATTGTTTTACAATATTTTCACAAGGAAAGGTACCTGTGTAGTATATACCTATGGTTAGGTTATTATCACCTGCTACTTTACATTATGGTTTTTAGTTCAAAAAAAGAAAAGAAAAAAGTAAATCTGCTTAAAGCACTTTAAGAGGATACTCTTCTCCAGCACTTTTCATCCTAAGTCTTTAAACAGAAGTAGTACAGTGTCAGTTCTTTAGTGAATTCACATATTGTATAATATACGTTCCCCTTTGGGATTTATTCATAATTATAATTCATACAAGTTTGATAAGATAAGAAGGAATGGTTGTAGAAATATTTTTAAAAGTAGCTCTCAAGTTGCTGAAGCCAATTATTTCTTATGATGAAAGTGTCCCTTTATCAGCAGGGATCAAACTATGTAATTAACATTGGGCAAAGATAACATACAAACAATTTCTACAGTTGGAGCAGAAAAGGCTCTTCTGTGATTCTATGTGCGGTGGCATTGTACCAGAACTCATCTCACCACAAGCTTTTTGTTCTATTTTACTGACTAGACACTGAGAATCCTTTAGACAGTGCCTGTGTTTTTAAATTATTAGGGTAGGTAGAAGGATGGGGTAAGGGGGCGGGAGATTATAAGTTAAACTTCATCCTGCCTCTTTTCGAATGTTTTCCTTTCTTTTTATATGAATGTTTTTGTGGTTTGGTTTTAATGTTATATTCAAAATAAACAAATTATTTGCTGACCTTAACCAGATCTTGCACTTTAAAAAACTGCTTGTGACCTAAACTACATTGCACTTTCAAAATTTTGTGAAACTGTTGTCATTATTTTGTGTTATTGCAAAAGTATTGTTGTTGTTTTTTTAATTTATTGTTATCACTGATCTTTGAAGCTGTTTTCATTATGGTATGGTGTGTGCTGCTTGACCTATGGGCCAGGTCGCCCTTATAAAAGAGATCTTGATCTCAATGGGATGTTATCTAGTTAAATAAAAATTAGAGTGATATTTAGCTTTTTTAAATGGAATTCTGCATTTGAAAACATTTCCCTGTGGTCTACATACAGGGTGGGGAAGCAAAATTTACAATATTTTGAGGCAGGGATTGAAAGACAGTGTATGACCAATTAGTTTATTCAAAGTCATGAGAATTTATTTGCCACAAGAAAATTGACATAATAGAAAATGTTTTTATTCTATGTGTCCTCCTTCTTTCTCAGTAACTGCCTTCACACGCTTCCTGAAACTTGCACAAGTGTTCCTCAAATATTGGGGTGACAACTTCTCCCATTCTTCTTTAATAGTATCTTCCAGACTTTCTCATAATAGTTTTGCTCATAGTCATTCTCTTCTTTCCATTATAAACAGTCTTTATGGACACTCCAACTATTTTTGAAATCTCCTTTGGTGTGATGAGTGCATTCAGCAAATCACACACTCTTTGACGTTTGCTTTCCTGATTACTCATATGGGCAAAAGTTTCGGAAAAGGTATGGATAATAGTGTTAGGTATGATTATGACATCAATATATGTTTGGTTTCAAAACAATTGACGTAGTGCCTGCTGAGAAAAAACAACTAAATGTTCATTGTAAATTTTGCTTCCCCACCCTGTAAACTGGAAATGCTCTGCTTGGGTCTGAATTCTTCATTAACTCAACTCCACAGGTCCATTTTCAACCCTATTTCTGAGTAATGACGCTAGAAAGGTCATTTTGAGCGCTGGCCCTTTAAATGCACATGACCCCACCCCCTCCAGGTTGTTGACCATGTTTCTCTGTCCTGTTCAGCCACATGTGTCATTAATACAACCAACAACTGAGCATTTTAGGTAATCGGCTCAAAGTTTGGACATATTTTCAGTTTTTTACAACAACAAACAATTATATCGTACTCAGAGAAATGTTCATCGGAAGTCTTGACCTTATATGTGCTAATGTCGTGATGTAACTAGTTATAAAACATAACAAATTAAGAAGGAATCGAAATAGGTTGTAGGAATCCACTGGATTTTTGCTAGTATAAATATAAAGACAGCTTTACAGCACCTGGAGGGTTCAAATTCAAACTTTTCGAACTTTTACGGTCCCCAAATACACAAACAAATGTATCAAAGACTAATAAAAGTGGCAAAATATGACCCCTTTAAATAAAACAAAAGAAATTACTCAGAAAATTCAGCCCCGTCCAAATATCTCATGCACTCATTTTTGCAACGTGCAGTGCACTGAAGGCCAGATTTCACAACCTGTCCTAAAGAGACGGTGAGAGAGAGGAGAGAGAGAGAGAGCAAAAGAGTAAAAGAAGCACAGAGTGGTTCAGAGTGGGTGTGCATGAGTGAGTGAGTGAGAGAGAGAGTGAGAGAAAGTAAGAGTTGGGTGACCTTGTTACCAGTTGGGTTGAGTTGGACAGGCTGGTAGGAGGTTGCTGTCTACGGGGAGGGACAGACAGATGCTCGCTCTTCTCCCTGGGCAAAACATCTCGCCTGGTGCAGGCAGCACACAATCTGGCCCGGGCAGCTGTAACCCTAATGATCACTGGTGGCGCTGCACCTGACCGACCGACCAGCTCAACACTCACTCAGCCCTCCCTTCCCCTCCCCTCCCCTCCGTCTCCTCTTTGACCTCCAACGCCTCCTAACTCTGAGTAAAAACTAGTTGTGTTCACAAAGAAAGGGGGCAGAACACAGAGAGCACAAGGTGGTTGAGAGAAGACAGGAGGTTAGATGGGGGGGGGAGGGTGATAAGCCAGTATTTAGGAAGGTAAAAGAGGTAAAAAGGTGAAGAGAAAGACTTGGAAGTGGAGATGATGAGTGATTAGGGAGTACATGAGTCTCAAAAAAAAAAAAAAAAGAAGGAGAAAAGGGTCAAGGAGTAGGAGCAGAAACAAATGCAGTGTGTGAAGGACTGGGGGATGCTGAGGACACTCCCATGCCCCCCCCCCTCTTGTTACCGCTGATCCAGTCTGAGCTGCTTATCGGCTTTCTCCCACACTGCTCTCTGGTGTAAGGGCTCAAACTCCTGGGGTCTCAATAGCTGCTTGGAAAAGCGCCCGGATACATGTACATTATGTGTCTATGAATGGACACGTACTGTAGATATGAAAGGGTAGATGGGTATTGGAGTTTGACAGCGTTGGTATTTATGATGAATGAAAAATAACCAGCATTAACTGGGATTCATATGCAAACTAACTGAGCAGCACCCATATCCGAAAGTACAAAAAACTGAAGAGAAAGCATTTTTTTTAATCTGGTTATGGTCTATTCCACTGTATGAGATGAGTTTGTTTTTGTTTTTTTTTAATGTTTGCCAAAGTCTGTCAATTATGCAGTGAAATCCCAAATCGCCACCTTCCTAAACCTAAGTCACTTTTTCTGATTTTTCAGGAAACGCAGTCAGGCCTAAGTCCCACTCTTGACATCTACAATTATCATACAGGGGAAGAATCATGTGATCTGTTCAACTGAAAATGTAGGTGATTTTACTTGTTTTTTAAAATAATTTTTTAAAAAAAATGGCTTAGACATTTATTTTAGGAAGGTGACACAATACTGGGGAGATAGCACTAAGTTTAATATATAAAATCATCACTTATAGGGGGCTTTCATTTGGGAATACTTGTCCCAAACTTTTTTTTTTTTTTTTCCCAATGATGTTCAAAAATAACTATACTTTCTATTATTCTTTTAGTTTTAGTCCAGGGGCTGAGACCGATTTTAGCAAAACCCCTTTATTATTGGTCAATTAATATACCAGTGTTTCTCATGTTTGAAAACATCTGGATCTCTTACAACATTATTAAACAAATATTTTCTGCAATTACGCAAACTTTATTGGGACTTATTAGAGCAAATTTTGTTGAATTTAATTTAAAAACTGCCACAAATGACAGAACTCACCACCCAGATATGAAAGAGAGGGATGATCATTTAATTTTTTTTTTTTTAATTCTTTATTTGCATTTCATTTGATTTAATGATTTTAGTAAGTTTCTATGATTTACATACTTAAATCATGTTTAAACATAGTAAAAGCATCTTTCAGTTTTGTGATGCAACCAAAGCAGAACAGCCTTAACAAGTACCACACGTTTTTACATTATTACAAACATTATTGTTAATATTTTACATTATATGTGTCATGACATCTGACTGACCTCTGAAAACTCATTAGCTATTAATTCATGAAAAATTAAATGACAGTCGTAACATGTGCCACATTTCAGCTGCAACAACAACAACAACAACAAAAAAGCCGCTGTAATTATTTTTCAATAGTATTTTTTCATATTTGGGGGAATTATGGTTTTACCAAACATGTTTTGTCCTTTATGTGAATTAGGAGATGTAAGACTCCTAATCCATATTAATCAAAGCTGAGCTGTTGTTTTCTCTACATGCATCACACACACACACACGTATACACATAAAAGGTCATCCACAACAACCTCCTGCGGTAAACATTTTAATCCCAATTAATCGCTAATTCAGCTCATCACTCCACCCATTCATTCATTTCCACAAGACGGTCCGATCTAGATTTGCACGGATGACAGAGAGCTCATCTGCTTCATGAATGCACGCTGCTGATGGAAACAGAATGATAGAGCACTGTTTTTTTTCTGGTCAAGTGTACACTTTCAAAAGGGGGTGCTAGTTAGCTTCATTTGGCTCCTCTGACTACACTATACTCAGCGGGTTAGGAGCCAATTGTTGGACTGAATTACAGTAGAAAAACACAGAACAGATCATGCAAATGATTCAAAGCTGAGCACAATTACGCTTTTTCATTTTTCCTCCTCAATAGGTAGAATTAAACAAATATTTGTGGCTGATACTTCGACTGTAAAGCCTCTTTTTAAGGTAAACTGACTGAACAGGAAGTATTTATCTTAGTATATCCTTCTCTGTGGAGATGTTTAAGTGTTTTTGTCACAGGAAGAAAGACTAAGAGATGTACATGTCTTTGCGAGAGACAGAGAGCATCTGTGTGAGAAGGAGAGGAAACAGAGTGAGCGCTGTTTTAAGTGGGAGAAGGGGGATCGTGGTAGCGAGTGTGTTTGGAGATCGACCTGGGCCAAGAATGTGTCCATGACTGCTGCTCTGTGTATCTGCCTTGCCTGGGTGACACCGGTGACACAGACATTTCCCAGCAGCCTCCTCGCAAGTCCTGAGCCGACTGCCGCTCTTCCGGGAGCCAATCTACACACACCACCACCACCACCACCCAACACTATCGCTCTGTCTTTCCCCTCTCCAGGCCACGCAACAGGCTCTGTGTTAGCCTAAGCAGACCAGGACTGTCAGAACCATATGACCTCGGCCGGCAGGGCTGCTCAAACTGTGCCGCTGCTCTGCTGTAATCGTACTCCAGCCGGCCAAGACCGCTCAAGTTCACAGTGTGTTTCCAGCACAGCAGTTCCTCTGCTAGGGATTGTTATCCATCCATCAGCCTGCTGTGGTGATTTGTGGGGCAATGAATGTTGCCCTTGTGAGGTTTAGATGTCGGTCAGTTACATGTTGATGTTGACAACTTGCAAACCCGTTGCAGAGTCAAACGTGACAACATGTGAATGACTTAATTAAAGAGAAGTCATGTTTCTATTAATGGACTTTAAGCAGATTTTTAAGCATTGTATGTTTGTGGAAATTAAAAACTCAAACTCCCATAAAGTTTTCTGTGCTTATTTGAGATGTTTCTTTTTTTCTTTTTTGAAAAGTTTAATATGTAATGGAGACACTTTTTTTCTAAAAAGTATTGATGTAGTGAATATTTTAGCTGCTAAAACATGACTATTAGTAGCAACAAGTAGTGGAAACCAAATTATTATCAGTATAGTAGTAGAGCAGGGGTGTCAAACTCATTTTAGTTCAGGGGCCACATTCACCCCAATATGATCAGAAGTGGGCCAAACCAGTGAATTAATAACATAATAATATATCAATGATGCCAACTCCAAACATTTCAATGTGTTTTATAGTGAAAAAAGTAAAATTACATTATGGAAACGTTTGCATCTATAAAGTGTCCTTTTAAAAATGTGAGTAATATGAACAACCATGAAAAAACTTAAATTTATTAAGAAAAATAAGTGCAATTTCAACTCTATTTTGCCTCTGCTTATCATTTGTAAATGTGCATTAAAAGTTACAGATCACAATGGATCTGCCAATTTACAAAATATTTTAGTAACTGGCAGAATAATAGTAATATTGCACTTACTTCTCTGACACATTTCTAGTTTTTCATATTTTTTATGAAAGACTAGTTTGTAAATTTACACATTTTCATGTAATTTCCCTTTTTTTTTTTACACTAAAACAGAGGAAAAATTGGGAATTGTCATTATTTGTAGGTTTTTATGGTAGTATTTTACTGATCTGACGCACTTGACACTAAAGTAGGGCATTTTATGGCCTCTAAAGTAAAACCATTGACTGTTAATATCTTGAGTGTAATTTTCCCATTTCACAAATTCATCCTACGGGCCAGATTGGTCCCTTTGGCGGGCCAGATTTGGCCCCCGGGCCACATGTTTGACATCTGTGTAGTAGAGAATTGCTCATGTGCCGTATAAATCAGACACTTTAAGATACTTTCCTTCAAAACCATATACTGTATATTAGGTGGAGATAAGCAGCCACATGTAATTCAAACTCAAGCAAGTTTGAGAGCAAAGCAGTGTTGTTTTTATACCTACTTCAAGTTTCTGAAAAACATTGCTAGAGTAAACTTTAAACCGACAGTTAATCCAAACCTTTATTGCTATGTGATAAGTGTTAATAGATGAAACTATCTGTATATGGTTAAATAAATATTGACGTTTGAAAAGTAGTTTTCCGACAGACTTGCCCGATCAGACAAGTGAAAAATATATCAACACTGAACAGTCTGCACGGAAAACTGTTTTTGTACATCTCCTTACAAATGTCACAGACGATCATCCGTTGCTGGTGTCAAACAACTTTTGGTTGTAAAATCACGCACACAGTCAGATAATTAGATGGACAGGACAGTGGACAGACGACTGGTCAAACAGGCAAACATTTAAAACCCTCATGTCAGGATCTGGAGTGAGTTCACATCCTCCTCCAGCAGCCCAGCTGTCTATCTGCCATGTTTTCTTTATCAGCCCCCTCGTCATCCGGCAGCCCTGCACATGACCAAATTAGTCCCAGTATCAGCCGTTATCTGGCCGCGGATGGCCTGCCTGCCTGACCAGAATCACTCTTCCCAACCTCTCTGCTTCGCTGGCTGCTCCGGACTGAGGAAACCCAGGCTACGGATCCGGTGGTTTGAGCCTCAACAGACTCCGCAGAGCTCCGGCACAAGGAAAAAGGCCTCACTTCCTTTTAAGGCGGCTGGACTTGCTTTGGTTTATAAATATATGAGATATAAATTATATATTTATATACCAAGTGAGGGTCAGTCAGTTCCCTTGGGTAAAATGAAAAGCCCAGAGAAGGTGGGGTAAAAATAATAAATGTGAATTGTTGGGTCATAGACCTGGGAATATTTGCATACTTTCGGTGGTGCCTGTAGCAGCTGTACACCGACCTTGTAACTTTGAATTCTGGGATGGCTGCGCTCAGTGGACGCCCTGGCAGAGCATTCTCTCCTGCATAAGCAAAGCAGAGGGAAGATTAGAATTTGCACTTGGCTGGTATTACTACATGAGTCACTCATGCTCTGCATGTGACGTCTTAAGTCAGTTTCAAGTAGCAAAGTCTCAAAGTAGAAGATTAGCCACTGGCATATGTATTCATCTTAATTCATGTAGTATTTTTCTTCTTGGAACTTTGAGCTTTACGGTCCCATGACCTTAGGTGCACTGGAGATTAGTTTTGATTTCTGAACCACTTTCTGAACACTTAATTAGGAGCTCGTAGTCCTTTCTGTAAAGCACAGATAAAAGAGTCTATGAAAAATTGATATAAAGGATTGCTGCTGTCTGTCTCTTTTATGTGATATTCAGGGTAGAAAATATCTTAACTGTGGTTCAAAGAAAATATAAACAGGAGTACACAGCATACATGCACAGTTCCAAACACATGCAAATGCATACGTACACACACATACACAAGATGCTACAGGGGCCCGATAGAGATGGGGAGAGTGTATGTCAGGGGGACAGGAGTGATGCGAAGAGGTGCCAAAGACCACAGCACACTGTCTGTGCCAAACAGAACTGAGCGCCCGCTGCCATCCAAACATAAATAAAGTGCTTTTGGCTCCCTGCAGCCACCAGTGTGTGCCGTGCATCCGCCAAGCATGTTTTTTCTAACAAAGTTAAAAACAGGACAAATTTGATGCAATCACTTGCTGGAAATAAATATGTGCCATGTCTTGGACAGATAGGGTGTGAATCAGATGGTCGGTCAGTTATTAAGTTTCGTAACATAACTTCAGGATAGATTTCCTCTTCAGACTTTTACAGCCTTGGAGGAAAAAGACTTAAATTGGGCACGCTACATAAGTTTCTCTCTTATTTACTTCTTTGCAGTACATACGGTGCCAACAGCAGTTACACATATTGAACCGTGAGCAACTTATCCTTCCACTTCAGATGGGAAACGAAGCCCAAAATGTTAATGCAATCAGTTGTTCTTCCTGTGATTTACTCTTCAGATGACCTTAGTAAAGACTGAGTAATAATGAAAACATAATTAAATCATTAATCATTGTTTTTATTTAAGCCTTGAGTTTGGTTTTGTATTTCCGTTTATTTTCCTGCAGAACATTTATTTTTATTTTTTTCAGCTTTAATTACTTTCTATTTTACAAGGAAAGTCTTGATAAACAGAACCTTAAAGTGAGGATGAGAAAATGCATGAGATTCAATGTGATTTACAAAACAGCTATTTATTAAAAGGTCAGGCGTTGTGCAAGGACATTTTATTCTCATTATAACAGGGAACAATAAAAATGGTGCTCATTTTACTTACAGTTCTATTTTGGTGGAGTCCAGGGGTCTGCAACCCATGGCTCCTGGGCCAAATGTGGCTTTTCAGCCTCTCTCTATGGCTCCCCTGGTCAAAAAACATAAGGAACATTTTAAAATGAACTGAATGAGTCATTACTTTTTTCTACATTGTTTTCGGCCTAAAACTATTCCAACCTTGTCTATCTGCAAAATGTGCAGGCTATACACAGAATAAAATATTTTTTGACAGCATACAAACCAAAATGTATTATTTTCTTGACAAATTCAAAACAAGATGCTCAATTTGCATTTGTTCATACTTTGTAAGTAAGCCACTATATGTGAAAGTTGAGCTTTTTCTCCATTATACAATGTAATTATGTTTTGGAAATAGTGTCTATCATTAAAAAAAATTTTACAAATCTTGAATGTTTAATTTCATGTAGTTGTATAATTTCAAAAATGTATCAGACTTTGCATTATTGTAATGTTAAATAGTGAAATAGCAAACTAATCACACAGGCTACAGCAGAGCAGCCACCCCATGGTAAAATGTAGATGGGTTTAAATATTTTTTTCATGGCTCCAGTCGGATTTCTTTCTTCTGTTTCAAGACAAAAATGGCTCTTTAGGTTGTAAAGCTTGCCGACCTCTGGTGTAGTCTATAGTGCAGTGTTTTTCAACCTTGGGGTCGGAGCCCCATGTGGGGTCGCCTGGAATTCAAATGGGGTCGCCTGAAATTTGTATTTGATAAAAATAAAAATAAAAATAAAAACTAACTAATAAAAAATATATGGTGAGTTCAGAGAGGGACAATCCCTATCCATAAAAGACATGACAAACAGTGAAGCTGAAACTGAAGCACTGTGGTACTGTTTATCTTTCAAATGTTCATTGTGGTCGGTTTCAGATGCTGCAGCTCTTTCATAATTCATAGTTTGAGTTCTTGTTTGTTCAGTATTAATTGTCAGCCTTGTAAATCCAAACTGGACTGACTGTACATATCCTCACCAAGGAAAATAAAATTCTCACTTTGTGCAGTAATCTACACCTGGCTTTTCTGCCTCCGTCCATAATAATATACATTATATAGACTAAATGTCGTCTGAAATTAACATTTATTTGCAACATAGTATAGCAAACTATTACATGATCAAAAACAAATTAATTTGAGCAAAAAAAATGTCTCTGCTTTGAATGTCTGGGGTCAGCAGAAATTTACGATGTTAAAATGGGGTCGCGAGCCAAAAAAGGTTGAGAACCACTGATTTAGATCATGATGCTATAACTGCTTTTTGGGAGTAAACACCAGATAAAACATCAAATAGTAAAAGTCATTAAACAGTATTTGCACTGTAATGTATAGTTTTGATTTGAATGAGGATTTGAATGCCATTTTGAAACCAACAGAGGGGTAATTTAATGATATATTTCATATTTCAGGCTAGCGTACTACAGTGTCCAAACAGCAACTTATGCTAGCTATCAACTTAATATGTTGGAATTAATGTTAACTTATTTAGTATTAGATAAGCTGACTCATCTAATGTTTTTTTTGTTTGTTTGTTTTTTAAACTTTCTTTTTCTTATTTTACTACAAACATGGTTAAACATACAGAACACAAACAGCAGGATTAAGGTTGGAAACCACTGCTTTAGTGCATATTGCAGTTTTTTTTTATTATTTTTATTTCGATAAGTCAGACAGGTTTAGTCTTATTTTTCATTGAACACTGTGATGGTCCTGGATGGAAGACAAACATCATTAATTGTGCATTGTTTTTTATTTCATTTATTAATGCCTTCTTGAAGCCCTGTGTGTGTGTCTGTGTTTGTGTGTGTTTGTGTATGTGTTGAGGTGCTCCTGTTCCAAATAGCCCCAGGCTTTATTCCCACTCTTCACCCCTGTATCAGTGCTGACTGATTAAGGCCCTGGTCTCTGCTGCTTCTTGAACAACGCTCACACCACCGATAGTGCCCTGGCCCATGACTCTTGGGTGGGCAAAAAGGCATATTGCCATAGCAACACAGCACATTCTCTGCCAAAGCGTTGACCTGCTGCTCACATGATCAGCCAAAGATTCTCTCTGTGTTTTGTCTCGCCCTTTCATACTCTCACTGTCTCTGGCCCATAGTCTCCTCACCTCCATCCATGCTCTGACTCTGTTTGGTCTCAGAAAGCTCTCTGCATGTAGAGTAGGGTATAAAGCCCCATAAGCCCCTGCTCACTCCACACCCTGTCTGGATACTAGTGACTTTAATACCTTGAGATCAAAGTTGTGCACAGACTGTAAATCCCAAAGTAGAGGAGGAAGATGGAGGAATACATTACGCTAACAGTCCCCACTGTTAACACTCAGATGCCACATAGCAATAATATTAATAACACATTTGTGAGCCATTGCTGTTTTGTTTCACAGAAAGAGATGACATGTATCATGGAAATGTGACATCTATTTACACATGACCTAAATGTTTAAATGTCAAATACAGTAAATTAAGTAAAAGCAATCAGCGTTGGGGAGTAATAGAGCATGTGTTTAGGACACATATTAATTAATTTAATAGAAAATATGTGGAACTGCATTTTTTTACAGTTGCAGTTTAAGTAGGAGGAAATCAGAACACTGTTGTACAAATCGTATAAGGTGCAATAAATGCTAATGCTAGCTGCTGTGTGTGCATTAGGATGGGTACAATGCACAGACCAAATTTCCCTAAGAGGATAATAGTGAGTCAACTTTAACCTTATACAGGGTTCCCACATATTTATACAGGGTGACCCAAAAAAACGGGAATTTTTGAAGTGCGTATTGGCAGACATGAGCAAGTGGCAGCACTGCGAGACAGTGACCTTGAGCAAGTAAACACATCCCCATTTTAGTAACCATTGGCGGCTGTGCGAGAATTGTTCAGTAACCGTGTGATCTCAAGATTCGGTAACGTTCCCTGGCCCTCTAGATTGCCAGATTTGTCCGTTTGTGATTTTTTCTTGTGGGGCTATCTCAAGAGTAAAGTGTACACGACTCGACCAAAAACTCTGGATGAGTTAAAACAGAGAATTCAGGATGAAATTCACAGTATCCCAGCTGAGATGTTGCAGCAGTCAATGAGGAATCTCAACAGCAGATTTCAAGAATGCATTCGTACAGGAGGACGCCATCTACAGTAAGTAATTTTTAAAAAATGAAAATTCCATCATTGTTTCTTAAATGGCATGTTTTAAGGTTTCAATTACTATGAATAAAATATTTTTCTTCCATCACTCTTGGTTTTATTGGATTGTTAAAAAGTTCCTGTTTTTTTGTGTCACCCTGTACAAGTTAAATTTAAGACGTTTTAAGTTAGTTAAGTTAGAACAGAATTTAATGCTCATTTCACAGCCTATTTCATGGCTATACTGGCAAAAATTTGTGACTCCAAAAATTTTGTATGTATGTATTTATTTACTCCAACGCCTTGATTCCAACCATTCCGAGTAATTTCTCACTGGGGGCTGCGAAGTTAGCGATAACTGGTTCCTAATTTCAATATAAATTAAAGGGTTGGAACGGGTGGAACTGATTCAACTAACGTTACCTTCTTTGCAGCTTGGACACATTTAAACACAATACAGTGAACAAGTTTATGGCAAAATAACTTAAGACCTACCATATTAAATTTAATACCTTTTAAAGGCTTTTTTAAGATATTAAATGCAAATTTGGAAATTCAAGACTTTTAAGACTTTTTAAGACCCCGCTGGAACACTGTTATAAACACATTTTAACTGCATTTCAAAAATTTGCACTGGAAAATGTTGACAAAGTTAAAAAAAAAAAAGAAAAAAAAAAAAAGAAATTAAAACACTACCTGGTATACTACAGGTATACCAAAGTAATGAAAAGACCAAATTATTCCTCTGTCTCATTCATGTAAGAAAATATAAATTCTCTGCTTCTTCTAGTCTATTATTCAGAACCGTGCATAACACAGCCCACAGCGCCCCCTGTGGTCAACACAAAACAGCGTTAATTACTCACTATAGTTCAGTTTATGAAAATGCACATAATTCACGCTCTGTTGTCAAACTTCTCTAAAGTTTCCGTCAAGTTCTTTTGACATTTTATGGAAGTACAGCTTAAGTATACCTGCACCATTGTAGTAGATACACACTGTACATGAAGTTATAAGTCAGACTGGACAGTAAATACATTTTGTTGTTATTTATTCTCTATCATTTTCAACTTTTTCAAGTAAAAACTCCCAGATTGATCTCTGAAGCAGTAATATAACTCAAGAAACAAAAGTGAGGATATCGTACTTTAACTCATATTTGTTTCCTGGTTTTCACTTTCATTTGCTGCTGTGTAAAATGTGAAACTCTTCACCGTTTATGCAGACAAAACATCAAACTTGTTCTGTTTTTCTGTGTAGTGACATATTTAGAGTGACTCCTTCAGTGTACTCTAGGTAACAGTATTATAGAAATGATACATGTGGTTACACGTGACAATAATATTAAATGTAAAGTATTCCAAATATACTGCATTACAAATGACATTTAAGAGCATGCATTAATCTGTAGTAAAATGCATTTTAATGGCTGAGTGTAACATAAAGGAGTGTATATGCTAAATGCTATAAACAGTATTTATATCTGCAGTACATAGACTTATGTAGTGTGAGTGAAATTGTTTGATTTAGCCCAGCCTAATTTGGACCACCAGGGTCCTTAGAGCAGGAGTCAGGTTACACAGGCTGCTTCAGTGAAATCCATCTCCTCCATCACTGCGCTGTGCTCGCTGACTGGCTGCCTGCCTCCTTCGCTGGCTGGCTGAGTGAAACCCAGACCGGCTTGTGTTCGCTCTGATGTGGGGGATTTCTTCCGACACTGGCCACTCAGCCCCATTCCGGAGCAGTGACTCTAACAGGAAGTAACACATTAACAGAACAATCAGGTTCCTTGTTAGGGAGCTTTACACTGCCAGAGCCTGCCATTAACACCGCTGGGGGATCTGGTCAGTTGATAAGGCCTGACAGATGAAAGCCACAGTAGGATTCACAGGTTGTACATTTTTAGATGTGCAATCTAAGGCCAGAGATACGCATTTATCTGCATGTTTTGAGCTGAATTGCACTAAATTAAATTGTAAAAAGGCTAATAAAATGGATGGCCTTATATTTGTCAGTGGCGGATCCAGAAAAAAATGGGGGGTACAGGGTACAGGAAAATAGTGGGGTTTTTTTTGTTTTGTTTTGTTTTTTTTCAATAATTTTGCACTCATAAAATGAATACAATTTAACCTCACTTTACCCCACTTTTGGAACCAAAGCAAAGAGTTGGTTTCAATCAGGTTGGCCTCAGTTATGATATTTAATTCCTTTACATTCCAAACATGTGGTTCCAGGCACAACAAACCCCGCCCCTCGCATGTACTGTATCTTATTTTGCATCAATCCAGCTGATGTCACCAGGTCTATGCATGTGCTGATGTCAGCATATGAACTGCCTCTAAAATATCTGCCAAGTTTGAAGTAAACTGAACAAAAAATGATGTTTGTATAGACATTTGAAATTTCACCCATTCTGAGTAAATAGGAGAAGAAAAAACACTTAAAAAATTCATAAAAAATTCAAACTTTGACCAATTTTTCCCAAAATGTAACCACATTTATTCTGGGACACTGGCAATCTATAAACCCAATTTGGTATGAATTGAAACAATTGCTTTGCTGCTAAAGACATTTGAAATATCACCCATTACATTATAAGTAAATGGGAAAAAAAATATTGAAAAAATTCATAAAAAATCTGAGCTTTGACCTACTTTTCACAAATGTAACCAGATCTATTCTTGGTCACTAGCAATCTATAAACCCAATTTGGTATAAATTCAACCAATAGTTTTGCCGCCACAGACATGTGAAATTTCACCCATCATAAGTAAATGGAAAAAAATGGATTTAAGAAATTCATTTAAAAAAATTAACTTTGACCAATGTTTCTCAAATCTAATGACATTTATTCTGGGTCACTGGCAATAAACAAACCCAATTCGGTATGAATTCAACCGATAGTTTTGCTGCTAAAATGTTAACAAACAAACAAACTGAACCAAAAACAATACTCCTTGCCTCCCCTTCGGGGGGCGGGGTAATAATTTAAAATTAGAAACAATAGGATACAGCAGAGGTTATAGACCTATGTTTGACAACTTTGTGTGGTTCACTCAATCACTGGCTGTGTTCAAACATATTTAATATTCAGTCCATGCAGTTCTATAGTTGTGACTGTATAATAATACATTCCATACCTTCTGTGGCTGCCCGCTGGTTTTTCATACAGACTCAAATGCTGCTTGAATAGACAGTTGTCTCTTCATGATTAGAATTTAGTCTAGTTTAGATTTCACTCCCTTTACCATATGGACCAGGCTACATGTGGATGGATAGCTCAGTAAATAGAGCTACAGACTACGATGTGGGACACCAAGGTATGAATCCTGGTAATAATACATTATTTCAACATTTTCCATGTTCACAGTGATAGTGACAACAGGTAAATCCAACATTGTTTGTGTTTGCAAATGTTTTTCCAAAGCATACCACAACTTCACAGCTTCATTTTCTTGTTGCAGCTAATGATTTAAATTCTAGCAGAACCGCAATTAATCTCTATCTTTATTACTGGGACTCACAGATGTATACAGAAACTTTATTCTGTTGTACTAGCTTTGTCATCTTGTTTCTGATAAATGAATTGATTTTTCCTTTCTTTCTTAATTACACTTTTTTAATTTATTTTTTTTTATTAAATACCAATGTATTGGAATCCTTAAGGACCCCAGTCTAAAGCAAATCATCCAGTGGAGTTTTAATAGATAGTTCATGTTCATCATATAAATATAACACAAATTATGTTTCCCTGAGCTTACTAGAAACTAAATGAGGATGTTAAATATTAGGCCTGTAACGGTACACAAAATTTTCGGTTCGGTACGTTTTCGGTTTTGAAAGCCACGGTTCGTTTTTTTTTTTCCGTTCGGTACGAGAAGAAAGAAAACCCCTCAAAATGTCTTTAATACATTTATGAATTTTTTTAAATTTTCCCCCCAATTTTTTGAAAAATTTGAACATAGAAAAACAGGAATATAATTCTGCTGCTATAAATCAAATAGAAAATAAAATAAATTATTAATATTACTAAATATATTTTAAACATTAGTATTGCTCTTTTCCCTGAAAGGTAGTTTTGAACAAACAACAAAAATCAAATCACAGTTTTATCAGTTCACATTCTGCTATAAAAATACCAAAAAAATTCCACATAAAGTGCAACATTAACAAGAGGACAAACTGGTATTCTCTTTAAACAAACTGAAGAGCAACATTGACAACAAAAAACTAACTAAATTATTTATTCTAGGACAGATAACAAACTCTTTAGGCCACTCTGTGTACGTGCGCATGGGTGTGCAGTCAGGGGTTTTTTTTTGTTTGTTTTGGTCGGAGCCAGGGGGGTGGGGGTGTCCATAACTAACGTAACAAACGCTGGCGTGAAATGAAAGTGAAACTTTATATACTTTCAACGTCCAACTACGGGTTCTATTCCTCTGTTATACAGCATGCGTGAGAGAGAGAGAGAGAGAAACAGAGAGAGAGACAGACAGAGAGACAGAGAGCTAGTGTAAGTGTTTTAGAACTACCGTAGTTCCTCAGGGCCAAACAACGTCCATCTTATTAATGTCTCTTTCTTCGTTGTTGTCTTTCACCGGGACCTGACCTGATCCAAAACTGGACTGTAATAATGGCGGAGGGTCTTCAGTCTCTTCCTTCCAGGTTCACATCATATTTGTTGGGGTTTTTTACCTTATATCAGCTGTTATTTCGTATTTCGGGTCAATGTGCGCGTCCTTCAATATGTCCGTGTGAACTTGCGCGGATTTAAAGTTCTGCATCAAACAACGTCTTTCGTTCCTTTTTCTTTTTCTCAACATACTGTGCCGTTTCGGTACAGCTGTGTACCGAATCCAACAGGTGTGTACTGAAACGGTTTGGTTCGGTACGTGTACTGTTACAGGTCTATTAAATAACATTTGAAGTACTAACATGGATTTAGGAATGGCATTTGGGATAAAAGCTACACTTTCTATTTCAGATGTCGTTCTAAAACATACACAATTTTTTTCAATAGAAAGAAGTTAACAGTAGTATGGTACAATGGTTCTTTATTTAATAGTCTATTCTTGTCTCCAGCAGTTAGTTCTTAACTGTTAAATGTTAGAGGTGTGGAAATGTCTTAATTCAGAGATGCATCGTGCTGTGAACGTCACAACCAAACCATGAGTCCATACTGAGAGGCCAGTGAATATTGATAACTCAACTTATGATGTTATGGCATTGTCTACGTATTTCTGTTTTGTTTTAGTGAAAGTATAGTGCGAATTTTACAAGTATTTAAAGATACAATAATTTAAAGACTGTTGTAGCACCTTCTGCATGAATGGGACTTCTTGCTTTACTAAACGTATTAATTAAGTAGATATGTGCAGCAGTATAGAAATGTGAGGATATGTTACATTGACAGACACTGGGAGCTGTTAAGTGGTGAATCATAAATCGAAATGTGAGACCAGTGAGGCTTCACACCTGCAATAAATATGTTCTTACAATGAATGTTCCATGGTCTGCAGAGAATTTACAGTAAAAGGAAACCATCTCAAACTGCTTGGTTGTTTTAAAGATAAAGTATGTCACATTTCTTGCTGGTCTTCGAAAACAAAAGTATCCACGCTTAGTTCATCCAACAAGACAGTGAGAGCAGTGGCCAAACAAGCAATACAAGCAGTGTAGCGTGAAAAAAGGCTCTGATGTGAAATAAAATGTCATTTCTAGATAGTAACACAAAGGTTACATAGTAAAAACATAAACCATTAGACCCAAGCGTTCGCAAAACTGCAGGAATGCTCTAGAGGTCATATATTGTCAGAACATTTTAGTGAGAAGATTAGAACGATGAGAGCACCATGTAAATTAATTCTCTTCATTTTTATATTGTTCCACCCATGTAAGTTGAGTGATGTTGTTATTGGCTGGAAAATTACTACCAAAACACCCAGGAACATCACTGAAAACACTGAGGAAAATAGAGGTAGATGGAAAATTACAGGATCTGTGCTGGTAAATACACCACTACAGAGGGTCAGATGCAATGATTGAAAATGAATACTAGTGTATGGGTCTATAGAGTGTTTTTTTAATTAAAATGTTACATACTTTGCTTTTAAAACATACTATGGCATGCCAAAATCAGTAGGAAACCAGAAAAGCAGCAGCTGAGCTCTTGAATTGAAAGGTTGCTGTTCAGCAGCTGACACTTAAATATCACATGGCATGTATCTATTAGTGCTCCATCTGGGATAAATTTCAACACAGTACCTGCTTGCAACTGCTTAACCTCACAGATTGAAAGTGGTTTTCAATATCCCAATTACATTTAAGATTCTGCTTGTGATTTGGAAGCTAATTGCTTCCTGGATTGAAGAAAGTAAGTTTCCAAGTTATGATGTAATATGGTTAGGACATGACAGAGGTTGAAAGGTAGTTCAAACTGTAACTTCTATAACATTTTTTAAATAAAAAGCAGTGAAGATGTGTAATATTTTATTATTAACACACTGCGCTAAGCTCCAAAAATAATGTCATGAACAGCAAAGTCAAAACAACTGAACTTAAAGGTGGGGTCAGAAATCTTAGAAAAATGGTTCGAGCAAGCTATATTTTGAAAATACTCAATTCAAAAGTCCAAACCCCTTTCTTCAGACATCCTTCTGAAGCCACGCCTCCAGAGTGGTGGCACGCGCAATGCTTGTTCCCGAGGGTTCACAAGCACTGCACAGCAGCAATTCGCTGGCTGAGGCTCTGGCTCCGTCCCCGGCTTGGGCTCAGACGCCGTCTACGGTCCGGTCCAGCCCGGGTGAACCGTCTCTGACACCGCCTGAGGCTCTGTCCCCTGCTCCGGTCCCGTACGCCTCGGGCTCCTACCCCGACTACGGCCCCGGCTGAGCCTCCGTCTCACGTATCCATGCATACCTAACTCAGTTTCCTCTAACACCCCCACTCTTATAGAACAGCCGCAGTTCAGACCTATCTGTCTAACATTACATTTCCTAGTGGTTTATGTTAGTGACAAAACAGTTTGCAGGTGAACTTTCCATCCTAATATAACTAATATAGCCAGGTTCTGGCTTCGTTTCCTGTACAAGCACTTCCAGCCTCTGGGAACGCACGATTCATGATCGAAGAGGGGTACGCACAGAGGGGGGAAAGGGGGAGGGGCGAATGGCAGTTGAGTTTGATAGACATATCACCGTTCAATCATTTTCAGTGGGCGCTCAAAATGATTGGATGGTGTTTTTTCAGTCCTGTCCATTCCACAGGTGAATGATTTTTTTTAATTTTTGTGTTAGAGCATTTAATTAATTAGTTGTAATCAGGGTGTGAAAGGGATTTTAAGGAATGTAGTAAAAAATGCTCCAGAAAAACATCTCAGACCCCACCTTTAAGGGAGTGATATTTTGCTTTTTTTTTTAAATGGAATTATGCATTTTAAAACATTTCCCTGTGGTCTACATAAACTGTAAATGCTATGCTTGAGTCTGAATTCTTCATTAATTCAACTCTACAGGTCCATCTTTACAATATTTCTGACTAATAACACCAGAGAGGTCATTTTGAGCGCTGGCCCTTTAAATACACATGAGCCACTTCAGACCCCGCCCCCTCCAGGTTGTTGGCTGTGCTGCTCTGTCCCGTTCAACCAACAACTGAATATTTTTGGTAATCGGCTCAAAGTTTGGACATATTTTCAGTTTTTACTACAACTGCTGCAGCTGACAAACTCTGAGAAGTGTTCGTCAGAAGTCTTGACCTTACATGTGCAAATGTTGTGATGTAACTAGTTATAAACATAACAAATTTAGAAGGAATTAAAACAGGTTGTAGAAATCCACTGAATTTTCACCAAAATGAATATAAAGATAGCTTTGCAACACCTGAAGGGTTGAAATTCAAACTGTTCGGGTCCAAATACACAAATAAATGAACCAAAGACTAATAAAAGTGGGTTTAGCAAAATATGACCCCTTTAACGGGTGTGACTAATACATTTTCAGACACAATAAGTTGCGTTCTGATGTCATACAAACACTCAAACCATAATGTTCAAATTCTACAAATAATTTGTGGTAGACTATTATGGCTAACACCAGCTCCACTAATCACAGAATAAACCAGGAACAATTTGATGTAAATCTTTGTTTGTCGACCAAGAGATTCACATTGTATCAAGTGTTTGCAAAAGCTGTAATGGTACTTTAGGGAGTTCACTGTTTTGTTCTTGTCAGATAACATTCATTTTGACATTTGTAAGGCTCCCAGAGCTCTGTGAAATTCATATCTAATAGCCTATTTGCTTTTCAAATATTTATCGCCTGGGCAGACATTTGAAATATTCAGTGTTGGAGGTACTGTATACACTGTGTAATGACAGGACTTTCTGTACCAAAAAAGAACACAACACAAGATAAAAGAAAAAGCGCATAATCTGTTTTTCACTCTTCTCCCCCCCCTCCCCTCTCCTTCCATCCTTCTCTCCAGTCTGTCTCCAACCCTTGCAGGGGAGGAGAACACAGCCGTATGTGTGGCAGGTGGACTTCCTGTCTTTGTAATTAGAACCAAATTAGGTTAAACTGCAGTTCTTCCCCCAGCCCACAGTCCACGGAGAGCCTCTGCCCCTGCACCTCCAGGCACACAGAATTAGCCCGGCCACACACTGGGAGCCTAATGGACAAGCGTGTACACCATAGCTGCTGCTCACAAGCTAGATAACACCCTGCACCTGCACACATCACACATCACATGGTCTCTCATCATTAAATATTGCATTATATAGCTCCAGAGTGTTTACACGGTAGGGCTGCTGCTGTTGTACTTGTGCAGGTGGGGCTGGGATGTGAATAAAGCTGGGATCCTATTGGTTTGAGATGGAGTCTTTATTTTGGGTGTGAGCTGGGCTCTAATTGAAGACTGATGGATTTACATTAATTTCCTCCCCACACCTGCCTCCTTTATCTGCTCTCAGATAGCACAGGAGCGATGGGTCTGCTGGCCGGCCCGCCAGCCTTTCTATTATGAATAATGGGCAAGAGCTGAGCACATGCCTCTTTCCAATGTACACAAGCACAGAACACTATTATTCAGTGCAGTTGGTAGCACATTACAAATGTACCTGAGAAACTGTGAAATCCAGCATGTTGGAGCTGCCAATAAAAAAGAACAAAACAGGGAAGAGGACAGGTGCAGCTCCTTTCCTGCTGTCGTCTGTGTGCATTCCACACAGCTCTGACTGGTCAACGAAATAGGCTGTTTTTTCAACTAACAACACAGAAACAGCTCAGTCTCTTAGAAATTACATTCCTATAAAAATAAACTGCACCTGCAAATATGTTTTGTTAGCCACTTAATGTTTTATTTCAACATTTAGATGTTGTTAATAAGCATCAATTTAACTGCAATACCTCCCAGGTAAGGTGTCAGGCATCGGGGTTTTGGTTTTTTTTCAGATCACTCCATGAAATAAAAGGTGATTATCCTAGTAACGTAAATAATGACTATTGTCCAATTTCAAAATGATCCTGCTTATCAAAAATCCTCATGAATTGTGCCACACACTCTCACAAACCTTTCTAAATTTGGCATTGGATTATTAATAGAAAAAAATACTTAATAGTTATCAAATCACTGTTGTGTTAGCATAGGTGTTCCACAGGGGTCCATCCATGACACACTTTTTTTTTTTCCCACCATCTATACAGTATAATTGAAACCATCTCAAACTGTAATGACAAATTTTTATATAGATGAGTCAAATCCATGTAGCATTAGCACATGTACTCTAAATAGGTCCACTCTTAATACACTTTTATTCACCATATGCATAAAAAAATATTATCACTGACATCTCAATGTATATTTTTATACAGATGATATTAGTTTATACAGCACTGTCTCTTCTCTAAATTTAGTCATTGAACAATCTAACCTGCTCTCATACATTTCATGTTTCATGTAAATATTATTATGTATTCAAATCATATTAAATGTATTTTATGCTCTAGGTGAGCTAAAATTATTATCATGTCAGGGCTCTGAAAATAAAATTAAACAAACTATAAGCTGGTGTTGATGACAAAACTATGATGTTGCGTAAGAAAGTAAGAAAAGTATACTTAGGCTTGATTTAATACAGAAAAAGATCCTAAATATATGCCAAAAGTGAATCATATTGCATTTTTTACCACTTAAATTACATATTAAACTATTTTCCCAAACATTCACCAAAGGGTTTTTTATTACCTAAACCTACAGTCGTAGGTCAGGATGCAAACTCCTGTCTAAAGACCTGGATTTTGGTTTTCCATCATTGTCTTTGCAACAAATTCAAGTCACTGATTACATTAGCGAGGTATCAAAAGTGGGGATAAGTACAGTATGTAAATATTTTATAGTTATCCTACCAAATTTCTGCTAACAAACCATATATCATGCTTTGAAAGTTGGCAGTTCCAGTGTTCCCATGTTCAACTGTGGGGAACACTGCAGCCATCCCTCATCTGTCTGTTTGGTGTTGGGGGGGTGTATGACCTAACATGGAGTCTGAAGGCTTGGAGGCCAGGGGCTAATGGTGAAGAGCCCGGAGCTGTCAGATGTGACTGACAGAGCTAACTGCTCTACAGAGATGATGGAGAAAAGGAGGACAATGCAAACAGCGAGGACAATGTAGACTGGAGGGACAGAGGAGGAGTGAGGGTGAGCGGGAGGAGGAGGAGACGGGGTAGAGGCAGTAAGAAACAGAAATGATGGAAAAAGAGGAGTATAATGTCTCTTCCAATGGTTCAGGGCAGACCCCACCAGCTGGAGAATAATTGCTGAGTTGGTGAAGGGAGAGCAGGAACAGGCTCACATGATTGACTTGTCATTGATCATAATCTTAATTGCATGCATCCAAATCCCCTGGGTGTGATTTGTCCACTTGGCACATGTATGTGTGTGTGTGTGTGTAAATATGCTTGTGCGTGCATACTTGTATGTGCATATGTGTGTTAGCATGTACATGTAATGTGTCAGCATACAGCGATGCAGTGCAGACAAAGACCAGAAGAGTTTAAGTTCTCTTTGTATCAGCTCTCAAAAGCATATTTAGTCATTTTTAGTCACATAAATTATAGATATAATTACATAATGTTATAATACTCAAATATTTATAAAACCATTAGCATTAATGTGAGAAATTAGCCATTTTGAGCAAAAGATTGAAACTATGACCATATGTGTGATCATGCCAGATGTAAGAACAGCCTTAACAGTATCAAAATATTAAAATCACTCTTTTTTTTTTCTAACAGTGAATATGGAATGATAACATATCTTTAAGTAATGGAGAAAAGAAGTCCTAGATATCGCTAACCCCATAATGTAGTGACAGAGTCTTTCCAAAAGTAGAGTTACAGAACATGTTTTGGTGGAAAATTTGCACTTGAAGAAGTTAGTTCTGTCATTCAAATGGCTGAATTATGGTTAAAGAAGACAAAGCACAGCCATGCATATAAACAGATCTGCCTTATTGCACAATACAAGTCTTTACCAGTGTTGGGAGACTTAATCTGCATGTAGTTGAACTATGGAGTTAAACAACATTCATATTTTGTGCCGCGTCAAGTAGTTCAAGTACTTTTTGGGTAATTTTTTGTAACTACTCAATTTGCAAATTACAATTTTGGGCAACAACATAAAATTAAGGGTTTTTTTAGGTTTATTTTTTGCATAAATTGTATTTCATCATTGAACACAAGACAGTTCCTTTTTCTTTTATCCTGAATTGCTTTGAAGGTATGATCGTGTCATGACATTACAGCCAATGCTGCCTCTGATTGGCTAGCCCTGGCAGCACTCGAACGCTTCGCAGATGTGCGATCATTACTAACGTCATCACAACCATGGACATCCCACCCACCAGCTCCACCCCCGATAGCGACGTGCCACCCCAACCATGGCCATATTTTGTTTATATACACCATATGTACATTCTCAATTTAACGCTGAAAATAAAAGTAGTTGCTAAAACTATTTTTTCTAGCCATAATTTTACAAACTACGTTTCTCCAGGGGTAGAAATGTCATCTGTCTGAACTACTGCCATGCTGATCTACTTGTAGTTTTAAAAGCTACACTTGCAAAATAGCTTCCCCAACACTTGCCTTTACCAAAACTTGTCCTGTTTTATATGTAGCTAGGAGGTTTGATGGCAGGATTATTCCACCAAGCAACTGTCTGAGCTACATTATGTAGCTATAACACTATGACCATTTGTTTCCATGTAACATCCGAGTGAATCTGAAGTGACCTTTTGAAATGTTTTTGAGCAAATAAACCGGGCCGCATAGTGTGATTAGAAAGTCACAGATCTTTGGAAGCGTCTTCTTTTTTAGGAAGTGGAAACTGCTGATCAGTGACTATGTCAAAGCATATTTGGAAAATGTTTCCATCTATGTTTAAAGCAACAGGATATAAATCAGATATCATTTCCATCAACCTTTTCTAAAACAACGCTTAAAGAAAAAGATTTTAAAAAATACACAGTTAATGGTTATACAGTTGTTAAATGTTTACATTCTCTCATAATGGATCATTAATGGCATAAGCCCAAATAACATTCGCATAACCCTGTTAAATAGTCCAATACACGGTACTGACATGACATTGTAAGCATTGTTTGCCCATTTGCTGGTTTTGGGGGAGCCTAATTCTGAGTAATAACTCACAGATGTTGCAAAACACAAACATTTAGTTACCCTTAACCATTCTTTGACAGTGGCAGGGTGAAAAAAATACAAAGGCAGTGGAGCGGCAATGGAAATATCAGATAGTTCTTAAACGCAGACTTTGATGAGTAAGTGAAGCCATTGTTTCATTCCTTTTTCCAGATACATTATATAGAATATGCTTCTTATTACAGACTTGACAGAAAATGATCACTCACACACATACACACACACAGTACGTAAAAGAAAACACCAAAGACTCAGCAATTTTTCCCATGTGTTTTCTTGTATTATGGAGGGACTGATGTGTTGTTAAATAGCAATCCTACAGTGAGAAACTGACCTTTCTTTAATGCTTTCCTTTAACATTTGCACAAATGGGATTTTCATGTACAGGCCCTGGTGAGCATTAACACAAAGGCCAACAACTGGAACAGTATTGTCAATGCCAATAGAATTACTGCGTGACTGGCAGGAAAAACACACACTACCTAATTCTATTGTATACACTTAAAACACTGGGAAAAAAAAGGAAATTGTTAAATATAAGAAGAAAAATGTTGAATATAGGCAGTTAAAATGTTATCTGTGCAACATCCAACGAAGATGTTTACAAAGTGTGTGTGTGTGCGTGTGTGTGTGTGTGTGTGTGTGTAAGCATCTGGTTGTGTAGTCATGTGTAGTGTTTGCTCATAGCGGGTGATGTTTCTGTGTGTTTGTAACCTCAGGGAGCTCAGCTGCAGGACAGCAGGAGGGTCTACAAACCACCGACCAGTCACGTGACCTTTGACACTGGATCAGCAGAACTTCAACAAAGTGGAAAAAGGAGAATCGTGTGGAAAGAAAATGCATAAAACCTTTAAGCTGAGGTCGGGGCTTGTTCCACTAAATTTCAGGAAAAAATTACTTTACCCACCAGGCCCCCGAGTTACTACTGGTGTGAAATTTTCATTAGTACTTCATTTTTGTTTAGCCGTTGGATTTCAGTTTGAGTTTTGTTCATTTTACGTGTGCACAAGTGTTTCAGTTGTATTGTTATTTGACGAATTGAGCATTTTTTTCAGTTTTTACACCTGGTTTTAGAGTTTTTCATTGATTACGAGCAAAGCTTTAGCCTTATAGAAGCTGAAAAATATAAGATGAAAAACTCCATGACATGAAGCATCCCTCACAAAACAGTTGGTAATTAAAAGTATAATTTTTTACATTTATTTAACCAGGTAAGTTAGTTTTTGCACATGCACAAGTGTTTTTATACATAGGTCTTTTTCTTTATTTTTATTATTACACGCAAGTCTTTTTTTATGTACATACTGTTTATATATAGATTTTATTGGGCTAAATCTGGGACCTCAAGTACTAAATTTCATGCCATCTTGTGTAAAGGTGTGCTGATATGACAATAAAAATCCTTAAATCCTTGAGAACTGATTGTCATTTTCAATAACAACCTGGACATATAGAGATAAACAACCAATCACTCACATTCACACCTATGGGCAATTTTGATTAACCAATTAACAGATTAGAGCATGTCTTTGGATATTATGATATTGTGAGAGGTTATTTTAACTACTGACATTGAGACAAAACAAAAACAGTTGATTTTACCTGCAATTCTAGGATTTCTTAAAACCCACCTCATCTGGTTTATGTTATTTTTACTGCAGCAACTGTAGTAAATGACTAGACTTTATATGCAGGGGGGATGAAAAGTAACTAGGCATTAAAAATTGGTAATAAAATCCATATTCCTATTACAAATGTATTGAAACAAATGATACATGTTCTTTATTACATAGGAAAATGAAAGTAAATCTTCATATTTCAACGTTAGCACTGGTGGCGTCAACCAGTTTCCTCAAACAGCCAAGGATGGAATGAAATGAACAACCTTCTGAAGGACGTCGTCTGGGATATTATTGAGAACCTCCTGAATCCGTGAATAAGAAATAAGACAATAAGAAAATAAGAAATTCCCATTAATGTTGTCAGTTTAAAAAAAATTTTGTCATGACTTCAGCGATACTAAAAATTCTATTTCTACTTCTATAGGGATATAACGATTACCGGTACAACGATAAACCGTGGTAAAATTGTAGACGGTTAGTATTACCGTTTAAATTCTAATGATCATGATAACTGTGTTTGATTACCGCACTTTTAGGGGAAAAAACCCTATGTAAAGCTATGCTTTTATGTCAGATATTTGAGTATAGTTTTAATTTATTACAATTTTAACCCTTTCATGCATACTGGTCACTGCAGTGGGCAGCTATTCTACAGCTGTTCTCTTGTATATTTATGGATTTTGTTGTTCTTTTCATTGTTTTTTTTTTTTTTTCAGACACTACATATCTTTTCTGACATGAATTGGTAACATTACATAGATCTCTCCTGAGCATAAACCCCCAGAATCACAAGCCCTCCCCATAGTTTTCACACAATTTATCACTAAATTCATGTTTCTGTGCGTCAAAAATTAAACATGTGGTGTCCAGCTGAGTGGACATTTTTGGAACTTAATGAAAAATAGGTTCATAAGTATTTTTTTTTCCATTATTATTTTTTTATGTATTTTTGATTTTTTTAAAAATTATTATTATTATTATTATTTTATTTATTTATTTACTTATTTATTTATTTTCCAGAAGAAATTTTTTTATCGCATTGTTTTTTTCATGCCTCAAGAGGAATAAAAACTCTCAAGAAAAATTTTTGATTAAGGTCCTCATAATTTGTGCATGAAAGGGTTAGTTTTATATACCTAATATTTGGAACCAATATTCACTTTTAAAGTCTTTGAAAAAGTTTGTTAAGCATCTTTGTGTTATTTATGCAATAAAGTATATACATTTTTCAAATCAGATATTATACTTTTTTGTGTGTTTTCTGGCCTTTTATGTTGATATAGTAGGTGAAAGTGAAAAAAATAATAGACAGATGAGATAGATGAAGTTGTGCTGAAAACAAAAATACCAAACATGGGTATAGTAAACATTTCTTTATATAGTATATAAACGCAAAATCAAAAGTACTTAAAAATGGCCAAAATAGGCTCAGACCACTAAGGGTTAATACTTGAATTTTTCTGCCAACAGAAGGTACATTGTGCTTATTATTTTATTTATTTATTCATTTTTTAATACAACTTGGTTAAATTATTTCAGTGTGTGTATTAGTACTTCTTGAACATTTTGAGTACAATTTCAATAATATCGCGATAATAATGATAACCGTGATAATTTTGGTCACGTTAACCATGATAGGAAATTTTCATATTGTTACATCCCTGTACTTCTACTTTTCACCCCCACCCCCCCCCACCCCCCCCCCCCACCCGCCCTGTAGAGAGCTGGATACAACTGGATTTCAGAAGTCACCCTTTACTTTTTGCTGGGACAGACCTTTTAAACAGACAGGACATGTGTTTTAACATTATGGATAGTACAGTTAAGTGTGTGCAGAACTGTTTGCACATGCATGTCTGTTGCATTATGGGGAAAAAAGGGGTGGAGAGTGAGCGAATGAGGGTGTATGCGTCAGTTGCCCGAGAGAAGCAGGAAGCAGGACAAGGTTAATGTTCTATGACAGACAGAAGCCAGCAACTCTCTTTAATGTTGCTCCCATTAGGGCGCTCCCGGTGCTTGCATCCCACTCTAGCATCCTTTAGAAGACGCTTCTGCCAACAACTGGTGGGAGAGTAGCAGCATGCCAGCTGCCAAACATGACATTTGCTGGCTAGGCCACTGAACCCCAGCGGGTGACATCTGCAGAGCAGCCTTTCATCCCCTCATTGGGTACCTGTGTGGCCCCCGGCCCCTGAGAACCAGGATGAATGCACTCACTCTTCCTCCCAGCTGGG
Source organism: Sphaeramia orbicularis (assembly GCF_902148855.1). Taxonomy (NCBI): domain Eukaryota; kingdom Metazoa; phylum Chordata; class Actinopteri; order Kurtiformes; family Apogonidae; genus Sphaeramia; species Sphaeramia orbicularis. Next base: position 22,084,677 of record NC_043978.1, on the reverse strand, counting down.
TTCCTCATAGCCACGAGGCCACAGTACAGACACACATACAGATGTACAGTACACACACGCACATGTGCAAGTACATGCATTTAAACACCTACGCACAATCAAACACACACTCATGTATTCACACAAATCAGCGCAACACCTCTACCTCACAAACACCTCCACACAACAAACAGCTTCCAGCGTCAACATCTGCAGCTCTGGGGGCTGCTTTTGTTTCCCCCTCGTCATTTCATCATCAGGGGCTGGCAGTCAAGTTGTGCTGCTATTGTTGTTATTTCAACCACGGGCCCCACTGCAACTGGCAACTAGAGATGCCATCAAATCCTCATATGAGTTTGATCAAATATGCAAACACAATCTGGGGCCAAAGTGGGTGAACGCATAAAACAAACAAGTTGAAGAAGAGATGCAGACGAAGGTATTTTGGAAGGGAGATCAATAGGACTGGTGTTAATGTCATTAAAATCTGATGACAATTTAAATCAGCACACAACTAAATAAGCCTCAGACATCTGTCTATAATTGTTTTTATATTGTGGTTTGTCTTAATCGCCTTTAAATCTGCTGATTTGCAGCTTGTTGAGGTTTGTGTCATGCACATAAAAGGCTGATAGTGAAATAACATTTTTGTGGAAAAGCGAAGCATTTGCAAGCTGTTGGTTATCTAGATGAAATGCTAGTATTGTTTTGCTCATCCCAATTATGCATCTCCATTGAAAACATCCAACTCTTCTCCTCATGTTTCCAAATCAGTTTGATAAGTCAGCTGATAGAAAGCCTTCCTAACTCCCAGAAGTGTCTACTGCTTCATCAACACTCACACTGCTCCTGTTTACCTTCTCTATCTCTTTAATCAGGCTTGATCTTTGACCACTTGTTGTTATGAGTGGTTGTGTGTAGGGGTTCTGCTCCCGGCTGACATCCCATTAGCCCCACATTAGGAAATTCTAATCACTGTGCCACCGGGACGCTGGGACTCACAGCTCCTATTTCACTTAACCTCCAGCAGGAGAGATCAGACTCTGCGTCTCAATGTTTGTCCCTAATTACCTCCCTACAGTGAACTGCCACACACAATTTAATCCAATTTTCATCCCCTCTCATCTTTAACATCTCGCAAAGCAGTCACACACGCATGCTATGGTTTATATCTACAACTCATATGCTTCCCACTGGTACTGTAATCACATGCTGGATCTGCATAATTCCATCAATACTTTAAGTTGACAGCTGTCACTTAAGGCTTTTTGTGCTTTTTTAGAACAATCTTTGTTGCAAATACTGAACAGTGCTACAGTACACAGGTCAGATAATAATTCTCAGTCTTTTACATTTACTTCCATACCACCATCTTTCTGAATAGGACAAAAAGTGGAATTTTAATAAATGTCATGTAAACTGCATATTCTGTTTGGATATTCAGCATCAGGCCTTTTTCTAAATGGAGTATTTTCTGATTTAAACATGTGGGTTATGCTTATATTATTGTGGTTTTATGAGGATTCTTTGGACGTGTATACAGCACATTTGGAAAATGAATCTAATTTGGGCATTTTATTGCAGGTTGTGACCCCACAGTCAGGGGGAGTAAAAACAAAGATCCTCTCTGGTACAGATGGACGCTCCAAAGAAAAAGACACATTTCTTACAGGACGGAGAAACACATTTAACAGTTAAACATTATGACAGCGGACATTAACACGTTAAAGGGTACGAGCAAATATGAAAAGCTGATCTTTTGTAGAAGGCGTCTGAAGAAGGAAATGAGGGAGGCACAGTTCACACAGTGGAACATCTGTCACCTGTGGAAAACTTGGAAAAACAGTCTTTAACCCATAAAGACCCAGTATGACTTTTGTGTCAGTTCCCAAATGATTTTTTTTCTCTCTATTTAACCTTTCCTGAGAGATTTATAACCATATGTTATAATATTATCCTCTGAATTTTGCATTTTTCCAGTGAAAATCATCTATTTTCCTGTTTTTTTTTTTTTCACTGATCATGTAGATGTTCATAAAAGGTCAGAGTAAAGTCAAAGGTTATCATAATAATAATAATAATAATAATAATAATAATAATAATAATAATAATAATAATAATACTTATATAGCGCTTTTTGGATGCTCAAAGACATTTCACAAAAAAAACAAAAAGAATAAAAAGAACAAAGGGGCTCAAGAAAATGCAAGTTTGAACAGGTGAGTTTTGAGTAGCAATTTGAAGTTTTGTATTGAGTCCGAGTTCCTGATGTTTTGTGGGAGTGAGTTCCATCAGGTGGGGGCGGCTGCAGCGAAGGCTCGGTCCTCCAAGGTCCGGTGCTTTGTCCTTGTGGTGGGAGTGAGGAGGTTTATATCAAAACGGAAAAAGTGACTTAAAAGTACAATCTATCATTAACTTTGAGTATGCGTTAACAGAAAAGCGCTATATAAATCTAATCCATTATTAGTGTTATTATCATTATTATTATTATTATTATTATTATTGTTAACTGAACATAAACCCAGTGTCTCCATCCACTGTCATTGATCCAACTCCATGGGTTTTACTGGTGAATCAAAGTTGTAGAAGATGACTGTGTTTCCATGGTAACTACGGGGGCCTCTGCACATCCAAATGGATCATATCTGATGACCATGAAAAGATGACAAACTGTATTTTACACCAATTATTTACATGTTTTAATAGGATTAATGGATCCACAGTTTAGATCAGTAGATGCTTTTGGTCGACAGTGGATCTTTGGGTCTTTATGGGTTAATAAGGTCTGTACAGTTGCAGGGAAACAGGAGTATTAGTGGAATATTCATTTTTCTTTAGCCATGTATAAACGTTATTAGAATTTTTTTATTTATTTATTTATTTATTTTTCAGATTTAGGTAAAAATACTGAATATTCGGTGACTATAAAGGGAGCTGTAATGACTTATAACAGAAACAGCTTCATCTTCTGACTCCTTACTCCAGATATATTCTAATTTGAGTACAGTGTAGAGCATTATCTCATTTTCATTTCATAACTTGAAGCCACAGAAACATGGATTTCACTGATATAATACCATACCCATTTGCAATTCCTTGTTTGAGCTCATTTTAATGCCTCATAATTATCATTATAACAGAAATACATACAAATGTGTCAGAGTGATCATGTCTGTCTGGGTCAAATTGATTACTTTAAGTGGATAATTATTACAAAAGAACATCTGATTTGTGAACTTTTTGTAAGTCTAGTATTCAGTTCTGTAGTGATAATGAGGTTTAGCTATCTTTGAACTGTTGGTAGTAGTGGGTTTTGAAGCTATCTTGGCACTAATGTTGACATACGTAGGCTATGATGTCGTAACTGTGAGGAATTCCCAACATCTCCTTGGAATTACAAGCAGGGCGGGTTCAAACAATACAACATGAATGCAGAATGACCCTGATTGTTTAGTCTTAAAAACAAACCAGCCTGTGTACCGTTTGCGAACAATTTATAGATGAGGCCCAGCGGGAGTTGCCACGTGTCGTCTTTAAAAATTGGTCCCAAGGAGAGAAAAAAGGCTTAGAACAATGAACATTGATTTCATTTCCAGACAAAAGTGGCTTAATTCAAACCAGAGAACCGATCAAAACCAGCGCTACAAACATTGCAAACAGTGAATGGAGTCTGTCTAGACAGAAGATAGAAGAGACAGAAGACTGAAACCAGCAAGGAAAGATGCCATTAAATGAATACTACGGTCTACATGCAGGCTTTTAAATGAAAAGAATATATTCAGATTGAACACCTTTGAGCGCCCTACATTTTCATTGGTAAATGTGGTCAAATTACAATTAAATAACAATTACACTGTTTTGTAATTTACATACACAGCACAGCTACATTAGTGGAAACATAATGCATTAGAGTTTTGAATAAAATAGTATTTTGGGGGCACTCAATAAAACTGAGGTGACTATAAAATGAGATGTATATATTGTTCCTCAAACGTGAACTACTTTCTATTGTATTTGTAAAATATATCATATTATTTATGTATTCTATGTATTTATGCCCTATAGTTGTGCTGTCATGTAATGTCACATTTTACTTCAGCTGACAGATGTGGCAGCATATTTATGTCTTTGTTTTTGTTCGTAACATCAGTGTCATTAATATTAATGAATTAATATTTAGGTGTGTGACTGATAACTAATTTAATCAATTACAATACTCTGTCTGCTTTAGGGGAAAAGAATATATCTAAAAAAAAAAACACCAACAAAAGCACATAATGTGTAAGTTTTGGGGAAAAAATTGACAATACTTTTAAACGTAAGATAAACACAAGATTCTGCTTCTGGGTGTTTAATGTTGATGCTTTGTGTCGCTGCCAGCCTGATTATGAGCAGGCGTGCTTGTGCACATATGTTTCTATATTTGCATGTTTATGCCTGAGTGTATGTGTGCGGTTTAAACCTGTGACGGCGTCCCTACATGTTATCCTGTGTAACACAGTCTTGGTTCTCATTATCATTTCTCCCTGGGCCTGTTCTGGTGTTCAGAGCCCCACCAGAGGGGCCTTTGGCTCGGTGGGAGAGGTGTTGGAAGCACCCTGGCCCTGCTGTGCTCCTTCCTTCCCCCTCCGCAGGGTGCCAGGCACAGCGTGTACCACTGGCAAGCCAAGCCTGACGACGAGGCTGCCTGCACAGCCAACGCCGTGTTTGAACAGGGCAGGGGGTTGCCACGTCATGCCGAACACACACATGCAGGAAGGCCTGATACGCACACAAGTACACATATACAAACATCTCCATAAGGCCGTCTCCTGGTGGGTTGGACACATGTTTGGAAGATGCAGTGGAGGTGAGAGTGAATGTGTGGAATCTCATTTAATGGAGCCTCTGCTGCTGTTTGTGCAGGTGAAAAACATCACAGGCAGAGTTATAAAAAGTCTATCAAAAGAACAGCATGGACACAGATAATAGTGAACACATTTGGGTTGGATTGATGTAGTAATGGCGTATTTAGGATCAAACGTAAGTCCTGCAGTACTGCCTCCCAACATATACACGGTGAATGAATAAATCTTTTAAAATGTTTAAAATAAAAAGTGACTGCAGTTCAGTGTTTAACTGTCCAACTCTGTCATCCTTGATGCAGTCATTCAGTCTCCTCCTCCCCCTGACTTCATCATTTCAGCATATTGCGTGTTCCACATTAAGTTTTGATTCAGTCATATGTTCAGCTCTCAGGTGTGCCTCCAAACCATGAAATATTTAACTTATGAATTCTAGGAGATGTCACATTCTGTGTTTCATTCATTATGTACACCTACACTACATTGTTGACTCTCTGAATTCTAATAGGTATGGATAGGAAGAAGTGTTGCAATCTTCATGTTGGCTTTACAACTTCTTTCCAGCATCTGTTTTGTTTGAAAAGTCTCAACTTTTTTACAGTTCCTTTCTGGACAAAATTAAAATCTGGTGAGTGTTAAAATGTTAAAAGAGCATTAGGAAGGCGTCCTAAAAATGTAACTGTGTGAATGCTGGCTTGAAATGTGTTAACATGGGAGTGTGTGTGAGTGTGTGTGAATGTGTTTACACGACCTCCTCCTTTTTTTTTTGCTATCTCTAAATTGTCACATCGCTTCTCTGAGCCATCCGTGGGAGTCAGTCCCACTCAGTCCCAAATAAAGTAGGGCCACTGACAGCACATATCAAATACTGATGTATGTGTCTGCCCCGACGCACAAACATGTTCAAAAACAGCACAGACACACTAAATCACTGAAGCCCCAAACATACTAACCAAAAACAGCAGAAGGAGAATGTTGTGACTCTCTACAGGCACATACACACTGGAGGTTTTCAGCAGTTTTATCCATTTACTGCAGCATGGATCTGATGAACTTGACTATGTAGATGTATGACAACAAACCAGGTTTTTCTTTGTCATAGAAAGGCTTAGGTACTAGTGATGTTCGATACCACGGATTTCCTTTCCAATACCAAGTAAAATTCAGGCTGGCATCGGCAATACCAATCGGTTTACTGATACTATGTAAAAATACATTTAAAGGAGTGATATTTTGTTTTTTAAATGGAATTAGGCATTTTAAAACATTTCCCTGTGGTCTACATAAACTGTAAATGCCATGCTTGGGTCTGAATTCTTCATTAATTCAACTCCACAGGTCCATCTTCAACCCTATTTCTGAGTAATGACACCAGAAAGGTCATTTTGAGTGCTGGCCCTTTAAATGCACATGAGCCACTTCACCCCCCCCGCCCCACCAGGATGTTGACCGTGCTGCTCTGTCCCGTTCAGCCACTTGTGTTTGTTAATAAAACCAACAACTGAACATTTTAGGTAATTGGTTCAAAGTTTGGACATATTTTCAGTTTTTACTACAACCGCTGCTGCTGATAAACAATTATGTCGTACTCGGAGAAATGTTCGTTGGAAGTTTTGACCTTATATGTGCAAATGTCGTGACGTAACTAGTTATAAAATGTACCAAATTAAGCAGGAATTGAAACAGGTTGTAAAAATCCACTTGATTTTTGCTGTAATGAATATAAAGATAGCTTTGTAGCACCTGGAGGGTTCAAATTCAAACTTTATGAACTATTAGGGTCCAAACACACAAATAAATGAACCAAAGACTGATAAAAGTGGGTTTAACCAAATATGACCCCTTTAATGTCTGGAAAATCTTTTAAAAAAATAGTGTATCTCAAATCATAACTTCATAAAAAATACAAGAAATGAAAGTAATTATTGTTTCATTATCAAGAACTATTATGAAAATGAAAACTTGTATATTAATTCACGTTACATGAACATGTTAACATGAAATATTAAAATACTGAACATGTAACACTTCAACAAAAATATCCAACATCGACACTTTCCCTCATTCACAAGTTTTTGATAAGGAACAATAGCACATTTACTGTTCTCCCTTTAGGTTGTTCTGTTTTTTTGCTCAGAACCTCTCCTGCCTTTGAAAAGACTCTCTCTGCTGGTCCAGAAGTGGCAGTTGTAAAGGTAGTTTTACATATATTCTGTTTTATATAGAACTGTCTGAACTATGTTTTAACATTACATGAGAATGTTTGAAACTTTAAGCCACTGTGGCACTGCCCTCTGTGTTAGGTCAGAGTGACACGTAGGCACCTGGGTGCACAGAGGCGCTTTCTCACAGAAGTTATCTCTTCCCTTACCCCCACACATTCCATTCTAGCACACGTGCAATATTATTCTCACACAGAGAGAATATGATTTTTTTTTCTGTTTCCTTGTAAGAGGCGGACAGCCGTTTTTCCCCTTTGTACACTCATGCAGACAGCGTTCTCTCTGTACTACCTGTACCTTTTCTATTTGAAGCTTCAAATAAACATAAGAAGACATTGAACGTTTAAAGGCGCTGTACATGGGATTGTGGCCAAAACTGGTACTGCAATCACATTCAAAATACTGTAGAACGTCGTATCCCCTTCGCCTCCCCCCAGACTAAGGGTTGCCAGATCCAGCATGAGCGTCTACTACCAGCATTTCTGCTAATCCTTGCCACCACACCATAAATTTCATACAAAAAATTCATCACCAGACTTATTATACATATGTCCTGCCCGCTCAAAGGAAAGTTTGTGAAGATTCAGGAGGCAGGGAAAAGGTAAAAGAGCCTTAGGTTTCACTTTCACTTCCACGAAGTACATGCGGCATGGACCGGCCAACCCCCCCGCCCCCGACAAGTCCTGCACCGGTACCCAGTCTCTTCACCCGGGCTTGGACGAGGAGAAGAGACCACAGCCTGGCCCCAAGAGAAGACACCACCGGTCTGGGACTGGGTGAAAAGACCACGGCCCGGCCCCAGCTCTCAGTGGCTCTTACCGGGTGGTGAGACCAACGGAGAGCCGGCATCTGTCTTCATTCTTCTCTGCTTTCAGTCGTCTCCATGTTTCAAAATCATCTCCTATACATATCCTTGTTTTGTTTCTTACTTTGTCACAACGTATTTGGGAATAATAAGAGGCCTTTTAGGTTCAGTAATGTCAGACGCTTGTGATCAGACATGTTCCAGATGCAGCTCAGTGGGAACTGGCAACCTGGATGCCCAAACACTACTGACTTGGTAATTTGCAGATAGGTGATGGGTGGAGCATCAGATCAAAACACAAAATGACAACATAAACATTATTTAGGGGCTGAACAGAGTTTTTCCACAACACAGTCATTCCCAGGTATCTCACTGCTAGTTTGCTTAGAGGTGGGAAGGACTGACTGAGAAGTGTGACGCAGTACACACTTACTCAGGCGGAAGAAGACGTAGTTCCTACCAACCACGTATCATTTGGATAAGATCCCAATAGTTTAGCTACTTTCCACTGTGTTCCTGATGTACACTACCTCAAATGACCAATGCATCAAAAGTATTGATATTTTGCTTTGTAAATCGATTCTAAAGTGTAAAGATCTGGTATCAGAGATATCAATATTTCAGTATCGATCCGCACATCACTATTGGGTACAACACAACATAAAGTGTTTTTCTGGAGCATCTTATGTCAAATGACTATTTTAATCTGTTGTTAAGTCAATTTAACCTATTATACAGCTGAAGAAATTGCTAAAACAGCTAACATACACAGAATTAGGTGTATGTCATAGTATGTTGCACTGAGTATGCCTTTAACCCTTTTGTTTGGGCGATATGAGATTTATTGCATTATTTTTATGATGTTTTATGACCAATTTCATTCAACTCTTGTCACATGTTTCTAATTATTCATGCTGCTTCCTGTCATGGGGTCAGGGGTTACAGTAAATAGTGGTTTTAACATTTAGAGACCTTTTAGTTCAGTTTTTTGTGTGTCTTTTAAGACTGCACATAATTCCAATATTTTCTTGTTGTATTTGAAGAAATGAGAATGAGAAATAAATCTGTATGATCATTTAAACCCTGCAGAAATGACAGTGTTAAAGGTGGCCTAAGACTTTTGCACATACTTTATATTAAACATGACCATTTTTAGGCTGCTTTTTTTTCTCCTTAATTCATTTCCATAACCGCTTAATCCTCTGGAGGGTCTCGAGGGCTCTGGAGCCTATCCCAGCTACCAACATGGGAAGGCGGGGTGCATCCTGGATGTGTCACCATTTCATCACATGGGTTGACGTATACGGGCAAAGTACACAGGAAAAATTACTGAGTATTTTTTCCAGAGTCAAAAGTATTTTCCTCAAAAAGAATACATTTTGCTCTATATTGAGTAAATTTGGCTCTAAATTGAGTTTGGAGAGCTCTACCCAAAGAGTAACTTCTATTCTTTTCAGAGAGGGACCAAATGTTATCTGAGTAGAGTAAAATTTTCTTCAATTTTAGTAAATTTTACTCAGGCAAATTTCCTGTGTACCATTCACTGACACCTGCACACCTATGGTCGATTTAGATTTACCTATTAACCTATTAAGTGCATGTCTTTGATGATGGGACAGAACCCACACAGACACAAGGAGAACATGCAAACTCCACACAGAAAAGCTTCATTGACCCTCTTTGAGGCAACAGTGCTAACCACTGGACCACAGTGTTGCTGCTACTATATGTTTATATTAGGGCTGTCAAAATTAACCTATTAATGTGGATTAATTTATCATCATGATTAATCTGATTAAAAATCTTAACGCAATTAACCCATTAGAATGACTCTGAACATCTCTGCAAACGCATCTGGGGCAGTTTGTCGAAGTAGAGTTACCATCGCGCGTGTGCAAATGGGCAGTTGATCCAATAGTGACAGGCAGCAGAACCAACCCATAATGATGGAAGACGCTAAACAGCACGTTGGCCCACTGGATGGAAATATGAGGAAAAAAAAACCCAAGACGGAACAGTCGATGGACATAAAGTATTATGCACACTCTGCAGGACGGAGTTTTCTTTTCACCAAAGCACTTCCAGCTTAAAATACCAGTTAGTCAGGGATTCTGCTAGCACTTTGGCTAACACGTTGCCCAGTTTGTGACAAACATGTTAAGTGCATATATATTCTATTCTTTATTACAGATTACAGATTTCTTTATTGTCATTTGACAGCCCAGTGTACATACAGCACAGAGCACATCAAACGAGATTTCGATCAATGATTAGGGACATCGAGCCACCGCAACTGGTGCGCCACCACTGAACCCTTTTCTTCGAAATTTGCAGAGAAGAACACAAGATAATGCATAACACAAATATAAGACATCATACAGTTTTCACACAGTACACGTGGACACATGTTGGAATTTTTTCATGGATTTGAAAGGAATTCAGGGGATTCTTGAGTCTGTTCATGCAAATGAAACGCGATTAAAATTGATTGGAAATTAATGATATTTAATCATCATTGATCAAAATAATCCACAACAACCCTGTGATTGCTCTAATGAAAATGTTTAATTGTTTGGCAGCACTAGCATTTACATTTATAAATAAAAATGCTTCAAAAATGTAATTGGAGGCATCTTTTGTTACCACATGCATCTCAACATCTTCATTATTCCTGAGTATAGATTTAAGTAAAGCCCATATATCATTAAAACTCACTATATTTGATAAGACTAATACATGTTTGACTCTAAGTAGAAGCTTTATTTTACAAATATGATATGGCTGACAGTCTAAAAGGACAGAAAAAAACTTTAAAAGCTAAACATTTCCTTGAATTATTTCAAATTCCCCTAGCAGTACCACTCCACAAATCCTAGACAACCTGCCCCAAACTGAAAAACACCCAAAAATTGTAGACTATGATGCAAATCAATACATGAGTCATGAGACTGCATCATCCATCTACACTGATATAGTTGAAAACAATGAAGCTTGGTTAAGAATCCCACTTTTGCAATTCTGGTAATTAAGGGACAAGTAAAGAAATCCAAAGTATAAAAGGATAATGTGGATCCGGTCATGGAAAAGAGGGATGCTAATTTTACAAACACAGCTTGAGGGAAATATTGTAAGCATATACAGACATGCATGCGCCCTGACAAGTGTGTCATTTCATGCTTCGTTCCTGTTGGTTGTCAGAAGCAGACGTAGGTTTTAGCAGCAGTCACACTTTGAGATGTTCATCCTAGATTTCTGCCGTATCTTTGGACGCACAATCATAACAACAACCATGTCTCGGGACCACAATTTTTGGAGCCAGACGTTCCTTTCATGTGGTCCATCTCTGGCCTGGACAGTCCAAAATCACACAGTGTGCATCTGACCTAAGTCCACCTCTGTTCTGCAAAAACACCAGCAGCCCTCACAGTCTCCCTCCACTATTAAACCCTCCCTTGTTCTCACAGGCAGTCAGGGGAGACGGGGAGTTCAGTAAGGGAAGAGATTGGGTTACCATGACATAAATCTCCATGACTCCTTCTCCTGTGTGTGCAGGAGGTGGGCAGCAGGGCGTCAGGGCTCTTAGCACCAGTGTCTTTGGGAATGCCGGCATGTTCCCTGGAGAAGATAGAGAAGATAGGCCTGGCGCCTCCGGAGGAGTCTCTCCCTCTCTCCCTGCTCTTCTCTTTCTCTCTCAGCCTCTCTGCTTATCTCGGGGAAACCACAATAGGGTTTTGTACAGTGAAGCAAAGCAAGGAGGCTTCAGATGGCAGCGGAGTATGATATGCAGGAGGACAGCGGCCTAAAGAATCCCTCCCTCTGTTCCACACATGATACGATGCAATGCGACACACCACACAGCCCAGATCCACACTCACCCATACACTGTAGACACACTAACTCAGACTAAAACAGACAAAGAATAGTGGTTGTCCAATCCACCTCCAATGTTTAAAGGAAATCTTTAGTGATTCCATTTTAAGTTTAATCTTTTGTTATTGTACAGACATTGTTTTCACTTCTGATGCAGTTAATGGGGTCTGGCTGTCTTCAACTGGAAGCCGAAATGCTTCCAAGTATCTTTTCTGCCCACAATGTCTGGTTCAGGGTGCATCCATCACTGGCTTCACAGACATGCTATTATTTCAGATAAATGGCATCTGTTATTGTTAGATGAATAGTACCAAGGGATGGGATCAGTCCAAGGAGAAATCTTTAAAGATAGAAATGGAAGCCACCATTAATGTACCTAACGGTGTAATACTGCTGAAGGCTGGTAGATGCTAACTCCAAAAAGTCCTGGCTCAAACTGATTCCTATTTAAAAAATAGGACCAATGGCCCTGTAGCTTACCGGCCAAATTAAAAGCTTTGGGAAATGTATCCAGATGCCATTTATTATCACCCAGTTATGTGTATTTATTATATTACAGAAATAGCCCATGTTTTGGTCATATTCCAATCAGATCAGTAAAATATTCAAATTCCAACTTGATATCATTGATACTTACTGATTTATTGGATCAATCCACTTCCTATCTGTTATAATGGGAAAATTTTTCAAAGTCGCACCAAATCCAGAATCAGATCCAGATCGAAATAATTCCAATACCTTGTGTTGACATCATCATACAGAAGGTGTACACCAAGTTTGAAGTCAATCAGAACTGGAGTTTGGGAGAAAAAGACGATTGAAATTTTTCCCCATAAGAGCCCATGTTAAATTTTCCGTAAGTTCCCGGATCCAGAAGAAGATCCTGATCAGCATGTGGCCATTATGTTTTGGTCATCTCCCCATCAGGGCTGGACTGTAGAAATTTACACTTGATATCATTTATATTTACTGAGTTATTGCATCAATCCACTTCCTATCTCTTATAATGGGGAAATTTTTCAAAGTGGCACCAAATCCAGAGTCAGATCCGGATCCAAATATTTTCACTAACTTTTGTTGACATCATCATAAAGAAGCTGTATGCCAAGTTTGAAGTCAATCAGAATTGTAGTTTTGGAGAAGAAGACGATTGAAATTTTTGTAACAGACAACAGACAACACCGCCGGACGCCGCATGATGACAATAGCTTACGACCTGTTGGCCGGTGAGCTAAAAAAAAAAGTCAACGTCTCTCTAGTTGTACAAAGTCAGTCATTTTTTTTCCAAGTGTCATTGAATTGTTCTATTATTATTATTATTATTATTATTATTATTATTATTATTATTATTATTATCATTATTATTATCATTATTATTATTATTATTATTATTATTATTATTATTATTATTATTATTATTATTATTATGTAATAAGTGTGCTGTTGCACTGTTAAGGATTTTGGGTAATTTAAGTCATCAGAGTCTGCCATGAGGGGGTTCTTCTTCCTGACAGACATATATACTGTAGTTGTGGTTCATTAGTCAGATTATTGAATATTTTCTATTGCAAATGTTTCTTGTATAAGAAACCATCGCTTTCTTGGCTTGTAAAACTATCTTATTAAATTGACAAACATGTAAATGGTGGCACAATTCCAACAGGATCATAAAAGTACTTGTTTCTCCCATCAAACGCTGTTCAGCTTTTTTCTAACGTTAGGTCCCATGGGGCACAGCAGAAGGGACTTTGGCTCTGTATACCGTTAGCAAAACTTATTTAGATTAGTTAATCCTATAACGCCAAACGTATCATATTTGATACATGAGTTTTGAAGCCTTCTACATGATCAGTGTGATATTTTTTTTCTTGAAAAACCTGATGTACACAATTAGATACATGCAATAAACAGATGATCCACCAAGGGGGGAGGAATTCGTTCACCAGAGGCCTTTTCAGTGACACTACAAAACTGTCATTAATGAGGAAGAAGGCAGAACTAATTTGCTCATTTTGAAGAGGAATTACCAATTACTTAGACATGTCTGTATTATGTTATGTTTTTGTTTGTTCAAAAATAATATTTGAGCACTGAGACCCAATGTATCAAATATGATACAAAATTGAAACTCATACATGGACATTGATATTTGAAAAAAAAAAATTTTGGGAACTGGAATTTTCTGTCAATGATTTAATGGTTCAGGCTTTACGGGGTAAACTAATGGCATAAGCTAGTCAGTTAGTAAACCTGTTAATCAGTACATAACACAAAATTGTCATTATAAAACTTCATATGTTAATATTTAGCTTGTAGGTAAAATTATTGGGCATCATTTAACAAAGACATTTACTAGTCAACAGACTGGCTCAGTATTTTGAGCGTGTTAGCAATAGTGTTAGCTTTACTGTCACATGTTCAACCCCTTGTTCTTCCCCTAACTCCATCCATCCATCCATCAAAATACACTCACTAATACGCTTCTAGCTTCTAACAAAAATTTTAAACTTTTTCCTAAATCAATGCATCACGGTGGCTGTGTCCACTTTCAGCAGTACATGGATCAGCCACAGGAGGGCCGGACCTGGCACCGGCTAAGCTACGGGGAGTAAGTGGCTCAGTAAAGATTTTTCTACTAATCACCTTCCTACAAATGGCCTGTGCGCTGCAGCTCAGAGGAAAGCAGAGGATCAAAGCGTTGATGACACACATGCAGATTCATGTCGGGCTGCTGTCGGCAGCTGGAGTGGGTTTGTGTCAGTAACTGTCACATTAACACAAGATGTGAATGCAATGACGCTTTTGCAAAGAACACAAAATGCAGCTCAAATGGGTCTATGTTCCGTCTTCAGCACAGTAGAACACCGCACAGCTTCAACCCAAAAATAAATATGTGTAACATGGGTTTGACGGGAAAATAACAACTTAACTTCTCATTTATGTTTGAGGTTTTATGTCATAAAGGTCAAACGTTATTAATCTACAGAATAGTACGGACCAATCAGTGGACTCACCGTAAATCTGATCTGCTAGACACTGCACAGCCTTGATGATTACAAAGGCCAAAGACTGTGCCCTTCCATGTATTTTCTCTGGGAGGGTAAATTGGAGAGCCAGCAGCTGTAATAGGAAAAAGCCTTGGAGACACTTGAGCCCCACTGACGAAGAGAATAGCAATTATTCTGGAAAATCAATTTTCAACCCAATCTTCCTCCGTTATCGACCAAAGACGCTCCTTGGAGGTAGAGAAGGTGACAAGAAAATTTATATCCCAGATTTTATTAGCG
The DNA here is from genome assembly GCF_902148855.1 of Sphaeramia orbicularis. Taxonomy (NCBI): domain Eukaryota; kingdom Metazoa; phylum Chordata; class Actinopteri; order Kurtiformes; family Apogonidae; genus Sphaeramia; species Sphaeramia orbicularis. The sequence continues at coordinate 22,069,670 of NC_043978.1, read as the reverse complement.
AATCTCTATTTACTTTGTGCATTGCAACTTGTTTTTGCTGACATTTTGAATAAACGTAAAACACTGGAGCCAAATACAATAAGCCCCTCTGTTTTTAAAAGTCGCTGCATCTCTAGCGGCGCATTTGTTTATTTAATTCAACACTGATACTAAAAATACACAAGGATAACATAAAAATGGAGACAACTATGGTGACACCTTTTATCTAATAAAAAAGTCCCTCCTGGGTGGTTTTTATTTCTTTTTTTGAATCTATGTTGCTACACTGTAGGCGCTGCTTTTGCCTCTAAATGTTTATGCTGTGAGTGTACATGCACAAACACATGCACCCAGTGTCGTACCTCTTTATGATTATTCCCACAGTCTTATCAGTGTTTATTTTCCTACTGTGAAAAGCCTATTGCTCCGGCATTCTTCGCATGTCATTCCCTGACCAAGATTTATCGCTGTGTTTATCCTATTATTACGTCAAGCCATTATGTAAACTGGAGTATTGCAGTGATCATTTTTGCTGGCTCCCTATCACTTAGGCTTCCTTTATCCATCTATTACTCTTTTGTTTTTATCCATCTGTCTTCCCTGTCATTTTTTACATACTTTATCTGACCCACTGCGGTGTTTGTGTCATACTTGCTTCATGTATTTATACGTATCAAGTGCGTATGGAAGTGGTTATGTTAATGTGTGCATTTATGTGTGTGCGTCTGTGTTTTGACATCACATAGACGTAAATCAAAAGTGGCAGCGCTCTGATATGGGCTAATAAAACTCCCTGATCTGGAAGTGCTGAGAGCTGATTCGGTATAGACCCTGCAATGCAGCCCAGTGGCAGTCTAGCACACACACACTTTGCCCTAAGACAACTGAGGGGCCATTTCCATGATTAACCATAACTCCTCAAGACGAAATGCAGTATGTGTCGCCTTTTTGCTCTTATATAGCCAAGCATACAACGGCTAAAATTTACTAAGGGGGTCAAATGAGTGGCCATTTTTGTTAAAAAAAAAAAAAAAAGTTGTAAGAAATACATAGAACTGTGTTGAAATAATGCTAATCCATTTGTGCACAGACTATTGATATTATTTGACAGTGGGAGCTATATTTTCAGAAATATTGGATTTTGAATAGCAAGTGTATGTGAAAACTTTGCTGGTGGACGGACGTGACATTACCCATGATGATCTGGTCAGTACCAGTACTTTACTAGTAATAAACTTATATACTTACTATTGCTAATTCTCCTCTTATTCATAAATGTTAGTATTGTGGATCTAAAACAATAACAGCTGAACAAAAACACAAAATGTGGCAGTGGACGGATGTGACACGGTTGTTACGGATCCCATCATACTGATGCTCGGCAGCCATGTCACTGTTTACACAAATGATCCCTGTGCAAAAACTAGGATCATAATTATTTATTGTATAATTTATCATCATACTAAAGAGTAAATAACAATACAGAATTGTTATTTCTTTATAGAAATGCTTATTATTAGAAAACTGTTGATTTAAAAAGTGACGTGTGACATTCTTAAGGTATGTATTGGCGTAACATAAGCAGGATGGATCAGCACCATACTCCATATTGCAACCTGTAAAAATAAAACATATGATATGTAGGATAGAATCTTATAAGAAAAATTGGGGAATCTAAAAGAATAGAATATTTGTTTTTCAGGTAAATTCAGTTCAAATATAACTTGGCCATTTGTGACATGAAAATATAGCATTAATTGTGATGAAATTGGACATTTTTGAGCTGAAAACATAGTTCATATGACCATCAACATGTTGCAACAGAACTGAAATCCTGTAAATTTGCATAACTTGCATTTACCAACACAAAGTTCCTTTGGGGATTCACTTATATTGATTTCTTATGCACAAAGACATAGATAAGACCTTCGAGCAAATTTTAGTCGACAAATAAACATACACACTTCTACAGAACAACACATACTGTTCTCCCATTGAGGGAGGGATTGGAGGATTTATGGTGCTGAATCTGAGGAGAAGCATTTGCTTTTGGTTACAAGCGACCTCTGCGGGTTCAGCAGGCTCCACTTCCTCCCCCTTTTACCTCCTCTACTTTGTCCCCCACCCCACCCCTTCCAATCCCTCAGTGAAGGATAAAAGTGTTCAGTAGTGTGGGTGTGAGAGGTGGGGGATATTTGGTGAGAGTGGTGACTGTTGAAACAGATGCCGTTATGTGTGTGCCACCTATGTCAACATGGCCGGTCTCCGGACCCGATGCTGCTCGCAGATAGGACCCTGCCCACAGAGCCACAGAGTCTAGACTCCAGATGTGTTCGGATGTTCATACACACTCTCGTATATATATATACACACACACACTCTCGGACCAATGCCAGTCCAAACCAATAATTCTACCAGATGACAGTCGTTTGCCGACGTGGAGTTTGGTACAGATAGTAACGCTTCTCTCTTAATTCCTAAAAGAGATGCAACACATAGAAGAGCAGATTTCTTGTTTATGGCTGACATCTTCAGAGTATAATGAGTGGGAGTGGAATTCAGAAACACCCTATTATGATGACATTTGGATGTAGTTAGGCAATGAAATACCATGGGCCACTCTGCTCAATTTTGGACAAACACACTGAACACATTAGCAAAATATATTCAATTAAAGCTGCAAGCAGTGATGATGGAGGTCTACCACCTTTGCATTTGATGCATACCACAGTTGAGGGGTTTTATTGCAACTAAGTAGAGGGCAAAAATGAGCTAAATATCACTTCCTGTGTCCACTGTGTGGTGCTAAAGAATTCCCAGTAATTAGATGGAATAAATATAGCATCTTCCTTCTACTCCAATGTTTTGCTGAATATCGTGTAGAATACATCACACAAATCTGATGTCAGTCGGATAATGTTTGATACATAAAGGCTGACTATCACACAATATATATTAGTGATGTCGTGATCCGGATTTTTTTTTGCTTCCGATCCGATTTTTTTTTGGGATTCATTTTGCTGATACCGATCCAATACGGACTTTTTACAATGAAATTCTGATTTAAATTTGGAATCATTATTTATAGGTTATTATTCTATTATTTTACTTGAGATCACAATTGGGCTGAATGTGGAACCTGAACTAAAACAAGATTGACACCCTTGACCCTTAATAATAACTTTAGTATAATTTTGGCACTTTCCAAATTCATACCGTGGGACACATAAGAACCGTATGTTTTCCACTGCTGTAGTGTGTCTATGGACAGGTCCGTCCTGGTATTATATGGGGGTGCGTTCAGTGCCATGTGTTAGTGATGTGAAGCAGGTTCCTTGCGGGTCGGGTTGAAAAAAACCCAACTCGCGCATCACAACCGGACCACATAATGATACAAGCGCAGAGTGAAAATGAAACTTATAGATGCTTTACCAGTTCCTCTAAGCCTCCTGCTGTTGTGCAGCTTTTCCCTACCTTCAGAAACTTTAATTCGAGGGGGAAGGACATTCCCCACCCCCACCCCCCAATCTCGTGACTAAATCCGATCCAATCTTCTAAAAAATGCCAGTAGATCAGATCGGGACATGCCTGCAATATCGTCATAATAGATGTGGTCCTACCAATCAGAGACTTTTGAGAAAGATTGTACAATGTGCATTTGATTTAAAACAACTTAGAGTTTCATCGTAGCACATCAAAATGAACCACATCACAGCAGTAATGGCATTAAATGAAAAGTCACAATCTTGATGACTGTACCACCCTTTAGATGACACCGCATTTAAAGCTGCTACGGTTAATTCATTAAACACAGACTGTTAAAGGTTCAAGTTTGTGTAATTTCTGTTGTAGATTGCATCCAACTAAATATCCCTCCCCTCACTGTCCCCTATGGTGGTCTTTAAGAAGAGGAAATGCCCTTTTTAGAGCTGTTGAGTGTTTGTCCAGTCTGGGCTTTTTAGTTAAGGGCATATTAACCCTGATCCATATTAAAACAGCAGGGGACAATAAAGCAGCTTAAAGCTGTATACTTTCATTATAAACTGGAACCAAAACAGTAGTCTGTTCAGACCTACTGCAGCAACTACGGATTTGAAAACATGGTTCATATTTTCTTGTGGTTACACAGTAGTGAAACTGAAAAGGGTTATGAATATTATAGTCCATTCCTGTATAGTTAGATTCACCTAAATCTTATCTTGACCTTAAATTCAAGATGGCAGACTTTCTGTTGGATTTAGAGGCTTTTTTGTGAGTCTGGATGCAATATATATGCTACACAAATGTAGTATGTCTGCGGGAAACTTACCTCAGGGGATTCTCCTGTTTAAGTTTTATATTTTAAGTTTTATGGGGCTGATTGTGAGGTATTTTACCACACCCATCTCATCATCTCGATGACAAAAAAGTTTTCCCTAGATTTGGCATATGTGCAATTTTTTTTTTTTTTTTTTTTTTTTTAACCACATTTAGCCACTCAATGCAATTCTTTTGGGAGGAGTGAAAAAAGAACAGGAATCCCTACAGATACAACAAGGCCTAAAAAGACAGGCAGAAACCACATTGTTGGCAGGTGATTATATTGCTGTAAGAAACTTTATACGACTGTTTATAAGTTTTGCTTAACATTTAGGTGGATATTAAATGTGATGTTTCATTGTATTGTACATTTAAATTACCCACTGCTTATCTCAAAACTGCACTGAAATAAACAGAAACATATGCTGGCTGCATATGCTCAACACCGCTTTATTTAGCCCGTTCTATAGCGGCACGACAACAAGAGTGTTTTTGTGAAAAAGACACATGGGTAAATTGCAACTGTTATACAAAACAAGACTCGGGAAGAGGAAAAGTAAAGAGTGAAAGTGTTCAGAGCACAGATGCACCCGCTCTCTTGCTATCTCCTGTGCTTGTGGGTATACTGCCGATCCAGCTATTCTTGTTGGTTTGTTAATTGTTTGTCACCCACCAGGTGCCATCTGTCTGTAGTCCCACAGTCCCCGAGCCATGTGGGCCGGCCTGCCTGGCGCCTGCCAACGTCACTGACCTGCAGCAACCGTCCACACCTCCGTCACACACCTCCTGATCCGTCTGGGATAAATAGCTTCTCCCTCAACTTCTGTGCCGCCATCACGGCTTCCCAATCTGTCCTGTGTTAGAGAGGGGAGAGGAGGGAGGGGAGATGGGGGGGTGACAGGAAGAAAGAGGAGGGAGGGAGAAACATAAATGAGACGACTAGAATGGATAGATGGATAGATGGATAGAGTGAGATAAACAACAAATAGAGATGGATGCGTGCAGAGATAAATGACTGCAATATACAGTTACAAGCTGTTTGTGTTTTCTGATTTGTCTGTTGTAGCAGAGCAAAGAAACACGAGCAGACTGTCACAAGAAGACAGCAATATCTGTCACATTTGTCTACATGAAGTTGTGCATATTGTACATGAAAGACTAGAACCTGTGCTTTAATAACTCTGCCATGAAAGTAAAGTTCTGTTTAAAGTGACAAAACATTATTGCATCACCAGAAGCCAAGATATTTTTGATTTGGCACAGCACTGCAACACTTTAAGAGGCACTCCAACAGGCAAGGGAGGTCACCTTCACCTGGGCCTGATGTTGGGGCAGCTGTGTGTTGAAAAATGAGATCAGCTGCTTGCTCACCGGGATGCACGCAGCAGCCTGGAACTACCTAGGGCCCAGTGTAGCAGCTACTGTAGCATACGGTGGCCCCAGTACAATAAAGACCGAGCGAACAGCCCCCTCTCCTCTCCCAGTCTGTCCGCCTGCCATCCTGGGGCATGTTGGGTCACCTTGACGACTGAGCCCAGCAAGGGGAGCCACACCCCACTTCAGGGCAAAGAAGGAGGCAGGATGGGTAATGAGGCGTTGCCATGCAAGTGGAACAGCTTTTGAATAACCCCCATCCGCAGCCACGTGGATGCACGCACACAATATTCGACATGTGTTTACTGAAGGGACAGGAGCTTGTTGGAGAAACCTCCCAGGAGGAGAAGATTCATATGCACTCCGCTGAAGGTTAGCAAGTCATGTGGAGAGGTGTAGCACGGATAGCCTCAATAAAAACAGAGTTAAGGTGATGAATGGTTTAGATTTTCACAAATGCAAAATGTAACATATACTTCGAATGTTGGGAACCGAAAACTGCTGCCCTTCACGTGACAAGACATTGTTATTGCAAACAAAGGCTACATATCAGTAAGGATGCAAAAATCTGTATGCCAGGATTTGTCATATGAGTACATCAGACAGCCTATTGCAGGGGTGTCAAACTCATTTTAGTTCACGGGCCACATTCCGCTGAATTTGATCTGAAGTGGGCCGAACCAGTAAAATAATAACATAATAATATGTAAATAATGTCAACTTCAAACTTTTCTCTGTTTTAGAGTGAAAAAAGTACATTTACATCATGAAAAGGTTTACATCTACAAACTATCCTTTCAAAAGATGTGAATAACATGAACAAACTGAAAAAATAAGTGTAATTTTAACAATATTCTGCCTCAGTTTATCATTTACACACATACATTATAACTTACAGATCACAGTGGATCTACAAGCGCACAAAACATTTAATAACAGGCAGAATATTGTTAAAATTGTACTTCTCTTAAGATATTTCAGGTTGTTCATATTTGTTCAGGCTATTCCCATTTTTTGCGAAATTATACTTTGTTTTAGTGTAAATACATGAAAATATTTACATTTACAAAGAGAAAAATTTGGAGTTGTCATTATTTATGTGTTATTATGATCGTATTTTACTGGTCCTGCCCACTTGAGATTGAATTGGTCTGAATGTGGAACCTGAACTAAAAGGATTGTTCATATCTTAGTGTAATTTTTGCGTTTCACAAATTCATCCAAAGGGCCGGACTGGACCCTTTGGCAGGCCGGATTTGGCCCCCGGGCTGCATGTTTGACACCTGTGGCCTATTGGTTTACAGTCTACAAATGTCGTAGCACGCATGCTAACGTTACAATTAGGAGTGAAAAAAATACTGATATTCTTTAGGATGATAATAATAATAAATGTTACATGTAAATTTATAGTGTGTTTAAACCTCCGACTGCTAGATGGCAGTGTCAGATGTTACAGTGACAGCAACAAATCCATGTACACATCTTATCTAAAAACTAAATTTTGTTTATGCAAATGGAGGTGTGCTGTTTATGTTTTCTGAAAATTAGATTTAAGAAAAATCACAATATATCACCTTCTTTGCTTGCAGTTTTGCAAATTATTGTAATATATTAAATGCTAACTTCTGTATCCAGCACATTTTGCCAGTGCACAATCAAAGATGAACCATTGCACACAATAAAATCTATGGCTTTGCTTTAATAAATTAAAACAGTAGTGAGGTGAAGTCCAGATCATGAGTGAAGCTAATAAGCTGTAAATCATTAAGATGTGGGTTAAACTGACCTCTGGACCAAGTGTTGATTTGCTGAGAGTGAAAATCATGAGTGAAATATGGGAGGGATCATACACTACTTAAATTGAGGCTACATTTACACATAGTCAGGTATTTTGTAAAACAGATATTTCCCCCTCTCTGTTAAAAAATAATAATAAAAAAAAAAAAAAAAACTCATGCACACGTGACCATTTTCAGAAAAACCCTCATTTATACGGTCCCATATATGTACACCGTCAAGAGCATGCCAGGCCTGTAGATGGCAGTGTGGTGAGATGATCGAGTACCATTAACCAATCAGAATCCCAAACAATTCACAACAAAACATTATTGCCGTTATGAACCTAGGAGGACGTTAAGTAATGACGTAACCATCATGTGTTTTTCTGGTTTCGGGTCCAAACAAATCTGAGATGTGCAAATTAATACAATGCAAGTCAAATGGATGAGCTGCTGCCTTTTTTTTTTTTTTTTTTTTTTTTTTTAACCATTGCAAACTGCTTTTCTGATGTGCCAGAGCGGATGAAAAAGGGTTTGGACTCTGTTGAGTGTTAGTTCTGTAGTTGTCAACAGCTGTGGTCTGTTTTTCAATCATGTTTTGTCTTTAGTTCATGCAGACCGCTGTGCACAGACGGAAATTATTACTTCATTTATCTTCCACTGCACTGGACAGAACAAATAAAGGACTGATAAACAAAATATGAAATATGAAGATGTGGAGACCCCATAAAAGAGTTATTCTATATCAAATAAATACACGAAGATGCTGTTAAGCTGATGCATTGGTGCTTATTAGCTAAGATGCTAACATTTGCTAGCACCAAACTTCCTTATGTTTTCACTGAATACTTGTAACTTCACTTATCAGCTCCATCCTCTTCCTCTACAGTATACCAGGGGTGTCTAACTCATTTTAGTTCAGGGGCCACATTCAGCCCAATTTGATCTCAAGTGGGCCGGACCAGTAACACTGGTCTACAAGGAAAATGCTTCCAGAATAAAAGTAATAAAATTTTACCACATGAGAGTCACTGATAAAGAAAAATCAAGTAAAAAATGCTGTTTGGCTAAACTTTCCAAAATACAGCCTTGGGTCAAAATGTGAAATTCAAGAATTAATGAGAGAATGGGTTTGACTCAAAAGGAATATTTGTCTCAGAGCTACAAGATCTACTTCAAAACACTGTCTGCACATTAGAATACATTCACTTTACAGGTTCTATTTAGTGGAAGATTTATAAAACTATTATATAAATGTACATAAACCAATATATATGTGTAATAACACTTAGTCATATACCTTGAAAACATCAGCAAACCGGCACTTTTGTCATTTATTTTCCAATTAATCTTATTAAAATACATAACATTTAGCACATTTAATCTCTGAAGCAAATCACTACTAAAAAATTGTAGACCAGTGTAACCAATAACAGTGAAAAAAGTAAAATTCTACTATGATCAGGTTTACATCTGTAAAGTTTCCTGAAAAATCTGAATAATATGAACAATTTGAATTGTCTTAAGAAAAACAAGTGCAATTTTAACAATATTATACCTCGATTTATCAGTTTATCATTTATACATGTGCATTACAATCGCAAAAAACATGTAGTAACAGGCAGAATATTGGCAAAATTGAATTAACTTTACTTAATTTGTTCAGGTTATTCACTTTTTTTTTTTTTTTTTAATAAAAGTATAGTTTGGTCATGTAAACATTTTTGTGTAATTTTACTTTTTTACACCAAAAAAACAAAGAGAAAATTTGGGGTTGTCATTATTTATAGGTTATTATGATAATATTTCACTGGTCTGACCCACTTGAAATCTAATTGGACTGTATGTGTCTGTATGTGGAACCTGAATTAAAATGATTTGACACCATTGATTGTTAATATCTAAAGTGTAATTTTTGCATTTCACAAATTCATCCCACAGGCCGGATTGGACTCTTTGGCGGGCCGGGTTTGGCCCCCGGGCCGCATGTTTGACACCTGTGCTCTATACTGTATCATCACATGTGAAGTGGCAGAATGTTTCCTTCTAAAACTGTAACGTCCGTCTGAGATCTCCATTTCCCTCATTACACGCAAACGCAAAAACTGAAACTTGCCAAAATTTCCACTTTGGCCACAGTTTTTAGAAACCATCGTTTTCGGTGCACATGCTCATCGTGGTGGAGTAAATGATAGGCACAAACGCAGAGAAAAATGCCTGTTTTGCCAGATACCCAGCTACGTGTAAATGTAGCTTGAAACAAAAATTAAAATCAGATGCTACATATACTTGCAGTCCACCAAATATAAAGTCTAATTCTAGGACACACAGCACTTCATGAGTAAATATAACACCAATATCAATGCGTCTATTTGTCGTCAGAACACTCAAACTGTCTTTACAAAAATACTAGAGTTTAATTCATTAACTGGTGTAGCTAGATCTTACATTTACATTTTTACAACACATTTATGGGTCATTTGTACCACCAAAGTATCCAATCCAATCCAACTTTATTTGTAAAGCACTTTAAAACAACCACAGTGGACCCAAGTACTGTACAGAAAAATGAATAAAAACCAAAATAACAGAGTAAAATACAAGAATAGATTAAAAGCCACAGAACAACTGTAAAAAAATAAAATTAAAAATTAAAATAAATAAATAAATAAAAATACAGATGAATAGATAAAAGCTAAATAAAAGAATAAAATACAAGAATAAATTAAAACATAAAAAGCTGTACAATTAAAACCAACAAAAAATAATACATTCAAACATCTCACATGGTTTCAAAAGCCACATGGTCTAATAATAGTCCGTTTACTAAAAAATGTACTTCTTCTCCTAACTATTTCAGGACTAAAACAGGGAAATGTTTGAACTAGAATCAACAAGCAAAATTAGACTCCAAATTGATCAAATTCATACCCTAATCATCTGCAAAAAGTTTTGCGATTAAAATACTGGGAAGACTAATGAGTTTGGCTCCTATTATTCTTTTTCTCTTTTTTTTCCCCCCAGAATTAATGTCCACTTTTCTGCAGCTCGTATTTAGCCCCTGCTCCCCCAGATGAAATACTGGTAAGGGTTACAGGGGAGAAGAAAGCAGTGCAAATCAGCTGGGAAAATAGTGCAAATCAGTCACCCATGAAATGTTCATCTGAAAAAACGTTGTTCCAGTCCAAATATCCCTTGTTATTATGATTGTTGGAGAAGAGGTTTAATCATTCTGCGTGTTGGTCTCATAAAGAAAGGCGAGGTACGGTACAATATTCCCTCATGTTGACTCAACGTTAAACATTCACTAATAGCCTTTGAAACTGTGCGGCATCCCATGAAGCCACTGGAATCCCGAGACTGGTTGAATGAGATCCTGTGGGAATTTTTGGCTACCTCCCCTCACACACACACACACACACACACACACACACACACACACACACACACACACACAATGAACATGTACTATCACCAACACAGACTTACCAATTTTACACACAAAACACAAAGTTTAAAGGGCAGGATATGTCTTTTTATCAGCATCAGGATCGAAGAATAGAATATATGTGAATGCAGCATATGGAACAATATCCCCTTAAGTGAAAAATTAAAGAGCGAAGGTTGCTGACCACAATGAAGTTTGTTTTTTATTAACTTGGCCTGTTTGAAAAACCTAAACCTCAACACAGAGATGCGTCTTTGGTCTTCTGGTAACTTAATCCAAAGTGGCTGCAGAACACAAACTCCATTCCAACGTCTGAATGCTACATATGGGTCATCAATGTGTTTTGATTTACCTGAAACTGTTTTTATGTGTATCCGTTTACAAAGAGTAAGTACTGAATCCATTACACATGAAACGATTTGTGAGCTTATCTGCGGCAAAAGACCTAAAGGTTCCACTTCATTATTCAGATATTCCTTCTGTTTGCAATTGGGAACAGCCCCTTACAAATATAAAATTGCTCAAACTCTTGGAAACTTCGCCGAAATTCCACAAACCCATGCACCATATCGGTATTAAGCTATAAAGCAATACTGTAGAAAAATGGACCACAGAAAGATTTATTTTTTCAGTTTTCTGTGGATGATGTATGATTCAGGGTTAGGGTGTTCTTTTTTTATTGCTCTTTTTTTTTTTTTTTTTCTTCACGTCTGTCCTCTCTGAATACTAATAGCCCATCTCCTACAAGCTTTGCTACAGATGCTGGCAGGTCTAGCCTGAAATGATTATGAGAGCCAGATCCCACTGGCCAGCTTTCCAGTAACCCTCCTACATGGAGATGGAAGCAGAGCTGGGGCTGAGACTGAGACTGGGGCTGGAACTGGAACTGGCGCTGGGCTGCCAGGGGATGTACGCCAACAGGCCCAAGAAATTAATACCAGCACTGGGGCCTCACCAAGGTCCAACATCCAACTCCAACTGGAGGAGGGGAGACAAAATGAACGACTGGCAATGATGTCACGAGACGAGGTGGCCCGAGGTTCGCCACACCACTGCTAGTGATGCTCCGCCTGGAACTAACAGCGAAAAATCACTGGTTCCCAACGATGATGAACAAAACCCAGAGATGGAAGCATAACTTTTTTCAGATGGAGGTTTGAATGCCAGCAGTTTAAATCCCAGCACGGCAACAAAAAAAGGAAAATTTACAACAAAAGACAGTTTCATTTTACATATTCATTGAGGTGTTTTTGTCCACTTAATCAACTTTAATCATCAAAACACGGCTGTAACATTTCCTGTTTTTCCCCAACACTTTGTAGCAGAGGATCAGGAACACCAGGACAAACCCCTGGGAGCCACCATTTTAGTGGCCTTTTCTTTTCCACACAGCCAGCCCAAGAACTGGTTCCTAATCTTGAACCAACTCTTTGTGTTTCAACAGCAAAAGAACTGGCTCTCCACCTGTAAACTGATTCCAGAGTAGCACCAAGACTCTGCTTGAATCGAACCACAAACCACAAGGGTCAGAGGTGGGGTGTGGGACTGTCAAAAACCAGCAGAGATAAATGAAACATTAGGTCAAGTAAACAAAAACATCAAGCTGGAGTTGTGTCGAATATGCCTGTTTCAAAGAAGACGTCCAGATTTTCAGTTTGGAAGTGGAATCGAAGCAGCAGGTGCGTGTGGAGGAGGCATACGGTCTCATTGCACCGTAACACAATACAACAGAACATACATGAAAATAGAGATAAGGCTGTTCTTAGTGCAGTACAATGAGCACTGACCACCCGGTAATGTTAACAGTTGGCAAGTATTAGTGGTCACACAAGTAGGCTCCATCTTGAGGAATCAACCACAAATCCAAAGCTTGAATAATTCCATTTCCATGTAAAAAAAAAAAAAAAAAAAAATCTTGAAACTACATTTTGTTTGAGAACAACAGCGGCATTTCAAAAATTATCTTCTTGCAAGCCTTGAAAATAACAATTAGCATTAGCGTGCAAAGGCAGTGAGCAGCAGGGTTCTGCACACTGACAACTACATTTTAGTTGGAAATAGATGTTAATGCTGTGAGTGCATGCAAAGCAGATAACAAACTTGTTCTTAATATTGCAGGTAACAAAGTTTTAATTGTGGCAGTCTGGTGATACCCACTGTCTGCTACGAAACATCTCCATTTAGTCTGCTCTTGCTCTCTGGGATCACATACACAATTTTAATAAATGACTCCACTACAACGCTGTGTCCATGTATAATTTATACAGTTCTAAGCTGAGAAAGTATGAAATAGTCCTTAAATTGTGACAAATAAAGAATAGAAAAGGAACAATTTTTTTCCATACATAAAGATTAAAAAATAAGACCAAGGGTCCTGTAGTCCAATGGCATATTTAAAGACATTAAATCCTTTAACCCCTGACACATTATTCCAGGTAAACATACTGCTGTGAACTGTCATCTGTTTCAGTGTCATTAGTATGTGCTTGTGTTCCTTTTCTTCAGCGGACTTGTTTTACTGTGTATTTTTGGGTCTAAACAGGGTGGAATAACAGAAAAAGGCAAAGAGAGGAAATGAAGTTTTACAAGTTTTTATGAAATAAGGCACTCAGAATGTACATCAGTAAGAGATTTAGGATGTTGAACATGAACTGTAAACTGGAACACACTGAAGAACAACAAGTATTTGAATTTCGGCCCAGTAGTTTTTATTTTGGGGCTCTTTTTTTCTAAATCAGTCAAGTTGCTTTTCGGCACATAGTTGAACTCCAAAAAACAGTTACACATTTAAAACTCAGTAAAAACACAGCAAAAAAAAAAAGAAAAAGAAAAATCAGAACAACACTGCAAACAGTAAAAACAAAAATCCACAAGGGAAACTGTTTTTTAAAAAAAAGCTCAAACTGTCTATTTTTAGAATAGAATAGAATAGAATAGAATAGAATAGAATAGAATAGAATAGAATGCCTTTATTGTCATTATACATATGTACAACGAAATTGTAAGTGACAACTCTCTGGTGATGCGTAGTGCAAAAGTTTAAAGAAGAAAGGAAGTGTAAATATATATACAGTATAAAAACAGACATGTCACCAACCGAGAAAAAACAAAACAAAAAGGAAACAGTAGAGCTAAGTATATATTGCACTTTGACCCTGGCTGAATTTTTTATAGTGAGTCAGTCTCACTCACTGTGTTTTGAACCCCGTTACACAGGAGGTGGGGGTGCACTGAGCATGCTCAGATGTCTATGACAAGATCAAGGTCTGTTCTATCAGCACATTTTGAAATTTTTCCTATTGAGCAAACGGTTGAATTTCTATGAATATTTAAAATAAATCATACACTCAGAACAATCATCACAGACATGTCAGGGGTTAAAGGGTTAATTGACATTCGTTTGACTTTTCAAGGTCACTCAAGGTCAAAGGTCATGGCACCAAATGAAAGCCCATATGTGATTTCCTATCTATTGCCAATAGTAATTATATCAATATCTTCAACTGTTTTGAAGTTATAGCACTATGAAATGTGTCCCATTATAAACCAATGGGTTTTTTTTTTTTATTTTAAAAATTCATAAAAAAAATCAAATATCAATATTTCCTAAGTCTTTGAACAAACTTGGTAGATCTTGCCCCTAGGAACCTCTGCTATGAATTTCAATGATTCTGGCTGACGGTTTTGGAGAAGAAGTTTCTAGAAATCTGGACATAGAAGACATTGGGTTTGACCATTTAAGGTCAGTCAAGGTCAAAGGTCATAACACCAAATTAAAGCCCATTTGTTACTTCCTATATATTGCCAATAGTAATTATATCAATATTTTAAACTGTTGTGAAGTTATGGCACTTAAGAAAAAAAATGGGATTTTTAAATCAATGAATGAAATAAATTAATCAGTTTTCAAAAATCAATATTTCCCAATTCTTTGAACAAACTTGGTAGACCTTACCCCAAAGATGTTGCACAACAAATAACAAGTCATTCTAACTTACAGTTTCGGAGAAGAAGATTCTTGAAAAATTGTTTACATAGGGACGACAGATGGACAACAACTGATACCAATAGACCACTGGACCTTTCAGACCATTGGACTAAAAAAAAGAGAATTTCCAAATAAACAGACGATTTAGACTAATCATACATCTGGCAGTAGTACTTGCATGACATATTGAACAGTTGAAAATGATAGAAATTACAGAATTATAGTTCAAATATTAACCCTGTTCACTTCCTGGGATAAACACATATTGTACAATTGCGTGGTTGTCCCAGAATTCAAGGAAAAGTCAAATAGCTCCCAGTGATTATTGTGTCAATAGCAGTTTATTCCTTTAAAATGCCCATCTGTACTTTCAACCTGACGACAAAATAATGATTTTTAGTGGTCCCGTTCCAAAGCCACCCTAAAGAGGGAAGGAGAAGCATGACAGTGATAAAGAGTTGAACTGAGCCACAGCTTCCAAACCAAACCACAGCTTCCTGACATTTGCTGTGCTCATCATATTAAGGTAAAGTTGCCAAACATTTAATTCAGTTTGACACAATGTATTAATCACCTTCCTCTTGCAATTATGATGCTATGAAATGTTGGACAAAAACTGATGACAAAATGACTTGATAAGACACAGATGACTTTGTTGTTTATGTTAAACTTGTCGAGTATTTGATGCGTTCTCTGGTCTCTCATCCAGTTCGGACTGTTGCGCTTATACTGTAAAAACAATAAAAAAAATCACATCATTTTCTGTCCTGTGCAAGAGGTTAAGCATTCCCATCGTCTGTGTTTGTAATGAGCTCTGGGGACAATCCAAGCAGTTTATAAGCTGAAATCTTGATCCTGTGTGTCTAATCACAGCAACGATGGTTTAAACATCAGGAAATCATTTACATTGCATTGGCTCATGGGGAGTTTCAGAGTATCTCAGCAAAGTTATGACAACACAAGATTGCTCACACACTCACACACACCCTAAGCCTTGTATGTACAGTATGATGTGACTGGAAATGTGGTTTCTTAATACTATAGAGCCTCCGAAAGAACTCAATAGATTAATGGATTTAGAAAAGAAAACTATTTAATTTCATTTCAGAGATTCTGTAGAAAAACAGTCAATAGAGACGTTTCAATCTGTTGACTTCATCATTCAAAATAACAGCATGTATGCCTGCCTTCTAATTAATTTTGTAACTCCTTAATTGGCTTGTAATGAGTCTGTTCTGAAACATTTTTTTTTTTCCCAGTCATAGGAACTTCAAGTGGAAAGAAACATTCAGCAAAGTATTCGTTGAAATACTAATAAACCGCGACAGATTCATGTTGAAGAAATGAAGGCCAGCATGTTTCAATAAGGATGCTTGTTTCTTGTTCCCATAAATATGTTATCCTCGGTTATGCCAAAGCTGGAAGGCATCCAGCTCAAGCCATGAGACAACATATTTTGTGTGGGCTAGCTAATAATGTTTGGCCCTATTGCATCTGTGTGTTACTGTCCTGAAAGGGGCTTTTAAAGTAGGTGGAATTCATGCACATTTAAGGGAAACATTCATTTTGTCATGGAAGAATGGAGTCATGGTGTAAAATAAAATACAACCGCGAAAGTGGGACCTTTTGCCATTTTAGTTTATGGTGGGATAAAGACTGTACTTTGCTCACTTTTAATGGAAACAGATGATGAACATTCATCTAGGGAACAAAACACAAAACAGCAGAGCTTCTGTTTTCTTTTTCCACTCTATGCTTTTTTTAACCTCCTAACGCTCCCTGATGGCGTATCGTCCTAAAACTGACCAGGCTTGAAATATGACAAGTTTAATACAAAGCCTTTGAGCACGATTGAGTTACTAGAGCAACAACTGGCCTGTCCCTGCCTGTAGCAGAGCCCGCGGAGCAGCAGTGTGAACATAACCCCTCGTCAAAGAGGTTCAGGCTCGAAAGGAGACAGACGTCTGTGGAAGCGGGAAAAGCGTGAAATAAAAAGGTGACGCCGCTCAAAGTATGAAGGCGCCTCAAATTTTGGGGGCGTCCAAGCCAACAAGTCTGATGACAGGTAAGGGAAGGAGGACGGGTTTGTCGGTGCCGCTGCAGTGTGGGTGGGTGGGCCACCGGGGGAGGCAGAGTGAGAGGAAGGCGGGCAGGAGGGAGGGCAGGCCTACCGGCGCTGTCACCAGCCCTGGCGTGTTTGGATAAGACTCGAAGAACATGTGGGGGAATCAGCATGAGGCATCACACCTGGAGGAAAAGACAACTAAATCCAGCCCCCAGTACGGCGGGCCCCGGCTCCACCAAGTCTAGCCAGCATCTGGAATGGATATCTGGAGATGCAGCTGACTTCACAGCCCCTTCACGGCTGCTTCTCACTCTACCTTTGTTAACAAAAACAGTGCGCAGTGAAAGGTTGGGATAAAAATAAAATGAGAGTCTCGCAAGGGAAGGGGTTTATAAATAAATGTTTTTCTCTAACTTTTTCCTTTTGGACACTATCCCATCTGCTTGGCATAATGTTATTGTGCTGTTGATAAAATAATACTCTTTTTTCTTATAATTGCTAGACTCCTTTCACCCCCAATATGCTTCGCTTGACTCCTCTTGGCTTTAACAAGAGTACAGATGCCAACAGTTTTTGGTTACAGTAGCTTCAATCTGGTTCACCATCTTTCAGCGTGTTCCACTTTGAAAAGAAACAATGCGTCCAGTCATACTCATAATATATCTGTAATAATACACATTTGTATACGGATAACATGGCTTCGTGGGACAGTTAGTGGGTTAAGACTGGAAATATTGCAAATGGGTTTCAAATTTAGGCTGAAATTTGTTGATTTATTTCTGACCAAAAATTCTATTATATCACTAGATTTCTGTTTTCACAACATATCACTGTGTTTTCATGTTAGTCTACTGTCAGGACTGCACCAAATATAAAATCACTTTAATTTCATCATAAGTATAATGAAGGTATTGCCAACAAAATGATACAGCACATATGGTAAAAAAAACAAAAAAAACAAATATGTGGTATGCATAAAACAGTTGCAGAATGTAAACAGCTGTTATTATGCAAACTACTAAGTAAAAACTGAGCCTAAAACTTAACCTTGTTCAAATATGTAGCAGATCTTTGTATTATTGGAATCAGTTCTGTTTTTAATGCAAAGAGAATGAATTGTAGGTAATTATGAAGTTAACTGGGATCCCATTTTAATACATGCACAGCACAGTACAAAACATATAATATGCATCCTAATGAAACAATATTAGCTGCGCTACAGTATGGCACTATATTAATAATAAATATGTATACAGTAGAGCTGCGTGACATGGCCAAAAATGTTATGGATGATTCAGAATTAACAGTTCTCAGTTGTTTTCTGTCTATTTCATGTGAAGACAAAACTATACACCTGCAAAAACACTTTCACAATGAATATAGCAAAAGAAGCAACCAGGCTTAAGTAGGAAGGATTGCTGCATGAATAATTTCAATTCGATTTAGGCAATTTTCACACCTTTCCAATCATAAAACCTTAATCAATCGAATTGTTTTGATATATTTCCCAGCACTACTACACAGTACAGGAAAGTACCCTATGGTATATCATCTAGTGTCAACAGAACATTAAAGATAATAAAATTTTCAGTTTATAGAAGTCAGATTTTTTGTATTTTCTGTAAAATTTTAATGTATTTTGACAGTACTTTCAGTCAGTCTTTGAGTATTTGTAAACACACCCAACACATCACTAATCCACTGCATACAGAATTATGAGAACTAAGACTAATGACCAATTAAATGATAGAAGTGTGTATTGACAAGAATCTGGTGATACGATACAAATCACAATACTAGGATCACGATACGATATATCATGATATATCATGATACTGTTAAAAAGGCAATTTTTTGTTTGTTTCTTTTTTTTTTAATCATTATTTCCTTTAAGAACTGAATTACACCAGAAATATGCACAAATACTAAACACATTTTTATTTGATCACAACAGGACCTAATGCTATATCG
This sequence comes from Sphaeramia orbicularis, assembly GCF_902148855.1. Taxonomy (NCBI): domain Eukaryota; kingdom Metazoa; phylum Chordata; class Actinopteri; order Kurtiformes; family Apogonidae; genus Sphaeramia; species Sphaeramia orbicularis. The sequence goes on along the minus strand of NC_043978.1, from coordinate 22,050,768 downwards.
CAAATTATTCCTGTATTAACACTTAAATTATGTTTTACAGACATTACAGTTTAAGATCCTGTTCAAATGTTCATATTCTATTAGTTCAGAACTAACATCAGAGCATTATTTTTGTGCAATCACAACAAAGGAACTAACATTATTTAATAAAAGAGTGTCAAATAATAATAAATAAAATATGAACAAAAAACAAAAATGAACCTCCACAATATCTGCATTTGACTAAACACCTACAAATATTGATACAGTACTTTTTAATATCGATACAGTATCGTGAAATGAAATATCGTGATATATTGCCAAACCGATATTTTCTTACACCCCTATTAAATGATGGAAGAAACCAGAGAAAAGCCATCTCCATTAAGTGTCTGTGTGTTAGATTTCATCCCAAACTCTGAATATCATTGTACTTAGACATTGAATTAAGTAGTTAATGAAAAGTTGAAGTGTACTGAGAATACTTTATCGTTAACATCTGAAGTTCCATAAAAGGTGACTATCGCAGCATCCCAAACCTATCAACACACACTATGAGGAGCCTGATGCCCCACAGTGTGTGTGTGTGTGTGTGTTAGTGTGTACGGGTTTGTCACGGGCCAACCAGCCGTGTTGTGACTGGAACAATCCTGACCACAATGTTTGTTTACACAGAACCGCTCACTCACCCAAATAATCAGCCGCTGTGGGCCTTTCTAATCCCCACACAAAGTCAATGGAGCCAGGTTGAGCTGGCGACAGCCGCGATAAGATACTCAAACACAGCCTCTTGATCTGCAAGGCACGGCCTCTCCTTCCCACCCCCCCACCCCCCTCTCCTGCCTTTGTTTCCTCTATTGCAATTCCCAACGTGACATGGATTTAAGGTTCATGGGTTGTACTCAGAAATAGACCCATTGGATGTTTTTGCCTCCTATATATACAACCGGTCAGTTGAATTTTCCTGTAGTTTTATTTATTTTGAACATATTTTGCACTTTCTGGAGCGTAACATACAAGTCGAAGCAAGCAGCCGTGGTCTGGAAAGAAAAAAAAAAAAACACCCACTCGCTTGCAAAGGAATGCATATTTGAAATAGTGTATTGTTATGGTTTTGGCTAGGTTGGTACTCAATCTGCAAATCCTGGTGCTTCTGTATGTGTATATGTGCATCCACTGATAGAGGTATGTGGTAAAACATTCATTAACATTCCATTCATGACCTCAGTATTATGTCCACAGTGAAGGAGAGCATATATTTGCCTTTCACACCTCTTGCACGGGATGAGGGAAATGATAGAGCATTATGTGTGTCAGTGTGTATGTGTGTGTGAATGAGATAGAGAGGCAGAAAGAGGGAGAGAGCGAGCAGGAGACTGCAGTGGGGAGAGGGATAAAACACAGCTCACTGATACAACATAATCTATCTGGAACCATGTCTCAATATCACAATATTTCACACATTTACGTATCACAAATTTGGCAGTGGCAGCCTTCTCCTCAGATCAGTGGAGTTATTTCTGCCTTGTGTACTGGATGCTGCAGGACCGAGATACAGTTTGCAACGGCACAGATGGGAGAGGCTATAGCTTCGGTACCACAGTATCGCATGCAAAAATGTTTGGTATGTTTTAACACAGATAAAGCTGACATATTCCGAGGCGTTTCGCAGACAATACCCATGAAGGAACAATCTCCCATCTGGCAGCGCAGTTTCCCTGAAATCCTCTCTGTCATGCTCAATGAGAACTGGAGAGACAAAACATTCTCTGTCTGTATATCAGTCCTTATCAAAGCTGTACCTTGGGCCTCGCTGGATATCAACAAAACATCACCCCGCAGGCTAGGACTTCTCAAAAAACCCTGCACTTTATGTTATAGTTGAATTTATAAACATCTCTTCACGGTTTGATGCTATACAGAAACAGTTTATGTATTCATCCTGAGGGTTCAAGTATGGGATTGGATAGCTCAGGAGCTCTGAAACCACATGTACGATTTCCTTTTTAGGATCAAATCGATCAGCTTTACACTGTGTCCTCTTCCTTCCCACGTCTCGGTAAAGAAGGATGACTTTTTGAGGTCGGGGGTTAGCCGCTGCTTTTCTCAGAGGAATGCCAATGAAGTCACTGCTGTACTGTTTCTCTCCACATGATGGTGCAGAGGATAAGTCTCCCCCCCCCCCGGACAGTGAAAGCTGATGTTTTACCTTTAGGTTCTTAGATATCCGTGTCCACTTCACAGAAACACATGCTCAAACAGCGGCGCGACGCAGACAGACAGCGGCTTTTGATGGCTTCGCATGCATTAATAAAAGATCTGCATGTAATGTAACAAGCAGAAATTCACATGAAACATTTATTTGCTGATGTAAGTAAACAGACTGTGCAAATAATCACTGTTAATTATGTTTGATTTGGTTGTTTTGAGCAGACACGTATTCAAATAGGGGCTTATATTGCGAATAGAGAAACCACAAGGTCAGATTCATCCTCGTCTTCGGTAGGTTCACTTTGTATACATGTAATTTATCTGCTGCATAATGTATGAATAATCCCCTTCATATAGCATTTGGCGAGTGAATAAACAGTTCTGTCCACGTGCATGCGATGAGTGTCCTTCCTGTCTGTATGTTCGGCGCTCTCCGTCATGATGTTATCAGAGCCTAAACACCTGCTCCACAGTCAAAGGTCAGCAACTACATAAAACTGCCTCCGAACGCAAGAGAGATGGGCATCTGAACATACACACTGTGCTTTTGGTCGTGTGCTTGTGTGTAAATAAAGCGGGGCATGTTTTTCGTCTGCGGTCATTTATATGCGGCTGGTGTCACCCGTCACAACGCTCACGGGTGTCATACAAGCATGAATATGACCTGAGACGAAAGAGAGGTGGATGGAGACGCACAGCGAGTCAGAAATAGGTAAGAGTAAGAGAACAAAGACAGAAGGAAATGGCGGTGAGAGGTGTGAATCAACAGGTGATTTAGTGTTTTGCATGCAGTTCATATGCTCTAGTGATTTGTTAATGAACATCAGTATATAAACAAGTGATGCCAGGCACAACAAACCCCGCCCCTCGCACGTATTGTAGCTTATTTTGGAATCAAGTCCAGCTGATGTCATCATGTCTATGCGTGTGGTGATGTCAGCATATCAATTACCTCTATATATGTGTTAAATTTGAAGTCAACTGAAACAAAATTGATGTTATTATCGACATTTCAAATTCCGCCCATTATAAGTAAACGGGAGAAGAAAAAAGATTTCGAAATTCATAAAAAATCTGAACTTTGACCTACTTTTCGCAAAATGTAACCACATCTATTGTGGGTCACTGGCAATCTACAGACTCAATTTGGTATAAATTCAACCAGTAGTTTTACTGCTATAAGCATTTGAAATTTCGCCCATTGTAAGTGAATGGGGAAAAAAAAAAGATTTAAAAAAAATCATAAAAAAATTTGAACTTTGACCTACTTTTCCCAAAATGTAATGAGATCTGTTCTGGGTCACTGGTAATCTATAAACCTAATTCAGTATGAATTCAACTAATAGTTTTACTGCTACAGACAAGTGAAATTTTGCCCATTAAAAGTGAATGGGGGAAAAAAAAGTTTTAAAAAATTAATTGAAAAAATTTAACTTTGACCTACTTTTCCCAAACTGTAACCACATTTATTGTGGGCCACTGGCAATCTATAAACCCAATTAGGTATGAATTCAACTAATAGTTTTACTGCTACAGACAAGTGAAATTTTGCCCATTAAAAGTGAATGGGGAAAAAAAAAAAAGATTTAAAAAATTAATAAAAAAAATTTAACTTTGACCTACTTTTCCCAAAATGTAACCACATTTATTGTGGGCCACTGGCAATCTATAAACCCAGTTAGGTATGAATTCAACCAATAGTTTTACTGCTACAGACATTTGAGATTTCACCCATTGTCAGTGAATGGGGAAAAAAAAAGATTTAAAAAATTCATAAAAAATGTGAACTTTGACCCACTTTTCCCAAAATGTAATGAGATCTGTTCTGGGTCACTGGCAATCTATAAACCCATTTTGGTATGAATTCAGCCATTAGTTTTACTGCTACAGACATGTGAAATTTTGCCCATTATAAGTGAATGGGGAAAAAAAAGATTTCAAAACATCATAAAAAATTTGAACTTTGACCTACTTTTCCCAAAATGTAACTACATCTATTGTGGGTCACTGGCAATCTATAAACCCAGTTTGGTATAAATGCAACCAATAGTTTTACTGCTACAGGCATTTGAAATTTCGCCCATTGTAAGTGAATGGGGAAAAAAAAGATTTAAAAAATTCATAAAAAATTTGAACTTTGACCCACTTTTCCCAAAATGTAATGAGATCTGTTCTGGATCACTGGCAATCTATAAACCCATTTTGGTATGAATTCAGCCATTAGTTTTGCTGCTACAGACATGTGAAATTTTGCCCATTAAAAGTGAATGGGGGAAAAAAAAAAAAAAGATTTAAAAAATTCATAAAAAATTTTAACTTCGACCTACTTTTCCCACAATGTAAGGAAATCTTTTCTGGGTCACTGGCAATCTATAAATCCAATTTGGTATGAATTCAACCAATAGTTTTGCTGCTACAATGTTAACAAACAAACCGAACCAAAAATAATACCTCTTGCCTCCCCTTTGGGGGTGGGGTAAAATCAAACATGTAAATGTGACAGCTTTCAGGAAAACTACCAATTTGCATCCACAGTGTTATGTTGACAAAAAAAGAGAAGCACAGATTGTTAACAAAAAAAGTACTGGCAAAATTAGTTTAAAAAAAAAAAAAAAAAAAAAAATGAATGCAACATCTGCTCAAATACTGGAATGACCATCAAAATAGAAGTAATTTTAACTCTTTTAAAGGTGGTTATTTTAGTGTATTATTCAGCTTTAATAAAAAGAGACACAGTTTAAAGTTAATATTATGCTGTAAACATACCAACAGTGCAACAGTGTGAATTGCTCTTCAGGTAAGCGAAAAGATATCCCACAGCAGGCAACAAGATACTAAGAATCCTGCATCATATCAAATCTTACTTATTTTGAAGAATAGTCGACTCCAACTAAAAACAGGCTATCATCCAGTTTCTCTGAGTCACTATCGGTGTTTGTTAAATTCCAACCCGCCTACTTTTGACGAAAACGTTCCATTATTCAACTAAGAAAATGTCAAATAACAGTGGAAAGACATGGAAAGTGTATGTGTACAAGCTCACAGAGGATCTGCACTTAAAAATGAATAATAAATCTAAAGGTTTAAATACAACTAATTATATACAGTACATCATCCTGTGCTTAAAAATGAACAGTGTTGTGATTTAATCACACAGTATGTAATTACTGCCACTAGAGTCTCAGTGAAAACAAAAAAACATGGTTAGATGATGGCACAAAGTAGCGTGGGATCATGGGAGTTATTTCCACTGCCACTGAAAACTGATTTGATATGATTCAGCCAAGATTCTTGTTTACAGAGGACATAAATGTATTAAAACTGCATTCACAGTAGTCGCTTTTCCATTGACCCTCAAATTGCGCAAATATAACTTGCGCATAAAAATTTACCTAATGGTAAAAACGACAATATCGCCAATAGTCTCATTTTTCGATTAAAAGTTTCTGCACTGGCAAGAGGTGGTTTTTCGGGCATAGTGTAAATGGTATATCACGCAAAACTGCAATGGAAAGACCTTTTTTCGCAACAAGAGTCAGGTGAATTAAAGAATGGATGTTGACGTACGTTACAACAAGCAAAGAAGAAGAAGAAACATGTCGCCGCAGTATGTGTGAACACACCAGGAAACCCAATCCTTTTTTAATTTAGTACGAGACAGAGGGGTAATATGTAATAATAATGAAAATAGCTGTAAATCAACACCATATGTACGTCCGTCGCCATGTTTACAAAATGACTTCTCGTGTCACCTCGTGATAATAAACAAATCATCGCATTTGTGATTTAATGGAAAAACCAACATTACACACTTCTGTTTTTTCGACATTTAGTAAATATCAGTAAAGTTTTGCGCAGATGTCCAATGGAAAAGCGACTACTGTCAACATGTTTTAGAATTTCATTCTAATGAAGAGGCTGCAGGTAATTTAACTGCATGTAAGTTAACATTAAAAGCCAACTTTCCCAATATAAAGCCTTTGACAGTAACCAAATCTTGTTGGAAAGTCAAAGTCAACAGAATACACACCACATCAGCCTAATTTGTAGTCATTTTGATACAGAAAGGTCAAATATTACACCTTTTCATGGACAAGCGCCATGTAAAACTTTTAACTCAACATTTAGATGGAGTTTTATACAAAGCAGTGGAGTCACTACCAACTATTTTCCTACCCCATAATTTGCCTTCAGATATGTGTGTTTTTCAGATAATTAATTGGTGAACTGCAGATATTAATAAACCAGACAGACCACAGAATAATATCCCCCAGGATGCAAAGCAAACTGTATAAAAAGGGGGAAAAAAATCCTATTGTGAAACAGGTTCTTAACTGCAGGACATCAGCGCACTGGTTGGATTACTGTGTGTAGATAGCGTGGAGGAAAAAAAAATTGCATTACATTGTTGTGCCTTTTGGTGATTTTGCTCAGAAATACTTCCATTTCCAATCCTTAATGACAAACAAGAAAGCTTTTCTGACTGAAAACAATTCCAGCACTTCAAGCCATAACAAAAATCATGACAAGAGCGTTTTCACCAAAAGGAAGACATTTCACGCACTGGGAGCCTTTTGTGATATTTTCTCTCCCTCCCTCTTACCCTCCCTCTCTCTCCCTGTCTCTTTCCTTTGTGAGCGTAAATCATCTCTTCCCTGCGGCCTGTCTGTGATCATGTTGATGGGAAACAAAGAAATCATCTTGAATGGCACATTAATTTCCTCCGTTCTCCCCCTGCCCTCTGCCTAATGAAATCCCCTCTGCCACGGGGCCTGAGGAGCCACACTGGCAAGCCGTCACCAGCCAGTAAATATGTTTACCTTGGAGCACTACGCTAATGGACTGTTTACTAGGGGGAGGCGGTGAGGGGTGTTACAGAGACCGGGAAGCCCTCGGTCTGGGGCGCGTGTTCTTCAGACCAAATGACAGCTCCTTTGCTCCCGCCATCTTCCCAAAACCAACAAACCACCAACCACCTGATCTAAAGTGGCTGTCACCGAGAACGAGTTTGGAAGGAGGACCCAAATGGAGAGAAACGTGAGTGGATTACTCTGTGGTATAATGAATCTCAAGTCTGTTATGTGTTAAGTGACTGTTGTATAAAATTGCTCGGTGGTTTGTGTAGTCAACTGGGTGGCTGATCTCTACACAAGATTCAGGCCCTCGGTGCTCTAAATAAACTTTAAACCTGGCTTCTCCCCAAATCAACACCCTCCGTCTTAGTGAGTCTGGTTAGTTTCAGCGCTTGTGGGATGATACTGTAATTCATAGAGGGGCTATTTAGATGCTCTACATAATGAACAAATATTACAATAATGTGACTGCAAAACAATTTAGAAAAGAGTGAACGTGAGAAAGTGGTAGCTTGAGAAATATGGCAGACTAATCCTGGTAAGATAATTTAATATTTTGAAGTATTCCAAGGTAGTACATGGCAGCAATAATGAAAACATGGCAGTTTTGGGATTGTTGACGTGTAAAATGAAGGTGTAGAAAAACAGCGGTTCCAACCAGTCCGACAATAATAATAATAATAATAATAATAATAATAATAATACAAAATTTTATTTATATAGCACTTTTTGCAGAATGATTTCACAAAGTGTTTTACAATATATATCCTTTATTTAACCAGGTAAAACACAAACAAAAAACTTGAAAAGCACTTGGAGACCACATTTGTTCCTTGTGCCAGTAACAACATTTCCTGAAAATTTAATCAAACACCCCGCTCCCCAAATTTTATCATTTGTTCCTTGTGCCAGTATCAACATTTCTTGAAAATTTCAACAAAATCCTTCCATAACTTTTTGAGTTATCTTGCTAACAGACAAACAAACAAACAAACAAACCCCCCCACCCCGATCACCACCAAAATTTAGTAACTCATTCCTCGTGCCAGTATCAACATTTCCTGAAAATTTCATCCAAATCTGTCCATAAGTTTTTGAGCTATCTTGCTAACAGACAAACAAACAGACAAACAAAACAAAAACAAACCTCGATGAAAACATAACCTCCGCTGTTCCTTGGTGGAGGTAAAAAGCCTCATTGAGACTGCAAATCTCTTTTTCAAGAGTGACCTGGCCAAGAAAAGTGGCATAAAACACAGTTCAATAAAATCAGAAGTAAAATACAAAGGCAAAAAACCACACAGCTACATATACACACACACAAACAGGCATAAAAATATTAAACCCAATGGTCATAAAACCCACCCTTAACTAAAAATCTGTCTAAACAAGAAAGTAGAGCTGCACAATTTTGGCCAAAAACAAATTCCTGATTTTTTCCTCTAAAAACTCGATTTTCAATTTCGATTTCTGGGGAAAACTACAGAAGACAACAGAAGTCGGAATGTTTATTTCGTGTGCAGCCCGCCGTGCAACACACTGCTCTCACTCTGGCGCGTGGTGATGTTAAGTTGGTTGTGCTGCAGTCTTTGGTAGATACCACCTTCAGGCAGAGTTTACAGCAAGGAATGGTTTGGTCTTCATCGGAAACTTCAAAGCTGTGCCAATTCCACACAACCAACTCGCTCTTGCTATTTTTAGCCACGAACTTCTCACTCTCCTTAGTGAACGCCATTTTTGTACTGGTGTGTGGAGACCAAAGACTGTGGACACCGCTTTCACAGGTAGGAGGAGGAGCCTACAGTAGCCCGGAGACACGACAGAGATGAAATTCGATTTGACGATTACCCTTTTATAAAAATCATCCTGATTAAATAATCCAATTTCGATTTAATATTGATTAATCGTGCAGCCCTACAAGAAGGTCTTCAGCAGCTTCTTTAAAAACTCAATCGAGTTTAAAGTGTGAAGTGCGAAGTGGCAGGGGGCAGTACAGAAAATGGTACCACTAGGTGATGCACTTCCATTCGGCAAACGTTCCAATCCACTCCAATCCAACCATATTTGCAAAGCACTTTAAAACAACCACAGTGGACCAAAGGGCTGTACAGAAAAAGAAATAAAAGCTAAAATAACAGAGTAAAATACAAGAATAGATGAAAAATTAATTAATTAATTAATTAATTAAAATATAGAAGAATAGATAAAACCTGAATATAAAAAATACAAGAATAGATTAAAAACATAAAAAGCTGTACTATTAAAAACAACAACAAATAAGAACAATAAACCAATACCTAATAAAACAACTGAATAAAAATAATACATTCAAACATCTCTTCCATATGAAAGAAATGAGACTGAATGAGTGAAGTGGCTCCAGTCCACTAGGTAGCAGTAATGAGCCTCTAACTCGCTAAAAAACACAAATTAGTGAGAAGAAGCAGGAGTGAAACAGTAGTAGCACAGATCAAATTAAGGTTGGACAAAGCTGTACCTTAATTAGTTTTCCTACAAATGTGTTTTCATGTTGCCTCGTGTGTTTTCAGCTCACATCTTCTTGCATCAAGTCCAAAACATTGTGATACTGGTGCAGTTTTATTATTATTATTACTTTTTTTTTAGGCTAAAGTTGTCACATCTCTTCTCACTGTCACCCAAAATGGACTTTCTACTAATTAGCTGCAATGTTCACCGTGTGCATCTTGCTTTCCTCTACTGAAATGATATTTTTCTTTGTGTTGCCGCCCTCGCTTCGGCAGTAAATTACACATGGTTCATCACACACACAGTAGCGTCTCCAGTTATAGACCAATATAATAGTGTTCATTACATTTCCATGTTGATTGTGGCTGATGCAAAAAAAAAGATTATTTGAAAATTGATACTTAACTGTAAAATTTTTTTTTTTTTTAACTGTAAGCATTTTATTTCTGCTTAACTGTGATGAAATACATCAATGATGGTTATAATGCACATAAAAATCAACATATATGTAATAATTTTCACTTTATAGGTGGATACAACTCATTTTGCAACTTCCTGTTTGAAAATGCTTCATCACTATGTCATTAAAAGATTAATGATACCTCTACCTCTTCAGTCAGATTCTGCTGAACCTCATTCTTTTTCCAGCAGGTTGAAGTTTGGTCCATTTACTGCTCATTTATGAATTTTCAGGTTTTTCATACTTGTTGAGGTTAGTCACATTCTATTAAGCAAGAATTTGTTAATTAAATATTAGCGTTATTTCATTTTTTTCACAGTAGATCAAGGAGAAATTTTTGAGTCGTCATTATTTATTGGTTATTATTATGTTGTTATTATTTTTAGTGCTGGGCAGCGATTACAATTTTTAATCGCAATTAATCATGCTGATTTCTGCGATTAATCGCATAGTTATATGGGGTGGGGGGTTGTCAGCATCAACAGCATGTATTGCCTTTAAGTGATATTTCAGACTTGAAGCACTCCGGTGATAAAAAATAATTCCACATTGCAGTGCTTCCAAACAACGTTGGCCTTCTCAACCCCACCATCTGAAGACATTTAAAATGAAAATGTCCATGGAAAAGACTGGTGCTTTTCTCCATGTTTATGTCCACACCAGTTTATTTCCACTTGTGAGTGACTGACAGGAGTCTTAAGGCCACTAATAAGTACTAATACTAATAAGCCCAATAATATGTGATGTTCAGTTGTTCAAAGCAAGCAAAGGGGGCCCTCTAGTGGTCGGAAGAAGTTGCACTAACGTATGTTTTGTCCTTTCAGTGTTACCGTAGTCAGTTCGGACATAAGAAGGAACTAACAGACACGTTTCTTTCACTCTGTTTGTATGGCCCGAAAAACATTTGCCTGTGAGTATTTTATGTTCAGTTGTTGTAAGAATTAATAGTATAAAATATCTCTGATGTGAACTTTTGTTGCTGGATAAAAAGACATCTTAAGTTAATGTGTAAATGCTAATCGTTAGCGTGTCTGTGGATTTTCCCATTCAAGTTAGCATCAAGCTAGCGATCTTTTTCCCATTCATTTAAATGTATAATGCCAATGACATTGAGCTGTATGTGGCCCCTGAACACCCTTGACTGTTACTATTTTCAGTGTAATTTTTGCACTTCTGATATTCATCCCACAGGCCAGATTGGATCATTTAGCAGGCCGATTTTGGCCTGCGGGCCTTATGTTTGACACCCCTGGTATAGAGTCAGGGACAACAATGGGTTTAGTGTATCATCTGTGAACGTCAGTGCTGCACATGTCACAACAATGACAAAAAACATTGTGTATTCTGAACTCAGCACCAAACTATTCAACAAAAACATAGACATCTAAGTTTTAAACATAAAAAGAGACATTTATTGGTCTGTAATAAAGTGTTAAAGAGGTTTAAAACCATATGCCCAGTTAATCATTTGATATAAGGTCATAAACTCAAGAGGGTTCTTTAATTTTCAGACCAATAATATAAAATTAAACTGCACTAGAACAATCTGGCTACAGCTTCCCAGACCACCTCACTTGCAAACAGTAATGATATGGGTACAGAAATAAAAGAGAGGCACCAATAGAGCAGCTCAAGAGCAATTCTTTTGGGGAAAATATTTAGTAAAAGTAGGTTATGAATAAAATCCCTCAATTCAGATTTATTTAAGCTGGGTATTCATATTCAGATAGCTGCTGCTATTCCGCTGCTGCAGTGAACCTCTGGAAACACAATCTCCACAGCTAAAGAGACAGTATTCATCAGGCTTAAAAGTGCCTATTACAGCCAATAATCTGGTGGATAAATTTGTCGCCGGCTCACAGACAGTTTACAGGTGGAGTAGGAGTTGAAATTCAGCTAATATGTGAGCATAGAACCGAATGTGTGCGTTAGACTAAAGCGAACTGTATGGATGTGTTTGCATGTGCGTACCTACCCACATGGCTTAACGTTCCAGGGGCAACAGCAGCAGCAGTCTGTGATAACGCCCCCTGTCTCATCTATGGGTGTCTGGCGCCTGGCATCGCTATCAGTGACTGTGCTTAGATGTGTCCCTGTGTCCCACACACACACACACACACACACACACTATCACATAGAGAGGGCACTGCAGCTGGTGACAGGCTGCTTCTCTCAGTCTGCTGCCAGCCTGTTCAACACACAGCTCTCTATCCAACCCTTATCTCCATTGATTTCCTCCCCTGCCTCCAAACTTAGATATGCACTCTTTAAAAACAGGCCAGCTGCAGAGTTTGGGCCTCTCGCTACATAGCCTGTGAGCAAAAAGTATACACACTACTGCATGTAGGTATCCTAATTTTGGAACAATTAGCATGGATACCTGCAGCAGAACGCCACCGATCGACCCACATGCCCCGTTTAAACATAGATCCCACTATACTGACGTTAACAGGAACCCTCATTATGCCAACTTTGCCTGTTTACACTGAAGCAGACAAAGCAGCATAATGCTACCCCAGAGTGAGACCAAAGCTTCACAAGATGAGTTAAAACTTGCATCTACTTGTAGTGTTCTCACATTCCGAAAATCTCCCAGTTTACATCAATGCGACTAGATAAAGAGGGTGTACACTTTCCATAGCAACAACTCTCTGTATTTCTGTTCTGCCAGCTGTTCCGGCTTTTGTGGCTGGATGTAATTTGTAGCAACTTAAAATATCAATGAGCCTAGTGACAGATGCTACAGATGCATTTCTGCCACTGGTGAAATGGCAAAAACATAAAAGGACTACTGTGAATTTTGTATCCATTCCTGCAGTTGTTGTGTTGTTTAGAGAAGTTGGTGTTAATTCTAATGAGCAGAAACACCAACTGTTAGCGTGTGTATTGGCAAGAATCTGGCAATACGATACAAATCACAATACTAGGATTATGATGCAATATATCATGATACTAAAAAGGTGATATTGTTAGGTTTCTTTTCTTCAAAGATTATGTCCTGGAAAATTTTAATTACACCAGAAATATCTAGAAAAATCTTTTTCTCGCCCACCTGGGCGGTGTCTCCTTCAGACTCGGGTCCTCTACCAGAGGTCTGGGAGTCTGAGAGTTCTGCGCAGGATCTTAGCTGTTCCTAGGACACAGATCTCTGATGTTGTTCCTGGTATCTGCTGGAGCCATCCACTCAGCTTAGGGGTTACTGCCCCCAGTGCCCCGATCACCACTGGGACGACTGTTGCCTTCACACCCCACATTTTCTCTGTCTCCTCTTTCAGCCCTTGGTATTTCTCAAGCTTCTTGTGCTCTTTCTTTCTGATGTTGCTATCACTTGGGATTGCTACATCTATCACTACCACTGTCTTCCGATGTTTATCAACCACCACTATATCAGGCTGATTGGCCATCAAACTCAAAATTAGTGGTTTGCACCACTGACCTCGGGGCAGAAGGCTGCCAGTTCGAATCCCAGCAGGAGCGAAGCATGGATTCAGGTGGGCCCTTGGGCAAGGCCCTTTACACTATATACCTATACTTCCGAATGAATGTTACAATAAATAATAAATGACAGGGTCATAGCGGCTTGGATGTCGCCCAGGACAACAAGGTCCACATCAGGTGTTAGGGAACCTGGACAGATTAGACAGACAGACAGACAGACAGACAGACAGACAGACAGACAGATAGATAGATAGATAGATAGATAGATAGATAGATAGACACTAGGGCTGGGTATCATAGCCAATTTCCATAATCAATACGATTTCGATTCATAAAGTTCTGAATCGATCAATCACGATTCGATTCGACCCAATATCGATTCAATTCAGTATTAACTGATTGATTCAGATTAATTTAGTGATACCAAAGTACAATTTTGAATTGTAACCTGATTATTTGACTACCGCAGTCATGCAGCACATCAATACTGGTATCAATATTGATATTAGAAAGGAAATAAATATGACATTTCATCAGTAAATAGCGGAATCTGCTCTTAAATAATGAACAGGACAGAAAAATTGCCATGTTTCTACAGTGGCTCAGAACGGACTTCTTCGTCATCTTTATTCTGTTTTATGGCTGGTGGCTTCTACTCACTGGGGGGGGGGGGGGGCTCTGTGATTGTTGGTCGGGGAGGAGGGTAGCGCAGCCATCGGATATTGTCGTCTTACTATTCCTCTAACTCCGTACTCAGCCACAGGTGATAGTATGGATCCAAGTTATTATTCCAAGAACAACTGGCTTCCGTGACTCGCCTCAGAGAACCTCTGGATGGCCAGTTCATTCACACTGCAGGTTCGAGTTTGACGCCAGCAGTACCTCCAGCGGAGGGGTTTTCCCCACCCTTCCTCCGCGTCTTTTCTGCGCTAGAGCAGTCGTGAACAAGACCCAGGGGTTCGCAAGACGGAGCCAGCCGTGCTTCCGCGTACTCCCGGTCCTGCTCTGAAAAATCGATCTCATCCACTATTAATTGATTATGCAAAATTAAAACAAAATCGATCTAAGATTGATCAAATAGATTTTTTTACCCAGCCCTAATAGACACACACACACATACAAGAGAATCTAAGTTACAGGTAGTACCATCATCAGCCACCTTAATAAGCTTGCACTGATCCGATATTAGGATCGGATATTGACCCCAATATCAAAATTTCTGCTGGATTGGGGATCTGTAAAAGCAACCGATCCATTAGACCGATCCTTCCCCTTTAAATCTTTGCAAATCAGGCTACGTCACGCATGCCAAACGTAATTCTAAAAGTAATGCGACGTACCTGTATGTGAAGGATGTGGTGGGTTATATATCTCTGCAGATAAAGCTGTGAGACAGTGACAGTGAGCTCCCCTCACCTTAACATTGACTACCTGCTGCCCCCCGAAAACAAATTTGCAACCGAGGGGTGGACGATGTGCTGGACAATACAGGGGGGAGAGTATGTATGTATGTATGTATGTATGTATGTATGTATGTGTGTGTGTGTGTGAGTATGTGCTGAGTGATTTATACTATTGTGATGTACAACAGTAGTCACTAATGCACCTGCACCACGGTGTCACTCGTGACCCACACACACACACACACACACACACACACACACACACACACACACACACACACACACACACACACATATGCTCGCACCCCCCTGGGAGAGTGTCACCCCAGTTGAGAACCTCTGCTCTAAATCAACAATGATACTGAATCGGTATCGGGTATCGACTGATACGCAAGGCCCAAGCATCAGTATCAGCATCAGAACTGAAAAAGTCAGATGGATGCATCCCTACACTTTCAGAGTTCACACAGCTGTAGTGTCCTGAAATGGCTTCATCTTGTTGTGGATCTTTGTCCTGAACTGGGCTTTAGACAGTATTGACCAACTCCATGCCAGGAGACTTACCCACAAAAACAGAGTCATTTGTTTCTGAAATACAAGTGCATAGCTGTGGCTTTACAAAACAACAATGACAGGTGATTTTGTCCTCTACATGGAGAATAAGGGGCTCTCAAACATCAGTCTCTTCTGAATTTTACGACATTTTGCAAGGTAGCATCTTGGCTCCGGTAGGTGAACTCCTAACTGTTTCTTCAGACATTTTCATATATGCATTTCTAGACTGAATAAGCCAGAGGGATGATAACATCTATTATTTCACTGTCAGAAAATTAATAATGCTGTCAGCTTTGAGAAGGATCCGGCTGTTGCTAATCACACACACAACTGTAAACACAGCAACACATGACTCATACACTGATGCAATGATAACAAATCAATCTCGATGTTTTGTTGCAGACAGGTAGGCTATAGAAGTTTCAGAAACCTCTGAAATGTGATTTTACACTAGAAATCAAAAGCACAAATAGCTTCAACGGGACTCTGTACATATAAAGGATGCTGATTTGTATAAATTCCGAAAACGGCCCAAATTATTACAAAGTACTGCAAGAAAAAGTATTGAAAGATTATTTTCCGTCAATCAAGCTCTACTTCTGCATACAGTCTACAACAAAGCATTAGTGCATATTTCATAAGTGGTTGACAGAGTTTGTATGTTAAAATCTAAAATCTGGAATGTAACTAAAGCTGCCAGATAAACAGCAAAGTATGATATTTACCTCTTATAATACTGTATGCTGTAGTAGAAGTATAAAGAATTTGCAATATTTAAATGTTTAGTCTGGCTTGGCCTTAAAGGGGTCATATTTTGCTAAACCCACTTTTACTGGTCTTTGGTACATTTATTTGTGTATTTGGACCCTAATAGTTCCAAAAGTTTGAATTTGTACCCTCCAGGTGCTGCAAAGCTATCTTTATATTCATTTTGGCAAAAATAGAGTGGATTTCTACAACTCGTTTTACTTCCTGCTTAATTTGTTACATCTATAACTAGTTACATCACAACATTTGCACATATAAGGTCAAGACTTCCGACGGACATTTATCCAAATACGCCATAATTTTTTGTCAGCAGCACAGCCAACGACCTGGAGGGGGTGGGGCCTGAAGTGGCTCATTTGCATTTAAAGGGCCAGCACTCTAAATGACCTTTCTGGTGTCATTAGTCAGAAATAGGGTTGAAGATGGACCTGTGGAGTTGAATTAATGAAGAATTCAGACCCAAACGTAGCATTTACAGTTTATGCAGACCACAGGGAAATGTTTTAAAATGCAGAATTCCATTAAAAAAACAAGAACAAAATATCACTCCTTTAAACATCACAACTTGTTACAGCAAGGCATCTCTGAGGCTGATGTTGAGATGATGTGTGACCTATCATCAAAACGTTGCAGAACACAGGCTCTCCATTTCACTCCAATGTCAGTTCATCTATAAGACCTCCACTGTTGGCTTGAAGGCAAAACAACATTCAACGTCCATGCATTTTATCTAAAGCTATAAATAAAGGTGCAATGTTAGTGCCTTCAAGGAATGAATGAAGGTTGTATAAAAGGAGCTATAGGAACTTGAACCTGATTGGATTAAAACAACAGCTAAATAAGTATCCAGGGAGTTTCTTGTGATGCATGTGTTAGTTCTACGTTATGTCCATATATTGACACGGTCATGAATTTCCATGTCGAGTGTCTCAGCAGGATATCGCTGAAGGCAGTGATTTCTATCCAGCTGAGATAGAAGATACAAATTTCTCTGTTACCTTTACAAAAAAAGAAAAAAAAAAAAGATCTGCTTCACTATCCACCAGGATCCCTCTTTCTTTTCCCCACCTTTCTCTCTTTCTCCTTCTTTTTCTTTTATTTCCCTCTTGGGTCCTGCTCCTCTTTCCCACTCCTCTTTCGTCTCCTGCCCCTCCCCCTCCACCCTCCCATCATCTACCCCCTACCTCACACACACACACACACACACACACACACCCTTTATGCCGGCAGACTCCATCGATTGATTTCCCCTCACTGTGACACATTTGGTGCAGCCGCATGTGGCCTATTAATTATATCCACAGCAGACTCTCGTCACGCTCCCCTTTTCCCAACAATACATCCCCTCGCATACACACACTCACACATATGTATGAATTAGCCTAAGTAAAGGCAACCAGGGGTCTACTACGGAGCATCAGATCACCCTCTAAACGCTGGCTTTGACGGAGAAGCAGAGAGAGACTTGGACCTGGAGCGTCTGAGTGGAAGCAAACAGACAGTGGCAGTTGAGGCGAGGTTGGGCCCATGTTGCGTGTAATCTGGCTAACATCTGTTAGCTATCATGTGTGTGGCTCCATTTAAAGTCCAGAGTGGACTAAGAGCCCGAGGAGGCTCCCTGCATCCCTGCTCGCAGGCTTTTAACGGGGCTGCTCCAAATGTTTCCCTCTGCACAGGGAAAAGAACAAGAGGGCAATGTAGACCCAGGCTGACACGCACTCAGCAGAACACAACCGCACTTAACCCAGCAGACGCCTTTTGCCTCCTTTGTGCACGCGTTTATATGTGTGTGCATTCGACTGCATGCGTGTGTCAGCGTGCATCTGGCAAACAATACAGTAAGCCTTTGCTGCAGGCCTCTTACAGCCTCAAAATCCCGGGTTTTTATATTTAGCTCGTAATCACTATAATTTCCAAATTAGATACAGGCTGGCCAAGTACACATTCCTTCTGTACAAAAGCCCTAAATGGTTCATCTCTGAAGACAATCTCAGGAGTGAGACACTTTAAATATTAGAGTGATATCCAAAGACAATCCAAACTGATGGAAACAAGCGGAGCAAGCTAAACAGCTGCTGTTGAGGATATTGTGCAAAGGGGAGGTGGAGGGGGGGCACAGATTAAGAGCAGATTACAGAGCCTTTCCCTCTAGGGCCTCCATATTCCAGATTGACAATGTGGTGGATTGGGAGATCAACCTGGAGATTTTCATATGAAAAGATGTTTTCCATCAGAGATTAACGGCTGTTATTATTCATTAACTTTTTTTTTCCTCCTTTCAAAGCCTTGCTTACCCGCTGCCAGCAATGAGCAGAGTCACAGAGAAAGATGGAGGGAACTGAGACAAACAGAACACGCTACATGTTCGGTTGGAGGAGACGAAACGAGGAAGAAAGAGGATCCAGGAAGTGTGTTGTGTTCAAATTTATTTCTTGGCATGAAAGCAGAATACTCAGGACCATGCTTTACATCTTACCATAAACAAAGGCTGGGGCTCATGCATTATTTACTGGCAATAATACTGAAGAGTGTGCGTGTAGAACGAATACATTAATCATATGATCATCTGGAGTTTACAATTGCTCATACTGTATCTGTTGGTTTGTTTGTGTACACTCACTGATTAAGATGCTTACTCGTTTGATCACTGCTGGGGTTGTCCATACAATTACATGTGGGAGTGTAAAAAAGCAAACATGGTTGAATTTTCGTTTGTCTGTGTATTGTTTAATAAGATAATCTCCGCACTGAACATTCTAATCAACAAGAATTATATAAATGAAAATGGAGTCACTAAAGAAGAATTAAATTTCCATTTCTCGGATAATTACAAGTCAGCAGAAAAAAAAAAGTGTTTCTACTCTATATATACATAGAATCTAAACATACTTAACCAGAAATATGTGTCCACTATTTCACATAAATCTTAAAGTGGTTTGTTTGTTTGTTTGCCTGTGCTGGTTTAAGAAAAGATACCAGGGCTTGGATTTAATACAGAAAAAGATCTGATTAAAAACGACTCATGATGTACTGTATGTAGCAATATTTAAACCAAACCATAATCTTTTCCAAACCCTAACAGGCGCATTTCTATATCTTAAGCACTAAGGAAGTGTAACTGAGTGTATGGTGGCAATGTCCTATATTTTGTGGGCAAAAAAATCCTTCTTCAATGATCATTTACATTGAGATTAAACATATCTGCTGTTTGCAGAAATGGGGGACTGGGGACTGGATTGATAATTAATATTTCTACACCATAATTAAATTGGACTAAAAGGGAGGAACTGTGAAGACAAAATTAATCCCAAATAACAATTCGTTAATCCTATTGACATATTTGATTCATTTAGCACATAGCCAAAGTAATTATAGCATCAGAGATATTCTTTCTCAGTCCTTGGCTGCTTCTGTGCTCTATAATAAGAGAATACAACGGTACATAGCCCCCTACCCAGTCAGTCTGAAGAAGAGACCGTCAAATAATAATAAATAAATATATAGGACACATTTAAGAAGAAAAAAAAAAAAGGTCCCAGATTCCCTCTGGCTATTGATCTCTACCCATGGCGGAGCAAATATGTGCGTTCCATTTTGTGTGTTGCATCTGTGCGTACAACTATGTGTGTGTGTGTGTGTGTGTACTGTAAGAGGGGTTGGGTGTCCGTGGCGTGTACTGGTGTGTGTTCACAGATGATCCCTTGCCAAAGAGGAAAAATCCCACAGGGTGAATCAATAGATAGTGCTGGATAATGGAGGCCTGCTCAGACAGCTGTGTTCTGCCTCTCTGTGTGCCTGCCTGGCTGACTGGCTGACTGACTGACTGACTGAGTGGATGACTGGCTGGCTAACAGGCTGGCTCAGGGACTTCAGTTAGCCCACATAGCATCCCACACCTGCCAAGCTTGCAATGCACTGGTCAATGGACAACACCCACTCACAGCTCAATTCACACAATAATCACTAACAGAGAAACACACCGGCGTGCACATGTGCATGAGGAGAGAGAGTGTAAATGCACTAATACACATAAAAAAGCATGAGGAAGAAGAAGTTGTTGTTGTTGTTGTTGTTGTTACAGTTGTGCTTGATTTTTGGCAAAAAAAAAAAAAAAAAAGGAGGAGAAGAAGAGCTCTTTGATCCTACATTCCCACACACTGGCTTTGAAAAACACATCAAATAAGAAATGGATGTTTAAAATGAAATTTGGATTAATTTCAAGGGGTATTGAAAGGTTTGCCATAGGTTTTGTGGAGGGTTTAAGTCAACACACAACTTCAATTTCAAAACCAAACAGACAATCCTGTTTTTATAAAGCTTGTTTCCAGAAAAAGAGAAAAAAAAAAAAAAAAAAAACAACTACGTATTTAGGTAATCTGTTATCAGAGGTACACAGAAGTAGACAAATCTCAGATTTCCTGTTCATCTTATAATAAGGAAAACACTGATATTTATGAGGTATTTAATCTAAAATACAGCCGTGGAAAAAATTATTAGATCACCAGTGTTTTCTTCAGTTTCTTGTTCATTTTAATGCCTGGTACAACTAAAGGTAACAACAAAAATGATAACAACAAAAATAGCTCAAAAGAGTTTAATTTCAGAGCTGATACCTATCCATTTTCCATGTTTTCTTGATAATAACCAAAATCACTTCTCAGTTCTTCATCAATATCTATGGCATTGTACTGACAAAAGAGTGCTTTTAGGCATTCCATGTTTTCTTTTCTGTCTGTTTTAGTCACATGATACACACAGGAGTTAGTACTTGATTGCAGAACCATTGTTTTTGATGAGTTTTGATGGTCTAATAATTTTTTCCAAGACTGTAGACTAGACAAGACAAGACCATAATAGAATAGAATAGAATAGAATAGAATAGAATAGATTTTTTTTTTTCATTTTATTTTACCTTTTTTATTCTATGAGTACTTGGCTATTTTTTTTCTATCAAGTATGTCATGTATGATCAGGGGTGGGAGGGTGAGGGAGTGGGAAGAATGGGACATGCTTAATGCCTCTGAAATTGAATATTCAAATGTTCAATGTAACTTAAATCTGCACCAAAAATGATAAACAAATATGTAAAAAAATAAATAAATAAATAAAACTAGAAAAGCACTCAGAGAGCGCAGACCTCCACCAAGGCAGATCAGTCTCCCCAATCACCATCAAAATTTAATCATTTGTTCCTTGTGCCAGAATCAACATTTCCTGAAATTTTCATCCAAAGCCGTTCCATAACTTTTTGAGCTATCTTGCACACAGACAGGCAGACAAACCAACGCTGGCAAAAACATAACCCCCTTGGCGGAGGTAAAAATAGAATAGAATAGAATAGAATAGAATAGAATAGAATAGAATAGAATAGAATAGAATAGAATAGTAGAAGCACTCGGAGAGCGCAGACCTCCACCAAGGCTGATCAGTGGCCCCCCCCGTGGGCCCCCCCACCCCCGATCACCACCAAAATTTAATCATTTCTTCCTTATCCCATTTCCAACAAACCCTGAAAATTTCATCCAAATCTGTCCATAACTTTTTGAGTTATGTTGCACACTAACGGACAGACAAACAAACAGACAGACAGACAGACAGACAAACCCTGGCAAAAACATAACCTCCTTGGTGGAGGTAAATATTCTGTGTATCACCTGTAGTAGCTGGGTCAACACCATACATGCTTATCTTTACATTGTCTTAGGACTGCTCTTCCTTTTGACACTACATATTCTCACCTGTAGAACCTACAAATTATAATGGATAAATGTCTTCATGCTGCCCATGATGTTTTAAGATGCGATGGTCAGAATTAGAAAACCCTGTGTAATACTTAATAAAGCCCAAAATATTTACTTTACAGTAGATTATTTGCTGCTAGCCCCCTGCACAGCATTACTCAGGTTCCATGTTCAGACTGTCTGCTTCTCCGAAATGCTACTGCTGGTATTACACTGATAAGAACCTCATACAACTCCACTATGCCTCCAGGATTTTTATATGACGTATGCCATAGCATGTCACCTACACAGGAAAAAACGAGTGTCACTTTAACTCTTAGAGAGTTGAATTTAACTCCATTTCAGATAACATTTGGTCCCACTCAAAATTAGAGTAAAATTTACTCTATGGCCAGTGTAAAATTTTCAGAGTTAATTCTACTCAATTCAGTGTCAAAATTAACAATGACATATGTATAAATATCTAACACTGTGGTGTTTTCACACTGTTAAGAGTTATATGATAACACTTCATAGAGCTATTTTTACTCCAAATTTAGTTTACAAATGACTCTATAATGTTTTAATATTCATTTCTCTACAGTGTTATTTTCTTCATCAGTTTGCTCTATGACTTTCAGTTGCTCTAGGATATGCTTTTCTTTTGAAATAGTAAAGTCCTTCCGGCTTATAATACAATTTTAACTTCACAGCGACAATCAGGTAAGGCCTTGTTCTGCCTACAGGTTTGACTAATGGTGTCACAATTCTAAAAAAAAAAACATAAAAAGGCCAATAAACATCGTAAAACAGACATATTAACCTAAATAAACATTAACACAAAACCCACTTTGAACCCCTGCGCATTAAATAGAACACAATGAGTAAAATGTCCAATACCCACAATGCAATGCGGCAGACTGGCACTAATCATGACTCTGTAGAGTTGAATTTTACACTGCATCTGTGCAGAACTTTACACTGACTTTAAACTCTAACTACTGTTAGAACTGGTTTACTCTCCATAGAGCTAAAAATACTCTATCTAGATTAAAATAGCTTGACTCTGAAATATTGACACTGCATTTTTTACTGTGTATAGGCCAATATTTAACAGTTTAGTTTTTGTAATTTCATGGAAAAATACATTTCGATGGCTCATTCTGCTCAGGGTATATAACAGTTTTGTTTGTCAAATTCTCTCAGATTTCTACAGGGTGTATCAAAAAAACTATACATTTTGAAAAATGACCCCCAGTTCCACATTTGATAATTTTTGGAATTTTCTTTTATGGACGTCGGTAGGTAGGGGATTGGTGGATATTTGTCCAAATTTACAGACCCACGTTTTCATGCATGAGTGAGCAGGGACAAATTGTGCAATCCAAGTTAAAACTGGTTTGTGTGAAGTAGCGGTGGGATTTAAATCCAATCAAAGGTCATGGGAGGGGACAATGGGCATCCATCTTGTTTTCCACAAAATTGCCAGGTTACAGCATTAACACTTTGGCCACCATGTCAATTTCATTTCTTTACCCATGGCAGCTGTTCCTGCCTGTCAAAGTTAATTCAAGTTGTTTAGGCCTGAAAATGTCACTGAGGACAGGCCAAGTTAGGGTT
The DNA here is from genome assembly GCF_902148855.1 of Sphaeramia orbicularis. NCBI lineage: Eukaryota > Metazoa > Chordata > Actinopteri > Kurtiformes > Apogonidae > Sphaeramia > Sphaeramia orbicularis. Next base: position 22,027,274 of record NC_043978.1, on the reverse strand, counting down.
AGGGGTAGGATTTAAATCCCAACAATAGTTTGCTCAAACCAGTTTTAACTTGGATTGCGCAATTTGTCCCTGCTCACTCATGCATGAAAACCTGGGTCTGTAAATCTGGACACATATCCTCCAATCCCCTACCTACCGACGTCCATAAAAGAAAATTCCAAAAATTATCAAATGCAGAACTGGGGCTAATTTTTCAAAATGTATAGGTTTTCTTTTTTTTTTTTAAATACACCCTGTATAGAGTCCTCAGGTACACACACCACTAAGGACTGCATATGAGTTAGTTAGCAGTACAAAGTAGCTTAACCTCCCGGTGATAAAAACCCCAGCAGAAGTGGTGAAGACAGTGCTTGCTCAGGTTCGACCCGTGGAGCTGACCAAGCAGTCTGAGGTTTACAGTACAGGCGGCGACCTCCCCAGGTTCCTGTTTTACACGGAACACTTGCAAAAGCAACTAACAGCAGAGAAAAAATGGGACAGCACACTCAGAAAGCCATTTGTTGAAGCTGTATCAGGTGGTTTTTCCACTACTGTGCCTCTTGAGGAGACAAGCAGCAGGTTCTGAGTCTTTTCCTCCAATAGAAGAAGTGAACAAGAGGCACCGATTATTAAGAGTACCTTCATCCCAAAGTCACTAAAGAAAAAGCTGAATGCATTTTTTCCATGAACCACATATCTTGTGAACATTCTAATTAAATGACACTTCTCAGACAGAATATTAGAATCGTCGCTCATACATTTCTTCTTCAATAAAGCATTATTTTAATACCGCGTATCTGTTCAAAAGAATATCAAACTGTGTAGCTTTGATTGGAAACTGCTAATTACAAGTAAAACCAAGGACACTGTTAATTTATTTATCCTTCATTAATCTACTTTCAATGGTCCATGTAATGTTCTCAAACGCTTCTAACCATGTTCAAGTGGAGACAGAAGTGTTTACCGTTAAATACTGAATCTAAGGCAGGGCTCACATTACATTTTTCTTCACTATAGTGGATCTTTGATTCATTTCACTCGTCGTTTCATAGGAACTCCAACAAAAGCACATGAAAATTGCAGCTACGCTTTGCATTCTGGTCTCGCTCATCATCTGAGGATAGAATGCCAAAGCTAGTTAGAATTACAATATATTTCTTTTTCTTTAGAACTGATCAAATGCAATATAGTGAAATTTAAAACCGACTTTGTTTTTTCCAGATCATAGTACGGAGGAAATCTCTCTCACACTCACACATAATCAATACAAATAAAAACAAATCCTTTATCTCATTTCCTTAAGTGCATCCTTCATTGATCTCTGGTTTACAACTTAACTAAACAGCCCATAAATATTAACAAGCACCCTACCCCCGATAGAAATTTGCAACCGATTTCAGTCATGTATCCAAAAACAAATGACAAATTTTCCCACACTTTCTAGTCCCATTAAAAAGTATTATTTACAAAGATCATCTCACTGAAGCTTTCAATTAAATATCTGCTGAGAGCGTAAAGGCATGAATGATGAAACGGTGCAGTGCAAGCAGATTTTACATGTACGATTAAAGTGGGAGATAAAACACAAATGATTATTTTTTTAGATGAATTTGTACATCCACGGTCCAGTCTGCAGTTTGACTGGTTATCATCCTCCCTGCACACGTCTCTTGCCTTGGTTTGGAGGTTTCAGTTGCTGTGCCATAACTGATAAAGAGGTGACAACAAATGCTGAAAAATACTCCTTAATTAAAGCGGCATGAACACATCCAACCAGACATCTAAATCTAAACACACACATTCAGTATTACAGCTACAACAGGCTTGATGTGCTGTGGCTAATGAGAAAGGACAGTGGACCACATTTACCATGTTTGTTCCTCTCCAGTAAAAATGAATTCATCGCTTCACATCATTATTCAAATCAACCCCCTAATTCCTAAAATATTTGCATATTTAAAACTGGTTAGCGTTTTCTTGCCTTAGGCTGACACAAGTCTCCTTGATAGAGAAAGAATATGAAAATATGTCTGCTATTCTGAGCAGAAATCCAGACTGAATGGTAGCAGCCGCAACACTTAAATATTTCTGTATGAATGCACAGAACTCACCTCCATTATGTTTAATTCATGATACGGCAGTCATTAAGTGACTATGTAACTCAGCCCACATTTAGCTCAGACAGCAGCGCCAACACAGTATCTGCTACATATAAAGATCGTGTAAATTCATTTATGTGTAGACTATTTATAAGTATAATTAGTATAAACCCAAACGAATATAGAAAAGAAGGTCAGTGGCCCCTAGATATTCATTAAGAGAACACAAAAATAACACTGCAGCGACAGAGGAGTTGGGATGCACGATATGTTGTTTTAACGTCGACATTGTGATGTGCTCATGGTCAAGGCGAGTTTATTCAAAGTTATCACACAACTTTTTGCGCTTATAAAACAAAAGCTCAAACAGTTCTCATTTTCCATGACTAAGACTACGTTCAGACAGCAGGTCTTAACGCAAACATTTCAGATTTTTTGGTGAAATCGGATTTTTTTTGTGTGCTTGTTCATATTACACATTAAATGCAAATTCTATCAGTTTTAGATTAGATTAATTTTCTTTGTCAGTATACAGTAGACAAGCACCACACTCTGAAATGCAACTTCTGCTTTCAACCAAGGTTATTATTTGATTTGATTTGATTTATTTATTTGCACATTATAAAAACAGCAAAAGAAAAACAACATACAAACAAGTAACAAGATTGTGCAGGAGAGGTTAGAAGCCAAAAAAAGGCTTATATGAATATCTCCCCCGAAATGAACAACACACAAAAAAAAAAAAGAATTAAAAATAATTAAAAAATACAATTTAATTGAATTAATAAACTAAAGTAAAAACAATAAAAATGTAATCCACATTACAAATCATCAAATACAAATCAAATGATGTACACCCTTACATTTTTTCATGAATTAAAGTCCTTTTCAGATACTTTTTAAACAATGATAAAGTTGATGTTGATTGAAGTTCAGGTCTTAGATTATTCCACAGATTTGGTCTATGATATTTCAGAGAATACTGACAGACCGAAGTTTGACAGTATGGAAGATAAAATTTGCATGAATATCGTGTAGAATAGTTGTGAATAACAGAAGACAACATAAAGAAATTTTGAAAAACTTTAGGAAGAATATGAGTTAAGTGAACATATTTGTATATGAAGACACAGGTCTGGTAAACGTTCACATCAAAAACGGAGAGAAGTTTGAACTTTTGAAAAAGAGGAGCAGATGAGTCGAGTCTCTTAGAAAAGCTGATTATTCTTAAAAATTTCTTTTGAATTACGAGATCGTTCACAAAAACGAACGAAATGACGAAAAGTAGAACTGTAAAAACATTTTCGTTAACTGAAATAAATAAAAACTATAATTAAAAGAAAAAAACGATAACTAACTGAAACGGTATTATGTGCTTATTAAACTAACTAAAACGTATAAAAATTATGGATAAAACTCCCTTCATTTTCGTCTTTGTTTATGTCGAATTGATATGAAATCGATTTATTTCCCTCAAGCAATTTTAGCTGGTGGCACCACACGATATTTCACTTGTCGTCACTTGTTTAGAGTCGTCTTCTGGTCCCCACTCTACCTGGAAACATGGAGACTAAAGTTGGGAGAAAGCAGCAGAGTCCTGTATGGGATTTATTTGAATTCGACGGTGAAAAAGATAAAAGATATAAAGAAACTAAAACTAAACTAAAACTAAGCATTCAGAAAATAACAAAAACTAATAAAAACTAACAAACCTGCTCTAAAAACTAATCAAAACTAACTGAATTAGAGAAAAAACCTCAAAACTAAATAAAACTAAACTATAATGAAAACTCCAAAACTATTATAACCTTGCTTTTAACCCTATCACTAGAACCTGCAGGAACACACCACACACTGCAGACTAGGAGTAGCGGGTTTGCCCTATCAGGCACCGGGGAGCAAATGGGGGGTTAAGTGCCTTGCTCAAGAGCACATCAAGGTTATAATAGTTTTGGATTTTTCATTATAGTTTAGTTTTATTTAGTTTTGACTTTTTTTTTTCTCTAATTCAGTTAGTTTTAATTAGTTTTTAGAGCAGGTTTGCTAGTTTTTGTTAGTTTTCATTTTTTTCTAAATGCTTAGTTTTAGCTTATTTTTAGTATTAATTTTAGTTTTGTCGTATCTTTTCTCTTCTTCTCTGTCGTATTCAAATAAACCCCAGACAGGACTCTGCTGCTTTCTCCCAACTTTAGTCTCCGTGTTTCCAGGTAGAGTGGGGACCAGAAGATGACTGTAAACCACAAGTGATGGACCGTTAAATATCATATGGTGCCACTAGTTAAAATTGCTAAAGCGAAATAAATCAATTTCGTATCAATCTGATGTTGACAAAGATGAAAAGTAAGGGAATTTTATGCATAATTTTTATATGTTTTAGTAAGTTTTGTACGCACACAGTACAGTTTCAGTTAGTTATCATTTTTTTCTTTTAATTACACTTTTTACTTTTTTCAGTTAACGAAAATGTTTTTACAACTCTAGTTTTCGTCATTTCGTTAAAGATAATAACCTTGGAGCACATCAGCCAACAACTTTTCCTGCCAGTCTGTGGAGTCAAACTGGTGACCCTTCAGTTACAAACCAACTCTCCAGCCCTTTAGGCCACGGCCACCCTCAGTATGAGTATGAACTGAATGCAACCCTGAAGTGACCCGCATGTGCAAAAGAGGTCCTGATGTAATACGTGACCACGCAGACAGGCCTCGAATCCAGTCTTGTAGTCTCTGATCTGAACCTATCTTTCTCCACTGTCCTTGTCCTTGCGTAGGTGGATCATTACTGCATCCGTAATGTTCCAAAGAGAGTAAATTGTGGGTAACTAATTGTTGTGTTATGAAGTTGTTATCATTAGTATGAGGGCGCACACAGTTAATAGGAATCAATTACTCAAAATATTCTGAATCACTCTCTCACGCACTACTAGTAACAAACAATATCATAGAATTTGCCGACGAGTGAAGGTGGCAGTTAAGATATCAAATAGATTAAGAAAAATGAATGGCAATCAGTTTTTCAACCAACTAAAGCATGCTACATCCCTGCTACTCATCCAAAAAATGAATAAGGAAAATGTGTTTGCAAAACAAAAAAGAAACATTAGTTGTACGGTGATAGTTTGGCAACAAAAATGTTGATTGCTGCTAATAGTAATGCTAATGCTAATAGTCCACTGCCTGGAACAACCTACAGAAGGACATTAAACTGAAGGAACTGGTCTCTTTTAATACATTCAAAGTCATTTTAAATGAATGGGAAACAGACAAATGTGGGTGTAGATGTTTTTTCTAATTGACTGAATTAGGTTCAGCTTTGAGACGCTTTTAAGGAACGTTGTTGTTATACTTTAAATACCTTTTAAAAACAATGGTGACATTTTATATGTATGTTCTTATCAATTTTAAGTTTGTTTTTAGTACTGACTTTCATTGTGTTTATGTATATTAGAGTGGATGTATGATAATAATAATAATAATAATAATAAATAGAAGCTTTCACTTGTACCCAAACAAGAGGGAATACAACTAATCTGCTTAATAATTTATATTAGTTCCATAAAGGTCAATTGTAATGTGCATTCATTCATTCATTTATTTATTCATTTATTTATTTATTTAAAATTATACATTTACATAAACATGTACTTAGGCATAAGGAACCACACAGACACAATAAAAAAAATATATACAACAAACCTACAAACCTTTTAAACACAAAAAAAGAGAAAAAACAACAACAACAAAAAACAAGATAAATAATAATTTCAACTCCTCTTTACAATGCTCAAATATTGCATTGCAAAAATTGCATAAAGGTCAATTTTAACAAGTCTTTTTCCGTTCATTTAATACTCATAGAATAGTGTAAACTTCACAATATTTTTTTACCTATGCAATACATACAGCACTTAAACATCCTATGATTTTTATAAAAATACGCAAGAAAATTACTGATAATAACAGATGCTAATAGAAGTGTAGCACGTCATCAAGACTACCACTCAGTCCTTAAGTGGAGGAAAATGATGTGGAAAAAGTAACAGAAATGTGGCTTTTCTGTTAGTTTCACACAGATGTTTTTCTACAGCTGAATGAAGCTTATTACAATTATGCAAAATTGTTGAGGCTAGCTCAAATAATTGCGATAAGGTGATTATGTAATAACGGTGATATGCATGTGTACAAGGTGTAAGTGAAAACCAGAAATGAGTACTATTCTGATGTCTTTGCCCGTGTTATAATATAGATATGAAGGTTACAAATAGTTACTCAAGTCATCTGGTGAAAAGTGTATTTTTTTTTACAATCATAGCCTCAGCTTAAAATGTATTTCTCTGTTGAAAAGCTCAACCAGCGACTGCAGCTGCACACTAGCTAAATGTTATATACTCTTTGTGCAATACATCAAATGTCCTATATGTCTGCTATGTTTCTCTGCACTGTCCCTGATAAATACATGAATCAATAAAATTCAAATAAAAACTAGCTCAGAAAACAAAAAACAGTCTTTCTGTGCTGGTCTCAGTCCTGGATGCTGTCACCGTATACATGCAGGTACTGAGTTTTGACAAACGGTCTTAACCTATATAGACCCAGTGTGACTTTTGTGTCAGTTCCCAAATTAATTTTTCTCTCTATTTAACATTTCCTAAGTGATTAATAACCATTTATTTTAATATTATCCACTGAATTTGGCATTATTTCCAGTGAAAATCATCTATTTTCCTATGTTTAATTGACTGATTATAAAGTTCAAAGTAAATTCAAAGGTTATTATTTCAAAACCAAAAAAAATGAAGAAAAAAGTGACTTTTTTAGTAAAATATATCATTAACTGAACATAAAACAAGTGTGTCCATCCACTGTCATTAATTAAACTCCATGGGTTTTACTGGAGAATCAATGTTGTAGAAGATGACGGTGTTTCCACGTTCACTACGGAGCCTCTGAACGTCCAAATGGGTCATATCTGTTGACCATGAAAAGATGACAAACTGTATTTTACGCCAATTATTTATATGTATTAATAGGATTAGCAGATCAACCGTTTACATGAAGGCAAGGCCAGTTTATTTATATAGCACATTTCATGTACAAGACAATTCAAAGTGCTTTACATAAAACATTAAAAGCATTACAGAAGGGAAGCAATAAAAAGTATACGCACAGGGCTCAAAATTAACTTTTTGACCTAGGAGCACTGTGCTCCTAACCCTAAAAAGTTAGGAGCACAGGCTAAAATCTAGGCGCACCACTATTATATAAAAAATTTGGAGAACAAGCAAAACTCTTGGCCATACCAAGTAATATTCCTATATGTATTTAAGCAATGTTAACAACCTAGAATAAAGTATTTGAATAGAGTATGAAAGAAAAAGCTTACATTGACACAGGTGCAAAACAATTGTCAATGTGTGGTATATACTTTAGTTGGTTCTTGGAGAAGAAAGACGAATCACACCATTATTTGCAAAAACCAACTTTTTTATTTCATGGCCTAAAGGCCCTTAGGGGCCGTTTACACGGCGTCGGCTTCAGTCGACTCCGGGAAGATTTCATCGCGGATTAGCCTTCTGTTACCATGGAAACGGTGCCTAGAGTGCCTGAATCCGGAAACTTTTGATACCAGGGTCCAGGGTGGAATGTTATCGATACGCTCCGCATTCCAGCTCCGTGTTAACGCGAGTCGGAGCGTTCCGGGGTAAAATATGACGTTACCGCATGCGCGCGCAGCCAAGAACCGCCAGTTAACCCACTCCAGGCCAGTTGGTGGCGGTAATGCGCCTCCAAGCTGGTTTGCCAGCCTCTATGACACAATAAAGCTGCAGAAAAAGAAGGAACAACCACAACAACAATGGCCGGTTTCAGAACAACATACGTGCTGCTAACTGTGCTCAGCTTGTCTGTCCAGACAAAGGAGTCCTGCGTCTTTGTACGACCACTCGCCATTGTTGTTTGTAAATAGTGTTGTCCGCCTCCTCCTCCTCTTCTTCTTCTTCTTCTTCTTCTCCTCATTTAAAGGCTGTCTAAACCGGAAATTGTTTGTGCGCAGGCGCCTGTTTTACCACCACTGTTTCACTACAGCTCTACATTGCCAGCTACTGGTCTGGCATGGCCACTACAGCGTATTCAGCCGTCCTCGCGGACTCATGTTAACGCAGATCGTTATCATAGCGACGGCGTCTTAACGCGGAATGATTTTATAACGCAAAGGAGAAATCTTTGCGGAGTGTTGCCGTGTAAACGTACCCTTAGTCACTGTGGTCTACACCACGCCTGAAGTCAGGAGATTGTTTCAAACATCGGTGGAGTTATTTGATCCCTTTGTTTATGCCGCCTGCGCACGCGAGGGGGCGGGGACTAGATTTTCCGCTTCAGTCAGCGGGGCGTGGAGCTTGTTTATTTTCAGCTGACGAGTTACTTCTGCAGCCATTATTCTAGGCGCACGTATTAATTTTCGCTCATTTTTTTTATTGGCGCACCGTGCGATCGTAATCTCAAAAACAGTCGCACTACCGAAATTCTCAGGCGCATGCGACCGTAATTCAGTCGCAGTCACGAGCCCTGACGCATGAGAAAAAAACAAAACAAAACCAAAAAAAGGATAAATAGATAAAACAGATAAAAACTTGAAGCTTAAAAGAAACAGAGCAGATCTGAACTGATGAATAAAAACTGTTCAAATGCAGCTGAGAACAGTAGATGCTTTCAGTCGACGGTGGATGTTTGGGTCTTTATGGGTTAATGCTAGGGGTGTGTATTGGCAAGAATCTGGCAATATGATACAAATCACAATACTAGGATCACGATGCAATATATCACGATGTATCATGATACTATCAAAAAGGCTTTTTTTTTTTTTTTTTTTTAAGATTTTTTCCTGGAAGAATTGAATTACACCAGAAATATGCACAAATACTAAACACATTTTTATTTGATCACAACAGGATCTAATGCTATATCACAAACTGTTCCTGTGTTAAAACTTAAATTATATTTTACAGACATTACAGTTTAAGGTCTTGTTCAAATGTTCATATTCTATTAGTTCATAACTACCATCATAACATTATTTTTGTGCAATCCCAACAAAGTAACTAACATCTGCCTCTCAGACAGTAAAAAGTGCTTTTAGGATGCTTCAAATAACCATTATTTAATAAACAGTGTTAAATAACGATAAATTAGATATAAACAATAAAGAAAACTAAAAACAAAAATGAACCTGCTCTATATCTGCATTTGAATAAACACCTAAAATATCGATACAGTACTTTTTAATATCGATACAATATTGTGAAACGAAATATTAAGATATATTGCAGAATCGATATTTTCTAACACCCCTAGTTGATGCAGATGAAAATCAGAGTTAATTTTTAAACACAGCCTTTCCTGAATTTTGTGGTATGTCACTAAATACACGGAAGGAAGACACAGGACACCGCATCGATGTGAAACTTCAGTTGCAGATCCACAACCTGATCCTCTGAATGGAGTTGATACTCTGTGTCACTGTCCAAAACAGGTCAACTAAGCTCCAGAGGAACATATGGGTCATATTAGACTGACACTGAAAGGGGCGAGCCACACCATACAGTGTATTATCCGGAGCTGCTCAAGTGTATGTGTGTGGACAGTAAGCGTGGTGTGCTCACATCAGCTAGATGGGACTTCACTGAACCATGTCACAGAGGCAATCAATAGACACAGACATCTGGTTAGTGATGGTATGTAAAGTATGCATGTGTGTGTGTGTGTGTGTGTGTGTGTGTGTGTGTGCATGCACATTTGTGTGTGGATGAAGTGTATTGTCCAGAGATCTCTGAGTCATGTAACACTGCACTGGCTTTGTAATAGAAGAGGAGAGTTCCTGTAATGTTTTATTCATCATAACATCAAAGATACATTCATGCACAGGTGTCAAAACTCCCATATTGCATGTCACATCCACAAAAAAAGCACTTTCTATAGATTTATTTTAAAAGAACTATATGTGGTATTTCTACTTTGAAATGTTCAAAAAATGACCTAAATTTATCATTAGAGTATTTAGAATAAAAAAGCTATGAAGTTATTTCAAAGATGCCAAGGTACTGAATAACAGAGAAATTAACTGAATTTATTTACAGTAAAGGGCCTGGAGGTTTATGTGGCCACTAGAGGCAGTAGTGAGTCACACTGTCAGTCTCCCATGGTGAGGAAAACTAATTCCAGGAGGCCTTTGACCTAAACATCAGAAAGTGACCAGATGGGATGAGAACCACTAAAAAACAACTTTTAGAGTCAGGGAAAGTGATAAAAGCCAGAAGCACTGTTATTGTTTTCACCACTGGACACTAGGGATGTCCTGATCTGATCTAAAGATTGGCATCGGCCGATCTGGCATTTTTTAGAACAGGGGTGTCAAACTCATTTTAGTTCAGGGGCCACATTCAGCTAAATTTGATCTGAAGTGGGCTGAACCAGTAAAATATTAACATAATAATATTTAAATAAGGTCAACTCCAAACTTTTATCTATGTTTTAGAGCGAAGAAAGTAAATTTACATTATGAAAAGGTTTACATTTACAAACTATCCTTTTAAAAGATGTGAATAACAAGAGCAAACTGAAAAAATAGTGGAATTTTAACAATATTCTGCCTCAGTTTATCATTTACACACGTACATTATAACTTACAGATCACAGTGGATCTACAAACACACAAAACATTTAATAACAGGCAGAATGTTGTTAAAATTGTACTTCTCTTAAGAAATTTTCGGTTGTTCATATTTGTTCAGGTTATTCACATTTTTGCAAATTATACTTTGTTTTAGTGTAAATACATGAAAATATTTATATTTACAAAGAAACATTTGGAGTTGTCATTATTTATGTTATTATGATCGTATTTTACTGGTCCTGCCCACTTGAGATTGAATCGGTCTGAATGTGGAACCTGATCTAAAAGGATTGTTAATATCTTAGTGTAATTTTTGCATTTCACAAATTCATCCAAAGGGCCGGACTGGACCCTTTGGTGGGCCGAATTTGGCCCCCGTGTCGCATGTTTGACACCTGTGTTTTAGAAGATCAGATAGGATCGGTTTTAGTCACAAGATCGGGCCGATCCGGTCCAGGTTCTTTTGGTGGGGGGCCAAAAGGTAAAGGAAATGCTTAGAGGATTTTTTTTTTTTTTTTTTGGCTGAGAGGAACTAGTGAAGCGTCTATACGTTTCACTTTCACTTCATGGTCCAGTAGTGATGCGCAAGTCAGGTTTTTTTCAACCCGTGGGGCTTTTGTAGAGTTATTTGACCCGACCCAACCCGCCCTGCAAATAAACTGAATCAAGTGATTTATCATCATTTGTCATAATATTATACACTGTATTTTGCGTTTTTTCAGTGAAAATCATGTATTCCACTATATTTAATTTACTGATTATGTACATGTTCATAAAAGCTCAGATTAAGGTTAAAGATTATTATATCAGAAACTGAAAACTAAAGAAAAAAGTGAGTTTTTCCAGGAAAATCTATCATTAACTGAACATAAACCAAGTGTGTCCATCCACTGTCACTGATCCAACTCCATGGGTTTTACTGGTGAATCAATGTAGAACATGATGGTGTTTTTATGTTCACTACGGAGCCTCCGAACATCCAAGTGGGTCATATCTGATGACCATGACGTGACAACAAACTGTATTTTACACCAATTACTTACATGTACTGATAGGATTAATACAGTGGTTCCCAACCTTTTTTTGCTCATGACCCCATTTTAACATCACAAATTTCTGGCGACCCCAGACATTCAAAACAGAGACATTTTTTTTTTGCTAAAATGTATTAGTTTTTGATCATGTAATAGTTTGCTATACTCTGTTGCAAATAAACGTTAATTTTAGTCGACATTTAGTCTATATAATGTATATTATTATGGATGGAGACAGAAAAGCCAGGTGTAGATTACTGCACAAAGTGAGAATTTTATTTTCCTTGGTCAGGATATGTACAGTCAGTCCAGCTTGGATTTACAAGGCTGACAATTAATACTGAACAAACAATAACTCAAACTATGAATTATGAAAGAGCTGCAGCATCTGAAACTGACCACAATGAGCATTTGAAAGATAAACAGTACCACAGTGCTTCAGTTTCAGCTTCACAGTTTGTCATGTCTTTTATGTATTATGACTGTCTCTCTCAACTCACCAAATATTTTTTTATTAGTAAGTCTTTTTTTTTTTTTTTTTTATCAATTACTAGAAATTTCAGGTGACTCCATCTGAATTCTAGGCAACCCCACATGGGGTCCCAACCCTAAGGTTGAAAAACACTGGATTAATGGATCGACAGGTATTAAACATTTTACACCAGTGGATGTAATTACACTTTCCTTTTTTTTCTATGTATAAAAAACTATACTTTGTCTGAACAAAAGAAAAAAGAAAAGTACAATTACATAAACAGAAGACAAAATGAACGTCATTAGCCACACCAGTGGATGGTTTTGGTCAATGGAGGATGTTTGGATCTTTATGGGTTAAGTTCCATTTTGCGCAGGGTTGGTAGGGCCAAACCACATTTATTCAACTTGATCGGAAAGGTTTATGTAATTAACATGTGGCTAAAACACAACCTAAACTACATCAGGTCAAACATGGATCAAATGTAACCCTAACCTCTGAACGGGTCAGCGGTGACTCCACTCATTCACACTGGACGCACTGTGTTTCATCCCTAGCAATCTCCAAAAGTAAAACGCATTACTTTCAGCTCCGCCCGAGCAGTGCAATGATTCACATTCAGCAAATAAAAGTGAAATATAAAACAAGAAAAACAGAAAAAGAGAGTGAGACCGCCCGAGAGACAGACAGATATGAGCGCACAAATACAGAAGCAGAGAGATATGAGTGCTAGTGTGAATAGGAGGGAGAGAGAGTATGCTGAATCCCACTCAGACCACCTGCTCATCAGTTCCTCTGGCACAACAGATACTGTCATTGTCCACACAAACACACGCACACATGCACACACACACACATACTAAGCTCAAATATAAAAATCTCCCGGTGCGCTCACTGAAAGCCTTTCCCAGTCCCTCCCACATCAGATGCTGGGCACACAGACTTGATTTAAAACTGTTAGGTGCCATTCAATATGGGCTTGGTTTGGAGCCAACCCTCGGACATTTCTCAAAGGTTCTCCTCAGTTACCTGCTCAGTTTTTTGTTTCAGCATACCTCAGGAAAGTAGCGTGCAGTGTATTGATACGAGCACAAACGCTACTTGGTCTTGCTTTTTGGTTGTTGTTGTTGGGGAGTAATAAATTGTGTTATTTCTGCTTAATTTAAAAAAAAAAGAAAAAAAAAAAAAAGCTCCAGATTGGAAACAAAGAGGAGATTCTCTTCCATTAAAGGTGGTGCCAATTAGCAAAAATGTCATGGCTGCAGCACTTTGCAAACATTTCACTACAAACAAAACAAAACAAAGCCAATATGACATGTCAGGCTCCGAGGCTAACACTGTATTTTACAGTGCTGTGTGCTTTTATGCAATCTTTCATATTCTGACAAAAAAATCTCATTAAGGAAACCGTTCTGACTATTTTAATAATGCTAGGTATTAACTTCTCACATAACCGAATAAACTACTCACTGACAATGAGGAAAGAGAGCATAATATTAGAATTTAAAAAAAAATATTAACTTCCAGTTCAGATCAGTGATAATATTCTGATGACTGACAGGACAAGTGGTGATACAGTCGTCGAAAAAATGATTGGACCACCCATGCTTCAGTTTCTTGTTCATTTTAATGCCTGGTACAACTAAAGGTACATTTGTTTAGACAAATATAATGATAACAACAAAAATAGCTCATAAGAGTTTAATTTAAGACAGTGTTTTGCAACCTTGGGGTCGGGACGCCATGTGGGGTCGCCTGAAAATTCTAGTAACTGATAAAAATGAATAAAAAAAACTTACTAATAAAAATATTTGGTGAGTTAAGAGAGACAATCCCAATCCATAAAAGACATGACAAACTCTGAAACTGAAACTGAAGCACTGTGGTACTGTTTATCTTTCAAATGTTCATTGTGGTCAGTTTCAGATGCTGCAGTTCTTTCATAATTCATAGTTTGAGTTATTGTTTGTTCAGTATTAATTGTCAGCCTTGTAAATCCAAGCTGGACTGACTGTACATATCCTGACCAAGGAAAATAAAATTCTCACTCTGTGCAGTAATCTACACCTGGCTTTTCTGCCTCTGTCCATAATAATATACATTATATAGACTAAATGTCACCTAAAAATAACACTTATTTTCAACATAGTATAGCAAACTATTACATGATCAAAAACTAATTAGTTTTAGCCAAAAAAAAGTCTCTGTTTTGAATGTCTGGGATCACCACACATTTGTGATGTTAAAATGGGGTCACGAGCCTAAAAAGGCTGATTGAAAAGCTGATAGCTAGCCATTTTCCATGTTTTCTTGATAATAACCAAAATCACTTCAGTTCTTACATCAATATCTATGTCATTGTACTGACAAAAACAGTGCTTTTAGGCATTCCATGTTTTCTTTTCGGTCTGTTTTAGTCACGATACACACAGGAGTTAGTACTTGATTACATAACCACTGTTTTGATGAGTTTTGATGGTCTAATAATTTTTTCCCCGACTAATATTTAACATTTCATTGTAATGGGACAATTTCTCTCTTGTCGTGGTTGTTCAGATCTGTACTCTAGCCATTTTCCCTGTTTCAAACACATCAACTTCAAGGTCTACATGTTCATTTGGTGCCTAATATATCCAAGCAAGTGAAAAGTCTGAGATATTACAATTATTACCCATTTATGTGTCAGTGGTCAGTGCGATTTTAACCCATAAACACCTAGTGTGACATTTGTGACAGTTCCCAAATGAATTTTTCCTCAATATTTAACTATCCTTAAGTGATTTGTCACCGTTTATTGAAATATTATCTTTTGTGGGGGGGTTTTTTCTCAGTGAAATCAGGTATTTTCCTACATTTAATTCACTGATCATGTTGATGGTCATAAAAGCTCAGAGTAAACTTGAGGATTACTATATCAAAAATAGAGAAAACTGAAGAAAAAGTGATTTTTGTCAGCAAAATCCATAATTAATTGAACATAAACCAATTGCCTCCATACATTGTCACTGATCCAATTCTATGGGTTGTACTGGTGAATCAGTGTTGTAGAAGATGACGGTGTTTCCATGTTCACTACGGAGCCTCTCAACGTCCAAATGGGTCATATCTGATGACCATGAAAAGACGACAAGCTGTATTTTGCACCAATTAATTACATGGATTAGTGGATCAACAGGGATTAAACAGTTTATATCAGTAGATGATTTTGGTAGATGGTGGATGTTTGGCTCCATGGATTAATGCTAGTTTTCTGAATGGAGCTGCCAGTAATGTAACTCTTTTATGGATCAAGCTCTATTGTGTACATACAAGCTACATCTTAAGGAGAATCCAGCAGAACATCTACAGTAGAATAAAGTGTAAAAGTGACATCACATATTGCCATTAGCACCACTCATTTGTATCCTGTTATTGTACATAGACTGTCCGTCTCAGTGAGTGAAAAAGATTAATCACTGTACTTGTACTTTTTCTCATGTTTACTGGAACATTTTTTACTACTTTGAAATGCACCCGGCACTTGTACGTGCAGCACATTTTTAGCATTAATTATCATTTATATTAAAAAAGAAATTAGTGCTTTCTGAACTGATTTCTAATTTTTTTTATAGGCCTGTGGTTATTATTATGCACAGGACATAAACATGGTGGTCAGAGCTAAAGCTGCAGTGTTTCTGGGTAAAAAAAATCCACAATTACCTTTAAGGATATTATAATTGGTCTGAGAGGACATGAGACTTAAGCATTTACTCCTCTTTTGTGTTTTCAGGCTGTGGAAAATCAACCTTATAACACAGACTCTGGGTTATCACAGGCGTTTTCCAAATATACTGTTTTCTTTTGTACAGACAAGGTATAGCTATAACAAAAGAAAATAGTATCTTTACATAAACAGAAGACAAAATGAACGTCATTAGCCTTACAGGCGTTTTCCGACAGGTAATGATTTAAATATATAACTGACGGCTATTATTAGGCTAGCATACACTGATCAGATTCCACCAGAATCGACCTGGACACATGAAAAAGGAGCTTTATTTTTCCATAAAAGCATGAAATGGTATTAGGTTATCTATTTTTACATTACGTCTTCTGGTTTGGACCAAGAAGAGAGAGCTGCAGAAAGAAAGGAGGGGTGTGTTTTCAGATTCAGACTTTTTTTTTTCCTGCAGATTTTCACTCCTGAAGGTTCAGAATGAAAGATCCAAACATTCTCATGTGTTTATGTAAAGTTTGTTGAAGTCTTTGTTGTGCTGGGAGCTGGTCATTTATTTGGTGTTAGCGAACTCCATTAGCCAACAGTCACTTGTGTTACGCAGCGTTTTTGCTGCTGCTGCTGTAGAAGAGCCAAAAGGTGGGATTGCGGTATATGACCTAGGACGCTGCAAAGGGGCAGTAAACGTGCCAAATTCATGGGGCCCAGCATTTGTGGGGGGGGGGTCCAGTGGATACAGGTTAGAAGTGAAAATTTCATGTAAGATCCCCTGTATAATAGAGGCACAGAAGCCAGGAGTCGGACGTTGAAAGTAGGCCTGTAATGGTACACGTACCGAACCGAACTGTTTTGGTACGCACCTGTTCAGTTTGGTACACAGCTGTACCGAAACGGCACAGTATGATGAGAAAAAGAAAAAGGAACTAAAGACGTCGGTCGATGCGGAACTTTAAATCCACGCAAGTTTTACACGGACATATGGAACTAGCGCGCAACGACCCGAAAAATGAAATAGCAGCTGATATAAGGTTAAAAAAAAACAACAAATATGATGTCAGCCTGGAAGGAAGAGACTGAAGACCCTCCACCATCATTACAGTCCCATTTGGAATCACATCAGGTCCCGGTGAAAGACAATAACGAGGAAAGAGAAGATAAGACGAACGCTGTTTGGCCCCTAGGAACTACGGTAGTTGTAAAACACACTAGCTCTGTCTGTCTGTCTGTCTGTCTGTCTCTCTCTCTCTCTCTCACACACACTCACACACACACACACACACACACGCTGTATAACATGTAAAGTATGTAAAGTTTCACTTTCGTTTCACGCCAGCGTTAGTTATGTTAGTTATGCACCCTACACACACAGACACAAAATATACATAATAGACATAAAATAAATACTTTGGTTAATTTTGTTGTCAATGTTGCTCTTCAGTTTGTTAAAAGAGAATGTGAATTTGTCCTCTTGTTAATGTTGCACTTTATGTGGAATTTTTTTATTTTTATGCAGAATGTGAACTGACAGAACTGTGATTAGATTTTTGTTGTTTATTCAAAACTACCTTTCAGGGAGAAGTGCAATACTAATGTTTAAAATACATTTAGTAATATTTTATTTTCTATTTGATTTATTGCAGCAGAATTATATTATTCCTGTTTTTCTATATTCTATTGTCTCCAAAAATTTTGGGAAAAATGTTCAAAAATTCATAAATGCATCAAAGACATTTTGAGGGGTTTTCTTTCTTCCCGTACCGAACCGAAAAAAAACGAACCATGGCTTTCAAAACCGAAAACGTACCGAACCGAAAATTTTGTGTACCATTACAGGCCTAGTTGAAAGCATGTTAAGTTTCACTTTCGCTTCACGCCAGCGTTAGTTACGTTAGTTATGGACCCCGCACCCCCACATATAAAACTGCTGCCCCTACTGCATGTACACCCCCCCAGCAGATCAACAAGATACTGAATTTTATGAAGGATCCACAACATTTACCTTTCATGGGGGCCACAATTGCTAGCTGTGCCTCAGCATTGACCATTAACCTCCGAAGACCCAGCTATGGGTTTTCTGTCTAGGTTTGTGGACAAGAGTTTCACAGCTTTATTAAAAAATAATAATAATAATAAAAAAACATTTTAAAAAAACTGTCCATCCCAAAGAACATTCCATAAAAATAAAAATTTAAAAAATGCATCTGAAAAAAATGTTGCATCATGATGTTTCCAATATAGGGAATTGTTTAATTTAAAAAAGCCAAAACTTGTACATTCCTGGGTCTCAGGAGGTTAAAATCAGTGCACGAGCTGTAACCATGAGTGAAAACAGTTGAGATAGCTATTAGCTAGACGCAAGTTGGCTAACATCAACAAATGCTCTGCCCACAAATAACTAAGCACCCAAGTATGCACAAATCTTACCGACTGAACTTTGTGCTCATTCTGTGTAAACTAAACCTTACTTTACATTTATTCCATATTCCACATTACAAGAAGTCACAAAAGCAAATAAACACAATTTATCAGCACAGATTTTACTGATTGATTAGTTGCATTTATTTAGTTCCGAAAAAATCTACATGAATCAACAGAGAAACATGCTCTGTTGCGGTAAGACCCCCCGCCCCATGCCACCTCCCCCCAATCTATTATTCTCTATTGAGGGGATTCCATTGAAGGGACAGGTGCATGTATGCATCAGCCCTACCCCCTGCTGAAAACGACAGTCCACACACAAACACATAATGCGACACAATATAGAACACACACGAGCGTATGTACGAGCGCCTCCACCCCCACTGACAGTATTGTTTGGTCAAAGCGTATGTATGTGTGCGTGGGTGGTGGTGGGGGGGAGTTACTCAGGTACCCAAGGTAATGGCACCTGGGGTTATTCAGGCCTAAATGGCAGCTCTGGCTACACTGCAGCTCACAAAGTGCCTGTATGAGCACCGCACAGACTAATGCGCCTGTGCACACAATGTCTCGCTCAACTACAAAGCACAGGTGTGTGTGTGTCACTAAATTGTCCCCCCGTTGTCTGGGCCTCTCCGAGTGGCAGGCCCTGTCCATTAGCCACAATTTAACAGGATGATCAGAGTGCTTGAAAAGGGCCACATCAAACAAGTCTGGAGAATCCCAGGTGCCCGACGCAAACGCAGGCATCGGCAATAACCAAGCCCACTTACAGGGGCCTAATGTATTCTGTGAGGGAAATGAAGATGTTCCTTCTCTATCCAAGGCTCTTTTGTTCTACGGCGGACAGACAGGAGGGATTGTTTCACATGGTGTCTGGGCGATGAGAGCAGCGAGGGCAATTATCTTTCTCAGATGCATATTAATATTTCACTAATGGAGGGATGATGGTCCTGTTATGGTAAAGTACTAATATACTGTGGAGAGTGGAATATAAAAGCTGATTTTAAGTACAAAGGCAAATCACAGCCTCTGATCCTGCACTCTGATATTCACCTTATGTGGCTCTGATACAATCGATTTGATTATTGCCTGTTGTGTTTTCATTATGGGATACAATGATGAGCAGCTTTAGATGTTAGAGATAAATACAGACAAATGAGCATTCATATTTGGTAGTAAATGTGAAATTTAACCCTGAAAAGCCTACATAGATTAAAAAGAAATGGGCATGGTTGTAGATTTTTTATTTGTTCTCAAAGAAATGTGTTGTCACCAATTTGACATTTACTGAGTATCAGCACAAGTTGGTAAAAAAATACAGCTATTTCATAATGTATTTAGGGATTTATTACTTTTTTCTTTTCTTGGGGATTGATATCAGCTGCTGGCTGCTCTGAGCTGATATTATTATACAGGTGTTTAAAAATACATTATCAGTCAACCTATAGAAACTTCCCTTGTGTTTCAGGTGTAGTGTAATTCAGAATCTTGCATTTCTTTTGTGTGAGAATAGCATATTTAACCCTTTCATGCATGAATTATGAGAATTTTAATCAAGATATTTTTTTTCCTGAGTGTTTTTATTCCTCTTTAGGCATTAAAAAAACAATGCAATTGAAAAAAAAATAAAAATAAAAAATGTATGAACTTATTTTTCATAGAGTTGCAAAAATGTCCACTCAGCTGGACACCATGCGTTTAATTTTTGAAGCAAAGAAACATGGATTTACTGATATACTGTGTGAAAGCATTTTTAATGCTGCTAATCTGATGTTTTGTCACTTTTTAACATACTCTAATACTAGTTATTACTCACTTCATGGAGATAATATGCAAATAAACACCTTTTTGTTAAAAAAAAAAAAAAGCTCTTAATTACAGTCTAATAACGATATCAAGCAATTTTTTTACACTTAAACATATCACTGCAGATTAGGTTTATCAAGAACAGCAAATTTACAATAACAGTATGAACTGCAGTGTATAGGATGATGCATAAGAGTCCACTGTGTTGGCTGATATGGAACTAAAACAGCAAAATTAATGAATATACAAAAGAACAGTTGTAGAACCCTACACTATAGTGACTAGTATGCATGAAAGGGTTAACATAATGCTGAGTGATTTTTTTTTTTTTTTAATCACAAAGAGTCAACCAAGAACAATCAAAAATTGTCAGATTAAACCTATGTGAACAAGTATGTTATGCTGACTTTGGCCTTCACTCAAGTGTAATATATGTCTGATTCGCTCTCGATACACGGATAAACGCAGTTCCTTTATCAAAAACACACACACACTGTAAATCTGTAAAAAAGATTCCCATTTAGCCAATATTCAAGGTGCCTCGGAAATCTGAGAATCTCACGGTTCTGACACAAGTTAAAGCTCATCGATCAAAAACTGTTCAAAAGTTGTTTCAGGTTGTGTAAAACGTGTGTGCGTGGCATCGATGCTATGCCCCTTGTGTTTTCATTATGGGACACAATGATCAGCAGCTTTAGCTGTTAGAGATAAATACAGACAAATGAATGTTCATATTTGGTAGTAAATGTGAAATTTAACCCTTAAAAGTCTACATAGGTTAAAAAAAAAATTGGTAAAGTTGTAGATTTTTTATTTGTTCTCAAGGAAATGTGTTGTCACCAATTTGATGTTTTACAAACTATGAGTATCAGCAGAAGTTGGTAAAAATACAGATATTTCATAATGTATTTAGGTATTTATTGCTTTTTTCCCACAGATTCCATTTCTTTTCTTGGGGATTGATATCAGCTGCTGGCTGCTCTGAGCTAATTCAGCATCTTGCATTTCTTTTGTGTGAGAATACCATATTTAACATAATGCTGAGTGTTTTTTTTTTTTTTTTTTTTTTTTTCTTTAATCTCAAAGAGTCAACCAAGAACAATCAAAAATTGTCCGATTAAACCTATGTGAACAAGTATGTTATGCTGACTTTGGCCTTCATTCAAGTGTAATATATGTCTGATTCGCTCTCGATACATGGATAAATGCAGTTCCTTTATCGAAAACACACACACTGTAAATCTGTAAAAAAGATTTCCGTTTAGGCAATATTCAAGGCGCCTCGGAAATCTGAGAATCTCACGGTTCTGACACAAGTTAAAGCTCATCGATCAAAAACTGTTCAAAAGTTGTTTCAGGTTGTGTAAAACATGTGCGTGCGTGGCATCGATGCTATGCTCCTCTCTAGAGGATTCCTCCAGCTTTCAGAACAGTCTCAGCGCAGGACCACATCAGGGAAAGACATATTTCAAGCTTTCATTTATGTTGGAACACTCCATCTTCTATGATATCATTTCTCCTCCAGAATCTAGGGCAAGGCCCAAGCAGGACAGTAGAATTGGGACCAAAAGGACACTACGTCCCATGTTACCTTGTTGATTTATGACCAGAAGTCTGCCCCTGCGGTGACCTTTATAGGTGTCACCCAGACAGGGACGCAGCGCTCAGGCCGAAATGACAAAGCTTCTCTCTGAAGGTCATGCCCTGCCCTGCAGCCACGTTCTCTGAAACTCATCACAAGCCCTGAACACACTCCTCCAACTGCATTAACTTCTTCTGGGAAAAGTGTGTAGCCGCAGGCCGTAGGATTGTGACACTAAAGCAATCATAACCACCTGCTCGTTGACGTGCCCCAACTGTGCAGAAGTGCACCATGCTCCTCTTTCCCGTTTACTTCAGGAGCCATTATTTGTCATGTTTCGCACAGAGGTCACATCAGCTCACTTACCAGACCACATTTAATCATCTCATGCTTTGGCTGTTATAATTTAAAGAACTACAAACTGTCAACAACTCAAAACAGCGAACCGATTCTCTTTATCTACACCAGGCAAGCAACGACAAGAGCACTGAATTTGAAAAAAAGCAAATAAGTACATTTTCCTTGAGAGGAGAAATGCTCGCCATATCTAAATATACTTTATGAGCTTCAGACACATAAACAGGAAAAGATGAAAAAAGACAGAGAGCAAGAGAGAGACTGGGTCTTTTTACACTGACAGGTGTGCTACACTGGCTGGCCTCTTTGAAAAGCATCCATTTCCTTAGCAACTGGACGTCAGCTCAATTCAGCCAGGCGATTTTAGCAGATGGCTTGGTAAATACCTTGCCATGTGTTCCCGAGTAGAAACTATAATGCGTCAAGACAAAACACATGCACGCTCACCCAACCTTATACACTATATTTGAAATACTCTCCTTCTCTTAGAATCATACTACCTCTTCTCCTGTCTGAGTTGTGCTTTCATATATATGTATCTTCGTTTCGCACTTTTCATAACACTTAATGGCAGCCGATCCTTACGTATCAATGGATATATATAAAAAAAAAAAAACAGTTCTTTTTTAACAAACAGATAAAGACTGTACCTTTAGATTCCATTATATGTTCAAACTGCACAGTTTATAGAAAATGTTTTACCTTTGTTTGCGGCAAATGTAGCCCCTCGAAAAAAACACCTTGAACCATGACAGACACAAAAGCTCCTTTCAGTTGTCACATGGCAGAAGCATGTACACTGGTTAGCTTATGAAATGTAGTGCACATGGAATGGAGGTTTACATCAGGGCCTTTACGTTCTGAGATGAAGGTCAGTATACAAAGCACCTTCCTTTATTGTCCTGTGTTATTTCCCTCTCTTATATACCGCTCTGACCTTGCCGTATTATGTTGACTGTCCTTTAAACCGTCCATTACATTGCCTCAACATAAAGATTTAAGCCTGCCCCACATTCTCTAATTTATGCTTCATTCTTCTATTCAGTGTCATTGAATCTACTAGACACATTTGCGTCACCTTCACACTCTATACGTCTTCCGATTCTTCTTTTTTGTCTTTCTTTTCTCGGTCATGTGTTGCAGCTGCACAGGGCAGATTGGACCAGCTGTACAGTTCAGTTCCACTACAGACCCTGTCATTAACATTAAGGTCCCTGAGTGGCCCAGCACCAAGGCCTGTGGTCATTGTGCATGTTTGTGTATGTTAGTGCGTCAGTCATAGAACCAACCAGAGGCAAGGACATCTCCAGTAGTTTTATACATATATATACGACTGTGTGGGGTCAGATTATTGTTTGCATTAAATCTCACACTCTTCTGGATGATTCATGGGAGATAGCAAGTTATATACCACAAACACAATCTATACGCAACACAAATATTTAGCATTGAAAGTATTAAGATCAATGAGAGTGTGAATTTGCAACAGCTGCAACACTTGTTCAGTATAACACTTGATTTGATTTTTGATTCTAGTGATTTATTCTGAACACGCAATGAAATTTTACATATATGTGAACAAGCAAATCATAAATAATAACACAAAAATCAACAATCAAGACAATGTTAGACAGAAGAACAGCACAATAGTTTCATTTACATTTAGGTTACGTTGCCACATCCGAAATCAAATGCTTTAAAGAGGACAGTTATTTATCGTGCCATCAATCATTGGAATAATTGCTCCTTGAACATATGTAAATTGAATGGAATATCATCTTTCAAGAAGTCACTATTTAAACATCTGAGCAAGTACTGTACGGAGGGGAGTGTATGTTATTTGCTTTGATGGATAGAACTCACGAATGTAAAAACTTATCCCATATATTTCTGATGATGTTTTATGTTTTTAATGATGTTAATAATGGTTATTATTTTTAGATTTGCATTGTTAATAATGTGAATTGTGATTGTCATACATATTATATATTATGTTCTGTGTTTTGTGTTGACCCCAGGAAGATGAGCTTGTCACTTTGGTGGCAGCTAATGGGGATCCTTCTAAACATTAGACATTTACATGCCCGAAAAGGGGTGGGAAGAAGTGCAACCTATTTAATCCCACCACTTCTTCATAAAATATCATTAATAATATATACTTATCTCCCTCTTAAACATCAGAATAGATTCAAAGTCATTCATCAGAAAACAAAAAAAACATGCAACTAAAAGTGCCACAGCGTCTCTTTGACTAACATAACTTAATGTTAGTGTTAGTTAGCTAGCTTACATTAGTTAATGCAAATATTAGCAAGATCAGGCCATGCACTGCAAATTATTTGGTTCTTACCAAGATGAAAAAAAGCAACTTAAATTTAGAAGAGTTAGATAATTTATCTTAAGAGTTAATTTCTTATTTTAAGTGTTCATAAATCTCTAGACATATTTATTTCTAGATTTAACTATCTTAATTCAAGAAATCTTGTCAAGTGAAATTATCTTGCTGCATGGACAGATATTTCACTTGTTTTGAGAACCTTTCTCCTCAGATTTAGTGTTTTTGTCTCGTTTTTCTACACCCCTTTTTCACGGTGTGTAAAATATTAGTTAGCTTGACTCATGCCAAACCAATGATTTTCTGACTAAAAATGCAAGGTTCGTCATATCTGGCAAAGAAGATATGTTGCTGACCTGTGAAGGGGTGGGTTTTTGTTTTTTTCTTTCGCTCTGCTTTCTTTCGCCTGCACACATGTGCATATGAGTAGGAAAAAAATTTGAATAAGACACAAATTGCACAATATGTATGAGACTGAATTGTATGTCAAGGAATTTGTTCTAATAAATGTTCAAAAAAAAAAAAAAAAGCAGGGTTCTGATCTTTAGGTCTTTCATGTCGAGGCCTTGGAATCTACAAAGGTAGGCCAGAGGCTGATCTGTTGGAATGGGGTCCTATGGGAAAATTGGCTTAGTTCCCTGTACAGACAACTATTTAATGAAAACTGTTGGATCCATAACAATCAGACGACCTCTGTGATGATCTATAATATCTTATCCCAACACAAGCAAATTAAGACCATACCTGATAGGATCTAACATTAACTACATGATCATTTTGCGAGACAAAAGACAGTAAGAGGTGTTGTGATGGGCGAGGTCCATTTACGGCACCTCTACAGTTTGTCATGTAGAGGAAACATGAACCGAACAGACCTGACATTTTCATTTTTGATCATTTAATGTCAAAACTAAAGGTAAAAATAACCAAATCGATCAAACATGTAACCAATCTCTACAATAAGAGCTAGGAAATTTATTCACACTGATACATGTGATCAAAATTTTGGTAAATTAGCTTTCGGCTATCATCATCATTGACAGTTAATCAGTCTTCTAAATACTCTATCTGAATATTTTGTCTAATCCTGACCCTAAGCATCTTTGGACAAACTTTAGAAAGATTACGTCAGGTTACACAAAATATCAACGACCTCACAGTACATTAGCTCACACAAAACATTTTCCACAACTAAATTTCTACGATACTCTTGCCTTGTTAACGTAAGCTACATATGTTACTCGTAATAATAATACAGGAGACTAGAAACCCAAACTACTACCTTTACGCCTTTATTCATGTTACAAAAATTCTGAAAAAAAGACCTTGTTTTGAAAAATAATCTTGCTTTTTCCCAGCACAACATTCCCATTCTTTGCTAAAATACTTGAAATAAACGCAGCAGTTTGAAAAAAATGCGTTGAAATTAACTACACGATAAAATTTCCCTGATGTGTGTAAAGGTTGCTGAATTTCTATATTTTTACCTCAGCCAAGTGAAACAGCATGAGGTTATGTTTTCATCGGGGTTTGTCTGTTTGTCTGTCTATCTGTTAGCAAGATAACTCAATGTGTTATGGACGGATTTTCATGAAATTTTCATGAAATGTTGATAATGGCACAATGAACAAATGATAAAATTTTGGTGGTGAACGGGGGGGATATTTTTTGTTTGTTCGTCTGTTAGCAAGATAACTCAAAAAGTTATGGACGGATTTGGAGGAATTTTTCGGGAAATGTTGATTCTGGCACAAGGAACAGATGATTGCATTTTGGTGGTGATGGCGGGGGTGGGGGGGCCTGATCTGCCTTGGTGGAGGTCTGTGCTCTCCGAATGCTTTTCTAGTTGCTCTTGTGAGGACATCCTAGAGAAAGAACGACAAAGCCGATCGAGCTCCATTGTTGTCTAGAAAAAAAAAAAAAACAAAACACACACACCACCGATCATTTCACTGTGAAAAAAAAGAAAAAAAAAAAAAAACACAGCAGATTTGGTGTGCAGAATAGACTACATAAAGATAATATAAATTTTACAAGCACAATTTGTCATTTCAATTCCGTTTCTGCACCACTAGCTAGTGACAGATATTTGAGCTTCTGATTATGCACACCAAGTTCACAGAAAAAAAATCCCCTCCCTGAATAAACATGCCCATATGTTTGTAAAGTGCTACAGAAAAATGTTTAATTATGACAAAGGAATAGTATTTGTAATGGCCAGTGCCTGTTGGGTACCTGTCTACACGTCTGAGTTGGAGAGGGACTGGACTCTGACTGCTGTCTGTGTGGCTGCCTCTGCTACTGTACAGCATGTTAATGCACATGAACAGTGCTTTGTGTCTCCCTCCCTGCCCACTGCCTGTACACCACTCAGCTCCCCATATGCCGCTCCCCTGCGCTCCTCTCATCCAGCCACTGGGAGCTTGATTAAGCCTGACTTGTCACCAAATTACACACACAAAGTTTACATGCATTCCCCGGCTCTCCAGCTGTTGCAGATTTGTTACAAAGAATAAATCTTGAAGCAGTTGACTGAGCAGGTCTGGGATGTCTGCCGCCTCATTGATAGGCAGAGATGGGAAAAGGGCGGTGGGGGGGGTATGAGAGAAAAAGACAGGAGGAGAAAACAACCATGAGAAGAATATATGTAAATATACAGACAGCTGCGAATTAAAAGTAGAAGATAACGGGAATGGTGCGCCCATCCATAGACCATTGAAATGGATGAAGTGTGAAAATGATGCTAATCATATGCTACGGTCTTCAGATCTGAACCCGATTGAACATCTATGGGATATTTTGGACATGTTAATCAATGATCACCACCATCATCTTCAAAACATCTAATGAAGGAATGTCTCTTGGGAAATGGTGTTCATCCCTTCAGTGGAGCTCATGTACTGCAGAATCAGTGCCAACACTGAAGACGTTCTGGTGTCACATGGCGGCACCACAGCTTACTAACACCGTTTTCCATCGACAGAACCAGCTCGCCTCGACTTTACCAAACTTGGCTCAATTTACACAAAAGCACCTCGTATTTCCACAGCTCCTGCGCCCCCGACTGGTCCTCACGGTGACGCAACATAAACACCATCTTCATTGTGACTGCAACTATAAATACTTTAATGACGGTAGAGGAAAATATAGTGGAAAATATAGTTATTTAGGCAGAAATTTGTGGCAAAATGATCAAGCTGGAGCCTTCTTGAAAATATGTTTCTGCAGATTTCCCTCTAGCATGGCTTGGTGTTCGTCATTGCAACATGCAGGTGTATTAACGCAGCGAAGATCAACCAGATCAACCAAAGATCTGTGACCTGCATGGTTTTTTGGTTTGTTTGTTTTTTAATCACATTTACAATCCCTTTGGCTCACTAGGAACTTCAGTAAAGGAAATATTTGAAATAGAGGGGTGAATTCTGCCGTTTCTAGATGAGCTCCCTTTCATTTCATTATATAAAAAAAAAACATATTACGGTCAAAGGCAGGAGATGCATCTGAATAATGCCATCATTTACACATACAGTGTGTCAGTTTTATGGGTAATTGTACATTTCAAGAAAGTCACTGCAAAAATCAAAATCTTACCAAGTGTATTTTTCATTTCTAGTCAAAATACCGGATCACACTTAAAATAAGACATAATCACCTAAAGAGTAGCTTGTATGTGAGATATAAGAACTTATTTTTAGAATATAGATCTTAAAAATCTTATTTCAAGAAATCTTACCAAAATAATTTTCACTTGTTCCATTGGCAGATTTTTATTTTTTTTATTTTTTTACTTAATTCAAGCAAAAAAGTCTGCCAATAGAGGAAGTGAAAATTATCTTGCTAAGATATATAACTCACTTACAAGTTACTCTTAAGGTGATTATGTCTTATTTTAAGTGTGATGAGGTATTTTGACTAGAAATGAGAAAAATACACTTGGTAAGATTTAGATTTTTGCAGTGCAGAAAAGTATTCATCTTTCATCTTTGACCACTGTTCAGATTTTTTTCTGAAATTAGGTCTCATGGGGCACATCTCTATTCTATCTGATGGTCCCTACTGTCATATAATGGACATGCAAAAAAGAGTTAAGCTGAATCCCCTATTGGTACAGCAGCATAGGATGGTTTTTCCTTTAATTTGTCTGAGACAAAACAGCTTTATTTGATGTTTTGCTCTGTTGGCGTCTATTCTTTTTGTCATTTGGATAAAAAACAATACTGCCGAATTGCAAGACTGCTTAAATCAATGCAGAGGGATGACTGACAAATACATTTACATTTTGTTTGTTTGCTTTTAGGTTAGAAATCAATACTGATTATTTATAGTCAAGGAGGCCAACAACCAATATTTATGAGTTTGAGTGAGTAAAGAGTAAAGACAGTCCAACTCAATGATATATTGGCAATATTTACAGCATTTTTATAGTGAACTGAAGAGATTTTAACTAACAGGTACTACCATTTTGTTTTTGACACATTTCAGTGTAAGGAAGTTGCATCACAGCCAATGAAACACATTTTTTAAATTAATTTTATTAGATATTAGATGGAAATGACTTTAGTCGCTTTTCCATTGGACATCTGTGCAAAACTTAACCAATTTTTACTAAATGTCGAAAAAACAGAAGTCCATACTGTCGGTTTTTCCATTAAATCACAAATGCAATGATTTTTTAAATTTATTTTCACGAGATGACACAAGAAGTCATTCCATAAACATGGCAACGAACATAAATATCATGTTGATTTACATGATTTTATTATTATTGTATATTACCCTCTATCCTGTACTAAACTAAACAATGATTTGGTTTCCTGGTGTGTCCACACATACCGCACCATGTTTCTTTTAAAACTCTTCTTCTTCGCTTGTTTTAATGTCAATCAACATCCGTTTTTTTAATTGCCGTCTTTCCATTGCAGTTTTGCATGATATACCAATTGCGCTACTCCCAAAAAAAACCCCTCTTGCCCGCGCAAAAACTTTTAATCAAAAAATGATAATTTTGGCGAAATTGTTGTTTTTCCATTAGGTTAATTTTTATGTGCAAGTTATATTTGCGCAATTTGAGGGTCAGTGGAGAAGCGACTAGTGAAAGTAAGAGATGCTTAATATAAGATTCAGTAATCTCCACAGTTAATAATCAGTCTGTCTTTATTGTAAATGTTACTAAGACCCAATGTGTTGTACTTTTAGTTAAAACAACGGCATAATCATAGTCATCAATGAAAAAAGTGAAAAAACACATCCTTCAGTAATCAGTAATGTTTCCATAAGGTCAATAACAGCTTGGCATATAGGCTCCATACTCTACAGCACAGGTGTCAAACATGCGGCCCGGGGGCCAGATCCAGCCCGCCAAAGGGTCCAATCCGGCCCACAGGATGGATTTGTGAAATGCAAAACTTACACTAAGATATTAACAATCATTGTAGTTCAGGTTCCACATTCAGACCATTTAAATCTCAAGTGGGTCAAATTAGTAAAATACTATCATAATAACATATAAATAATGACAACTCCCAATTTTTCTCTTTGTAAATGTAAATATTTTCATGTATTTACACAAAAACAAAGTATAATTTCGCAAAAATGTGAATAACCTGAACAAATATGAACAACCTGAAATGTCTTAAGAGAAGTAAGTACAATTTTAACAAATTTCTGTCTGTTATTAAATGTTTTGTGTATCTGTAGATCCACTGTGATCTGTAAGTTATAATGTAAACGTGTAAATGATAAACTGAGACTGAATATTGTTAAAATTACACTTGTTTTTTTCAGTTTGCTCATGTTATTCACATCTTTTGAAAGGATAGTTTGTAGATGTAAACCTTTTCATAATGTAAATGTACTTATTTCGCTTTAAAACAGAGAAAAGTTTGGAATTGACATTATTTAAATATTATTATGTTATTATTTTACTGGTTCGGCCCACTTCAGATCAAATTTAGCTGAATGTGGCCCCTGAACTAAAATGAGTTTGACACCCCTGCTCTACAGTATTAGTGGAATCTTAACCTGACACATAAAATGTCAGAAAATCACCATAATTAGGATTCATCCCATGAGTGTTAAGAATTTCTGTACAAAATTTAATGTGAAGTCACATAAGGCAGATGACAGAAAAGCTAAAAATGTCAATCTGCTTCTGACAGAGAACTAAAGTCTTCCAGATGCTGATGATGACGAGCATCAAATGTTGGTTAGATGGACGCTGGTCTGGCGGACTGAATGAAACACATTCCAACATGGTCATATGTTAACGAAGAGAAGTTAACGATTCTTTCAATGGTCAGCTTTCTGAGACTCAGCTGGATTCACCTGATGAAGATGAAGAAGTAAATGTACTTGAAACGTGGATGCGTTAAATACAGAAAATGACACTTTTTTTTCTTCTGTTTCTCTTCTGTCCTTTTACAACTATGATTTCTCCCTTAGATCATCTAAATGGCTGTGGCAGTAATTGCTGTGTGGGCATCATTACCCAAGAAAGCATGAATAAGACACAGTAATGAGCAAAAGCCCTGGAGCTTGCTAGACCGTTGATCAATACCATTAAACAATGTGCACTTTGAGCTGAGCTGTGTTCGAGAGCTCCGACACTCAAATGGATATTCCTCATAGCACTAATGGCTTTGAACTAGGCCTCCATTACCATGTATAAAATGCTGCTTATTAACATAATCAAATCTCTCTCTGTGTTTTTTTGCGTCAGAGATAATATGAAAAGACAGGGGGATGCTAATGTAATTAAGCGTATGCTATAATTACAATCCCCTGATCACATGACCTCTTCTCCTAACAAAGCTGAATAAATAGTCCCATTACCTTGACTACTGCGTTGTGATTTGGTACATTGCCGGTTTACATGTTGTGTGATGTTTGTATGCAAACAAGATGGCCACTTGGAAACCCTGTTCTCAGATCACAAGGCAAACATATCAGCAACTTAAAACACATCACACGCTATAAGAACCCGGCTCAAACATAAAAACCCTGCATTCATGACTCATATTCAGACCAAATTCTCTGCCTGTTACAGCCAGAAGCAGCAGGACTGCAGAAAAAAGGGCTGTTGTGATCAGTAGGTTTAATTACAAACATTTTAATTTGCATCTCGGGGCTCAATTCATCACATCCATCTCGGCTAGCACCCTCGTTCTCCCTCCATATGCCCAATAAATAAATAAGAAGCTAAAAGAGATTCCAGGGCCTGAGAAGTGATTACTATTTCACTAACAATTACCAGGATGCTAATGGCTATTGTATTGATTGCTCTGCCCTTTGAGATCAAGGTCATATGAAAATGTAATCAAAAAAGCTTTGGTAATTCCTGCTGAGCCATGAAATTAGAAAATGCAACAGTGGCGCTTTGCTGAAACGTCTTGAATTAAACCAAAACGTACAGTAAACTCCTGATTTCTTGTGTAATTAAGTCTGAGCATGGTATTTTTATGTAAATACCATACTTGAGTCTTTTACACATCGGAGCTTAGACGTGAATATATGCTTCCCGGCATACTTATCAAGTGTGTGCATATCAGCGCGCGCCACAGACAATACTGTAATGTAAGCTAGTGTGTGTTGTATCATCATTAACAAGCATCTATTGTGTTGCTCGCTAACTTTAATACGATGTTAATGTGATGCTGAGAGCTAATAGAATGATTGATGAGGTCGTGAAACTGATCAGTGAATTTGTGTCAGCTAACAGTCACCAAAAGCACAATGAATGACTGAATGATAATGACGCGTCCTCATGACTGCAGATGGTTCTACTGTACGGCGGAATTAAACAATGGCCTCATAAATAACCATTTAACCCTGGAAGCATTTGCTGTCATTCACATTTTGAAGTCATTTCCACAACTCAAATGTGATATTCACTCATTAATTCATTCAGGCAGACACTCCACCTCGGTATATCAGTCTCGTCAACTCATTAAAACCGCATTGTTTAATAGAGACTTGTCCTAGAAATGAGATGTAGTTTGCCAATGTAGTAAGATTTATATAGTCGGCGGTGCAGCTACCAGCACTTGCTGTGTTTCTGTAATGAAGATAATAACTGTAAGCGGGCTGCAGTAGCTAATGTGCAAATATAAATGACTAAATAATTCCCCAGCATGTAGATAAGGAAGAAAAAGTGTTCCCTTGCTTTGATGCAAAGTGTTTCCTTCACTGCAACACTGAGGAATTCATACACCAAGTGCAGCCCCAGCCCTGTGCATGCATGCCTATACCCTCCAGACATCCTCCCCCGTATCCCAGAAACCTCTGTGTGTTTAGGAATCACGCTCCACCATGACTCTGCGTAGCGCCTGGGAAGATATCGCCACACGTCCAAAAATTTCCATCAATGGCGGCTCAACTCCTCCGCAGCAACTCTCTGATAGGTTAATCCCTGTATCACACTTCAGCACCAGTTCACTAAGCGGCTTAAAAGGACACATTAGAACGATGACAATGACCTGCTAATGGTGTTACATTTCTCTGAAGCATTATGAGCTATCTTTGTCACGTTTATCTTATAATGAGATCTGTCAATTGGGGGGAAGAAGATTCCATGCAGCAGCCAAGGACGTTGATATTTCACATAATAAATAATGACCTAGAAAAAGGAGAAAACAAACCTTGATCCCTCTCCCCTGATCTGTTTTCTTTGCAGGCGACAGAGCGGGCAGCCCCATGGGGGCCTTGGAGCTCAGTGTCACCATTTAGATTACTGGCTGCTGTGCAGACCAGAGTCCTCAGGGCCACCACAACACCCCAACCACACCATGTGTGATTGATGACTGTTGGTTCCCACGGGCGTTTTACAACATTTCCTCAAGCAATGTCCCCTGAAGAAAATGTGCCATAATTCATCATGCTATTACTGTACCAAGTCCAAATAGTAAATTTGTCCCTCCTAATTTCATTATGGCATTAATTTTCTTCCTCCTGTATGATTTTCTAATGGCAGAACATATTTTGTATTTAAGAAAAACAGCACGGCTCCGATCTAGATGGGAATATACACCACATAGAAAAATGAAATAAGGATGGAAACTATCCACTCTTGGATCAAAAACTGCTTTAATCTGTCAGAAGTCAAGACTGTACCAAGGAAGGAAGCATTTTAAACATCCAAGTCAAGTAATCCATGTTTCTAAATTGAGTCCAGTGGAGCCTCCTTATAGCTGTTATTGCTAAATCTAGCATTCGAAAGTGCATTTTTGAGATAAACATCAGCTGAGTCATAGAGTGTTCTGCTCCCATTTCCAACCTGGTACATCCAAGTTTATCCAAGAACTGCAGTTCTAAGCATTTCTGCTAAATGGCCTGTTGCTTGAACTTTCCTCCTTAATGTTTCCCCATTTGTTTTTAATCACGGTAATTTGTTCAACTTTACAAATATATTTTTCAGTTCAAACCTGTTCCACAACTAAATCCAGAAGGAATCACTCTGACCTCAGACTTCCACCATTTTACTGCTCATATGAATAATATAACTAGATATTCTGTATAAACTGCTTTATTTATGTCAACAAATTCTATAGATTCCAGTGGTGCACATGTATGAATTCCATAACATTACATATATCATGTGCCTGAGAGTGAAGCAGTAAGAAGGTAAATGTTATCTCTCATCCTAATCTAAGCATTGGTTTATATGATTACATCTCCCACTAACATTTACCAGATTTATTGATGCACCCAAAATCAATCTGTGTCAATGATAATTGTTATTATTATTATTATTATTACTCTGAAATTAGATTATTGTTATCTGACCTTCAATCCAGTGTTTACTGTCTACTCCTGTAAAGTGGATCTGATATCACTGACAAGCAATCACATGAAATGTACCATTATTTTGGATAAAATCAAGGATTTCACAGAACAATGAGCATTGTGGGAAACAGAACTTTGACTTAGTCATGTTTAGACATAGTAAATCATGTCACATGTTACATATATACATAAATTACACGTTTACAGCTAATAACAATGAAGGGGAGCATCTGGGAATACAAAAACAGACACGTTTCTTTTTAAGTAGAATGGTGTTGAACTATAAATAAAGTGGTTATTTCAAATACTGTAATGTTACTTTGCAAAGAGGAAAAGCTATTTCAGTGACAAATATGGACCTGCCTGTCAGATCTCTTTTTTAAATTGCTTAAAAAACTACCAAATTGCTTCTTACTTTGTGTAAACAAAAAGCAGTTTTTAATAAGGCTGCTGTAGGAAGAAAGATTGATGGTTGAAATGACCGAGCAAAACCACGTCAATTATGCATCATGTTTTTTACATGTCCTCTGTATATTAATTATTCTGTCTTTGTTATGCATTTTACGTGGGCTACTGCACAGTCGCAATTAACTTTGCCCAAGCAACCATTTGGGTGATTGAAGAACAGACTTAATGGGATGAGAGGACTTTGTTCTCTTGTTCTCTCTGTCACACAAACACATACAAGGTTAAGACGAGACACATTATCATTAGTTCTCAGCATTATGCCTTATTTCAACATCCATCACTTGAAACGTAACAACCCTACAGATAGTTTACATTGCATACACACATACAGACACACAGGGGAAACATAAATAAACACACTTAACCCAGACTGGAGTATCACTGTCTAGGACACTAATCCAAAATGTGCTAAGCTCTATTACTTTTAATTATCCCTGACAGCCTCTTGCTTTAATCTACACAAAGCACGTGCAAACGAGCTGTTACACTCTGCCTCCAAGAAAGGGGGACAGGAGAGGACGGCAGGCTGCCTGCCTGCCTGCTGAGAAGGCCTTCTCTGTGCATGACATGGACATGGGCTCCGGTGACCCGGCTGGCGCATGCCTACGCCTCCTCGCCGGCTGAAGGCTCGGGGGCCGCCATGTGGCATCTGCTGCCATGGGGCTGGGCATGAGTCTGGGGGCTCGGACTGGCCCTCTGTTCACCAAGCCTGTCTATGGAGCTGTGGCACATTTCTGAGACCTGGTGGTGTGTGTTACCCACCAAACCAATTCTGCAGAGGAAGTGGCAAGGTCACCCCTCGCTCTGCCTCAAAGACCTCCACCTGCCACATTCTGCTCGGCTGTCATGCTACACAGAGGGTGGGGTTTGAGTGGGTGCACTTTGTTCAGAATTCAGAAGGTAATCTACTGTGCACACTTCCGAAACACAGTCTAATTCACCACAGAAATCCATCTAATAACTATGGTCCAAACTAAACGAAACCATGATCAAGACAGGTTGTTTGTTTGTTTGTTTTTGTATTTGCACTTGTGCCATTTGACCATTAAAATGTTATTTTTTTCATTTATCATATTTGAAGTGCAGAAGAATTTGAGTTTTATTTTTAGGCCATTTGTAATCTAGTTTTTAGTGAGTTTTAGTGTTCATTTTAGGGTATTATGAGGAAAACCTTGGTTTATAGAAGGTGAAATGGTATGACGAAAGAATGCAGGGCATCAAACATGACAAAACCATTGTTTAAACCATTTTTCTTGGGGGTGAAAGAAAATAAATCTGATTTTACCTCCAGTTCTAAGTCTATTTCATGTTGCATTGTTCATTGTGATTTGTTTGTTTTTTTACTTTCAGTGTTTTTGAAGTTTGAGATAAACTGTTTTATGACTAAATTATTTTTTCACTGCAAGTGTTACTCTTTGTTTTTGTTAATTCTAATACTCCTGCCATAAACTGAAACTGAGGCATCAATCTGAAAGCGCAAAACCCACTAACAATATAAACCATATTGGTGCTCACCAGCTGACTATTTATCATGATGTGTGTGACATCTATAGCCTGCTCCAGTATGGTGAAGTCGGTGACAGAACACATTTATAATTGTAGCTATTCCCTGGTGATGGAAGGGGGCGTGTTTACCCCTGAAGGTTACTTCTTGTAAATCCTTGCATAGTTTATTCAAATAGTGCCCTAACCATGGTCTCCAGGATTTTCCCCTTACAGCAAGCAAAGCATGACCTTTGCATTTGACGCTTGACAGTTCTTCAGATTCGCCCAACCAGAACAGATTAATGCATATTTATGTGTTTGTTACTGAGCACTGGATGGTCTTTATCTCTGGGAAAACAAAAGACAGAAAGCTCTTTGCAGACACACACATGTGCACAGTATGTGACCATGTGCACCTGCAGCAGAAATCAACATTACCTGCACGGTGGAGGCCAGGTATTTCAGATTGGAGGAAAAAAAAAAAAATCTACAATGCTAAGATTTAACATCAAACTGTGAGATCTGATGGTACATCAGAGTTTGACTGTGTGTAAGCCTGATTTTTCACAGTCATTCAAAACATGGAAGAGCAATTTGTGCATGGATCAACTGGAAAAAAACTCTTGAAAGTATCGTCTTCAATGAAAAGTTGTTTTTATCATCAGTTATCTGAGAACACAGGATTTTCAATGTAAATATGGTCCTGTGTACTGTCTATTAAGTGTCTAAAATGTATAAAATGCCAGTCCAAGGCAAAATTAAACAAGTCTTTTGGATTGATGTGCCTCTAAATCAGTAAAGTTCAGGCGCAGAAAAAATTATTAGACCATTAAAAGTCATCAAAAACAATAGTTATGCAATCAAGTACTAACTCCTGTGTGTATCATGTGACTAAAACAGACAGAAAAGAAAACATGGAATGCCTAAAAGCACTGTTTTTGTCAGTACAATGCCATAGCTATTGATGTAAGAACTGAAGTGATTTTGGTTATTATCAAGAAAACCATGGAAAATGGATAGATATTAGCTCTGAAATTGAACTCTTATGAGCTATTTTTGTTGTTCTCATTATATTTGTCCAAACAAATGTACCTTTAGTTGTACCAGGCATTAAAATGAACAAGAAATTGAAAAACTTGAAAACCGCGACTGTATGTATCTGTGTCACTTGATCCTAGGATAAAAAATAAACATAAACTGATGTAAAAACATTTTACATTTGATCCAAATATCTGATTTTTGGTCCAACTAAGAGATGTGGTCTCTGTTGGCCTCAAGTGGGTCATGTTTTTGTTTATTTCTAGTTTGCATATTGATACCAATCATACAAAATTATGTAAGACTATTGTTTTTGTAATAAAAAAAAAATCAATAAGATGAATAACAAATTATTACAAAATAAGTTAAAGATGAGGTGAATTAAGAACATGTAAACATCAGATGCACATCCATCTGTGCATAGTATTTTAGTTGTTTAACTGCAGTGTGAAAACAAACCCAAATAGAAAAAAAAAGAATGAAACTTTGGATCTTTAGATGTGTTCTTGGAATCGCTCTGTATGCGGCACACGCCGACTACTACCCTGATATTCCAACAAGACATGAAAAACTCATTTCTGTTTTGCCACTGGAGAGACAATCACAGACTGAGGCCTGAGTTCATCCATTTTTCCTGACTCTCCGGTCCAAATTCACTATACATCTATCGCTATGAAGCATAAAAAAACAAAATCATCTTTAGAAAAAGGAGTTTCTTTCACAACAGAAATACACCTGAAAGAAAAATGTGGAAAAGTAGAGATAGACTGACTAACTGGGTTTAACCGATAAGATAATTGAAGTATAACGGCACATTTTGGCTCCAATGGTGGCCAACTGTTATTATTAGTACTGTTGCCCATAAACATAAAATAAAATATTTTACCTCTTCTCATGAAATGATTCTGTCACTAATTGCTTTTCCATTGACCCTCAAATTGCATGAATATAACTTGTGCAAGAGGTGGTTTTTCGGGAGTAGCACAAATGGTATATCACGCAAAACTGCAATGGAAAGACCTTCTTCTGCAACTAGAGTCACATGAAAAAAAAAAAAAATGGATGTTGACGGATGTTACAACAAGCGAAGAAGAGTTTTAAAAGAAGCGTGGCGCAGTATGTGTGGACATACCAGGAAACTGAATAATTTTTAAATATAGGATGGGATAGAGGGGTAATATATAATAATAATGAATATATCCGTAAATCAACACGATATTTATGTTTGTTGCCATGTTTAGGGAATGACTTCTCGTGTCTTCTCACGATAACAAATATGCAAATCATCGCATTTGTGATTTAATGGAAAAACCGACATTACGCAGATGTCCAATGGAAAAGCGACTAATGATTTATTCTTAATAGACAAAGTTTAAGTGGAACTTGGTATGGAATCATTGCACCTGGTCAAAAGTGATTTCTGATGTGTATAAACAGGAATAAAAATAGAGGAATGTGTCTGAAAACAAAATTATTCCATCTTTATGGGCAGCAGTGTACTTCTTTACTGGAATGACTTAACTTGCAGGAAAATGTCTAAAAACCACCCCCACCCAGAATTTTCACCATTTTATACTGACTCCCAGGTTTACTGGTTGAGTATTTTGAGTGTGATGTCCAGTTTATTCATTCAGGTAAATATTACTTTGACTTTCCAATTCAACAGTTGTCCATTTTACCATAAATCATTAATATCTCACCTTTTTTTTTTACACCACTATTAATGAACCACTAGTCAAATAAAGTAGGTATAAAACGGGGGGAGTAAAATGCAGCAGTGGTAAACTCATTCAACTTCATTTCTTAACTATCGCATTGTTTTGCTCATATGTTTTGCATCTGCTCGATTTGTCTCATTTGCAGGCTTTGAATTGTCTCACTTTATCATTGTCATAAAAAAATAATGAAATGGAAAAATTACTTTTTTAACTTTGCTGAATGCCAGAGGATCACTAAACTAGATGAAACTGCTTCTTTCTAGTGTTCCTGTTGCTATGAATAGGCACCACAGAGCAGGTGACTGTATGGTTTTTACATAGTTGGTCCATTTTACACACTGGCACCTGGTCGGGGGAGGATGCAGCCAAGATAATCTATTTAGATTGGCCGGGTTGAAGGCTGTCATTTATCATGAGTGTATAGCCCGTTCTCAGATGGCAGTCGGATTGCTCAAGCCAACCGAAGCCTCAGTCCAATGGCCTTTGCATGTGTCACTCTGTAATGGATCAATCTGAATCTCTCCAGTCTAGTCTGAGGAATAAAATTTCATAGCATGAGGAAGGATCTGGCAGACACTTAAATTTAACTGAGACAACATCAGCCTTCATTTTCTCACTCAGTGCCATTCCTTTAAAAAAAAAACAAAAAAACAAAAAAAACAGAGGTTAAAAGCGTCTATATTCAAAAATATATTGGTGGAAAATATTTTGCAGTCACAGTCTGCTATAAAAAGGGTCAAATTTAACACAAGAAAGGAAATTAAAGATAGATGGAAAAAAAAGCAGATGGGAGATTTTTTTTTCTCCTTTAAACACAGCAGGGATATTACCCCTCTTATTTCAGCCTACGCTGTTCTATTTGTGCAGCAGTAAATAATTTCTTTCCATGCTCATGTTCATGCAGCCTCTTCATGCAGCGTGTATGTTTGTGTATGTTTCTGCGTGAAGGAGAAATAGAAAAGTGGGAGCACACGTGTCAATGTGTTTGCTGGGTCTCATCATACAGACTCAAGGTTAGCTGGGTGAGGTCCAAGGAAACAGGGTGCAGCAGTCTAAACACAGGCAGCCTTTCCTCTCCATCTTATCAAGGTCTGAGATGAGAGGCAAGACTGAATTAGAAAGTCAGTCTAACCCCCCCCCCCCCCCCCCCCCCCCAGACAGGAAGAAGCACAGAGCTGATACACAGCGGCATAATGTTAGCTGTAACGTTTTCCATCACAGTCACCTTTAATGGCCTTCGATTTTTTTTTTTTGTAAGTGCGTGTTAAGTTAATTAATTAATGCAGAGACTAATGACACTGGGCGGGATCCAAAGGGAGTAGAAGAAACACCAGAAAAACAAAACTAAGCACAGAAAAACAACTATATATAACAATATGTATAAACAGTCGCAGAAGAAAGTTTTCAGACAGCCTAAAATTTTACACAGTCTCAAATATTATCATGAAATGTTTGCGGAAAAATCTTTTTTACGTTTCAAAAGGTGTGGCTGCATCAGAAAAAAAAAAACAACAAATGCCAGCGATTTTTTAATTTTGTTTATTGTTAACAAGAAAAAATAGGCCTAAAAAAAGTAAATTCTTGACAGTTTCAACACATCATGGCGTGGATGTGTTTCATTATCTTGCTGAAACATGCACTTTTGACTTTGATGGAACTGAGAAGAAGGAGGATGAGGGTTTCTAGAATGGAACAATACGTGGCAGAGTTTAGTGACTTAAAGGAGTGATATTTTGCTTTTTTGTTTTGTTTTTTTTTTAAATGGAATTATGCATTTTCACACATTTCCCTGTGGTCTACATAAACTGTAAATGCTATGCTTGGGTCTGAATTCTTCATTAATTCAACTCCACAGGTCCATCTTCAACCCTATTTCTGAGTAATGACACCAGAAAGGTCGTTTTGAGCGCTGGCCCTTTAAATGCAAATGAGCCACTTCACGCCCCACCCCCCTCCAGGTTGTTGGCCATGCTTTCTGTCCCATTCAGCCACTTGTGTTCGTTAATACAACCAACAACTGAACATTTTAGGTAATCAGCTTGAAGTTTGGACATATTTTCAGTTTTTACTACAGCCGCTGCTGCTGATAAACAATTATGTCGTAGTCGGAGAAATGTTCGTCGTAAGTCTTGACCTTATATGTGCAAATGTTGTGACGTAACTAGTTATAAAGCATAACAAATCAAGCAGGAATTAAAACGGGTTGCAGAAATGCACTCGATTTTTGCCATAATGAATATAAAGATAGCTTTGCAGCACCTGGAGGGTTCAAATTCAAACTTTTTGAACTATTAGGGTCTAAACACACAAATAAATGTACCAAAGACTAATAAAAGTGAGTTTATGCCCCACCTTCTGTTGATTCAATAAACATATCTAAACACAAAAAGTGGGTTTAGCAAAATATGACCTTTTTAAGAGTGACTCTTAATGCCAAATATCAAATGGATGGGGTGTCTACAAACTATTTTCCACCACTGTGTATATTTATACATTGAACTGAATTTTCAATTATGACGCATCAGTAATGGTTTTGTTCAAATTATTTTGTTGTAACACATGAATAAAGGCTATAAATAACAGATCACCAGTAGGCTTTACACAAATACAAATGTAGAATCGAACAGAACATTATATTTCGTGGATGCAATAAAATCTTTATGTCAACCCAATTATTTTCTATCAGCATCTTTGCTTAACTATTTGTTTCTTTAATAAACAGCTGTGTAAAGAGCAGGATAAGTCAGTTATTAATGAGAAACAAACCCTTTATGCTCCTGCATCTACATATCTGGGTTTATTTACCACTAATGACCAGCTCACTGTACATTATCCCTTCCATATATAATACTAAATTCTGCTTGATGCTTTTGTTGTTGTTTTTTTTCTACAAGGATGTGTTGGTGTGTATGTGCATGTTAAGGTTGATTATTTTGACAGATACAGTAATTGTGATATTAATTCTAATTTTGGTGGAAATGATCATAATTTACATGTTATTTTTAATGAAAAAAGTATAAATATGATGCGATTTTTGCTGAATGTAGAAACATGATACTTAATCCATAAAGACCCAAACAACCACTGACAACCAAAACCATCTACCAATATAAAATGTTTAATACCTTCTGATCCATTAAACCTATCAATCCACGTAAATAATTGGTGTAAAATACAGTTTGTCATCTTTTCATGGTCATCAGATATGACCCATTTGGACGTTCAGAGGCTCTGTAGTTACCGTGGAAACACTGTCATCTTCTACAACATTAATTCACCAGTAAAACCCATGGAGTTGAATCAATGACAGTGGATGGACACACTTGGTTTATGTTCAGTTAATGATACATTTTGTTAAAAAAAATCACTTTTTCTTAATTTTTCTCTGTTTGTGATAATATGACAATCAACTTCAATTAGAGTTTTTATGAACATCTACATGATCAGTAATTTAAATATAGGAAAATACCAGATTTTTACAGAGGATAATATATAATAAATGGTGATAAATCACTTAAGAAAGGTTAAATAGAGAGAAAAATCCATTGCAGAACTACCACAAAAGTAACACGGGTTCTTTATGGGTTAAATTAAAGACATTGGGGTTTAATGTTTATGTTTTAGGTTAAGAAATTGCTTGAATTGTATAAATGGCAAATGAGATTCATCCTACAATATACAATGTAATTCTGTTTTTGTTAAAATGGACAGCTGGTTTTAAAAAATACTGTTTAAAGTCCAACATCAAAAGAAGAGAGAGCAAAAGTCAAATAGTTGCAAATGAAGAAGCAGAGAGAAGATATAAAGAACAAAAAGGAGAGGGAAAGGTTTTTATTTTCATCAGGGACATGGAAATATACATTTCTGTGCTAAAAACGGAATCAATATTAAATCACCTCTGGGTTTAATGATGCTGAAACAACAAACACCGCAACAAATGGCATCCCACGAAAGGTAAAAGTGCAGATCAAGTTCAGTTTCTCTTCTTTCTGCAGAACAATCCTGCACCATTATTGAGCCACCCACTACCTCAGTTATTTGGACCTGGTAACCTCCACGCCTCAGTGCCACACAGTTCTCTGGCGCAAGCGAAAATCTAAGCGGCCACATGTGTGGGAGCGCAGAAATAGTGCACCATTAAAAGGTCCTGACTCACCTTGTTTTAAGTGCAAGGTCTAATTGCCAGCCTCTTTTCCAGAGGGCCAGAGCAGCAGCTGGCAGCAGGCTGTATCTACAGGGATGGCTATTAACGACGGCGGAGCTGCAGCACAGAATGAGGCCTGTGCACCCCGACTCCCCTCACAGTCACTCTATTCTGAGACAGGCAAACACCACAGGAGACAAATACACTCAGAATGCCCTCTGTGACTTCTCACCATACGTTTGACTCATAAATGGTGCTATTATTCTAGCAACAGTCCGGTCAATCTTAAGTATCTCATATAAAAGGACTCATTATTCAGTATGTGATACCCAGTTGTTTAGTAATTTAAATTAGCACCACTTTAGCCCTGAGCAACTCACCAGAGACCCGTGTTTTCAAGATATTAAAAGTAGTGATAAAGATGAACAGTTGTGCACCCTCTATTCTGCAGGTGATACATCGTTGCTATTAAAGGCTAACAGCTGTAATGGGGCTTATTTTAGACAAACCAAATACAAGCCATTTGTATTCAGTGTGGGGTACATCATGTTCTCTTGCTGTCTTGTTTTGTTTTACACATTTTTTTCATCACGTTCCTCACCGGGTGTGCTGGAGGTGTTTAAAATAGGTTATAAGCAGTCAGATGCACATGAACAATGGCATCACACATCTATCACAGACTGCACTCAATAGCAGAAAGAAGACAAACAGTCGACTGGAGTACGGCGTTTCCGATAAAAACAAAAAGACACGCGTGGCACGGATGGTTCAGGGGTTGTATACCGTCCAGATCGTCCAAAGTTTTAACCCACAATTCATAGTGGATGTGTCTTTAGGGCAGAGTTGACCACATACACGTCAGAGGCAGGAGGCCGTCCTACACAGTGCAAACACAGCACACTGTTGCCTTTCTTTCTCTTTCTGGCCTCACATGGTAAAAACACCCAACACCGAGGTGTAACCCACTCCCTCTCTGGCTTGCTTACTGTCTCACCTATATGCACTCAATTACTTTCAATCCCAAAACAACAAACTAGGGATGCACCGATACCACTTTTTTCCAGACCGAGTACAAGTACTTACATTTGATTACTTGCCAATACCAAGTACCAATACGAGTACTTAATAATACCATTACAGTTCTTAGTTACTTTTGAAAATGTTCTTTATTGTCATTGTCATTAGTCTGACTGGAACAAAGTGCTGCAACTGACATTTAATGCGTTGGAATAAGTGTTTCTTTTTATCCTTCAATTTCTGTATTAAACTTTTCATACATAATTTAAGAAAGAAGGCAAAATCACAGACAAGAGCTTACGACAAGAATGTTCAAGGATCAATAACACCATAAAGCTATTAAAATAACACACAGAAAAAAACAAAACAAAACATAAAACAACACAAAACATGATATATGTATTACAAGCTGCTAGTGAAGCGGTATTGGGTTGTTAACACAAGATTTCCAGCTTCTGAACATATTCAAAAAAAGGTCCCATATTTTAGAGAATTGTTGTTGTGAGCCCCTTAACAAGTGTCTGATTTTTTCCAAATTGGCAAAATAAAGTACATCCCTGACCCAATGAGAGTGAGACAGTGGAGTGGCCGATTTCCATTTTAGAAGAATCAATCGTCACGCCAACAAACTGACAAAGGCTATAAAAGATGTTTCCGGAATGAGCGTTTCTTAATCAATCCACCAGGGGCACCACACTTAATTAACCATACTGGACAAATACCACGAAGAAGAGTAAAGTTTTTTGAGAAGGAGAAAGTCAGTAATAACAAACACGGTGATGAAAGAGGAGGTAATACCAATGTGGATACTAATGTTGATATTGATGAGGGTAGTTGTCATAAATATGTCAGTAGTTT
Source organism: Sphaeramia orbicularis (assembly GCF_902148855.1). Taxonomy (NCBI): domain Eukaryota; kingdom Metazoa; phylum Chordata; class Actinopteri; order Kurtiformes; family Apogonidae; genus Sphaeramia; species Sphaeramia orbicularis. The sequence goes on along the minus strand of NC_043978.1, from coordinate 21,982,299 downwards.
TTCATTATTTCACACAGTCGCTCTTTGAAAATATCCGCTACCTCCACGGTTCCCGGTGGTACTGCTTCTCCATCTGGGTACGCACAGAGCCTTTTACAGGGTTATTCAAAAAGACTGAACCGATTTCATGATGCATTGCTTCATGTTTTGAATGGCTGCCACAGGGGCACCAGGAGCGATGGATTGGTCGGAAGGGGGCCTAAGACCTTGCTCTTTGTGCTTGGCCTGCGAGATCCCCAGACCTTACTACGTGTGATTTTTTCTAGCGGGGATACGTAAAAGATCGCATTCATGTTCCACCGCTACCCACTAATCTCGATGACCTTAAATATCGAATAAAAACCGCGACTAACTCAGTGGATCGTGATATGCTGATACGCATCTGGGAGGAATTCTCTTTTCGCATTGATGTTGTCCGTGCTGCAGGTGGTGAACACATTGAACACTTGTAAGACAGGAAATAAAAGTTGATTGTGAGTAGAATACTTGTGACTTGGCTGGCGTCTTCTTTTGCTTTTCCTTATTAAAATATAGTGTAATGAAACTGGTTCATTCTTTTTGAATAACCCTGTATACAAGATAATATGATGATCTTTATATGACTCTGGGTATGCATTTGCTAGCTCCAGGAAAATGGACAGAGTTACGTGTGGAATGTACACAGAGGACGGACAATACACTCTATCCGTCTGTGTTTTTCATATAACTTTCAGTCACCGATACTTTTGTCACCATCGTTTATTTGAAAAAATCTCCACACTGCTGACATTACTTCTCCACTGCGTACCTGCTACACTACGAGGTGAACATCACACTGCCGTCAAGTCATGTTTGTATCGGAGCACTTTTACAAGTATTACCACACATACTCAGTATCGGACCAATACCCAATACTGGTATCGGTATCAGTGCATCTCTACAACAAACCTACACTCACAATCAATGAAAACTTTGAGACCATATTTTTCGACATAATTTTTATTTTGAAACCCTAAACTGGAATTTTTTCATATGAATCATTTGTTTAGGATATTGGCATACAGAAACAAAAATCTAAAGTTTCAAGAATAATTTCAAAACAAAAAACTTAACAAAAGAAAATGGCACTTTCCAAACACAAAGTCACAACAGTCAATACCGGGTATGGCCTCCGTTTGCTGTTGGCGCATGCTTTGGACTAGGCGTCGGATGGTGTCCTGCAAATTCTATTCCACTCTTGCTGTAGTGCCTGGATTAGCTGCTGCCTATTTGCCGGCTGGGGAACCCGATTGGCCACCTGACGACCGATGCCGTTGCGTTAGGGTTAGGTACCGTTAGATGCCGTTCACTGGACTAACAATGGTGGCCTTTTTTGGGCCTTTATATAGGCCTTCAAAACCAATCCTCAAATTGTGCAGATACCCGCTAAGTAGGGATGTCCAATAATATCGGCCCACCGATATTATCAGCCCGATATTGGCATAAAAATGTAATATCAGTGAATATCGTTATCGTTTTTTTTTTGCCTATCATTAAAACTGATAAAATAATGCCTTGATTTTGCCGGCATTTACCGATGTGTAAATGAAGCATTATTTGTAGCTGAAAGACGTGCAGTTTTCAAAATTGTACAGTAGAGTTGCCACACTGTAATAGACTCATGGAGGGAGGGAGAGAAAATAAATAAATATGGCATTTTTTCCACAACTTAAATTGAAGTACGCATTCTTTGCACAGACAGTGTTTACATTTTGAAGGCCTTGTTGCATTTGAGAATGCATCCAATGGGGCATCACAATAAAATTAGGCATGATGTGTTAATTCCATGACAGGAGATATGTGATATTACCTAAAATTGGTTTAATATCCCACATATATCGGCAGCGGTATCGGTAGATATCAGAATCGGAAATTAAGCGTTGGACAATATCGGCATATCGGTTTTTGGCAAAAAAGCCAATATCGGACATCCCTACCATTAAGTATTGCTCAATGTGTATTTGGTCCACTTTTGCAAAGAGACCAACCCATGTGCAATGAACCGTGACAACATGACAACTCATCATTATCTCAACTACCCGAGCACTAAGTCATCAATTAATCCACAATGAATAATTACAACCCCCCTACAAGTAGAAATATGCATACATTTCTACCTCAAAGTTTCTATTGACTGTCAGTATACATGTAAGTTCACAATGAAGGTTACAGTTTCAACAACACAAACGGCCTCAGTTTAGAAGCACTTTACTCCAGCTACTTAATCTAACTTCTGCCACGACGCAGGTGGGAAGAGAACATATCTTAGCATTAAAAAAAAAAAAAAAAAAAAAAAAAAAAAATCAGCAGAATTTGATTTGAAACCTGCACGTGCGGTTTAACAATGTAAAGAAATGCTGAGACTCTGTCCAGCTGGCCTTGTAAAAGTCACAAGCACCAGTGAGGGCTAGGACAACGCCATTTGTCATAACGTCAGCAAATTCAATAATTAATGGGCCGTATCCTATCACAGCTCTCCAGTTTACCCCCCTCAGTCTCAGTCCGCTGTCCCCCTTGTGTTCAGGAGCATATTGTAGTCTCTCTCAGTGGTCTAGCATGAACATTTAATTCCTCATCATTAAGAGATGTCCACTCGCACCCAGACAGTTATTAACTTGCAATGACAAATGTACACACTAAGGTTTCACAATCGCACTGGCCTCTCGTGAAACATCCTTCCCAGAGGCGTCCAGGGTGTGGAATCAGCAGTGGAAGGTATATTTACTCAAGTGCAGTGTCCGTGTATAAATACTGTATGAGGAACCCGTACTGTACCTGAGTATTTCCATTTTGTGCTTCTATTGTCCACTATATCTCAGAGAAACATATTGTACTTTTTACTCCACTACATTTGTATGACAGATTAATTTTCACCCTGTTCAGAGAAAAATACTGTACATATCCCCAGATATGTTGATTATTAAAATCTGCGATTAACTCAAAGCTGAACTGTGAGAAAATTCTCCTCTTTCTTAACCCATAAAGACCCGGCGCAACTTTTGTGGCAGTTCCAAAATATTTTTTTCTCTAGATTTAACTTTTTTTTCATGTAATCACCATTTATTATAATATTATCCTCAGTGTTCTGCTTTTTTTCCGATGTAAATAAGATTTTTGCCTATATTTAATTCACTGATTATGTTGACGTTCATAAAGGTTCAGGGTAAAATTGTGGGCTATTGTATGAGAAACAGAGAAAACTGACAAAAAAGTGACTTTTTCAATGAAGAAATCAAAAACTGTATGTAAATACTAGTGTGTCCATCCACTGTCATTGATCCAACATCATGGGTTTTACTGGTGAACCAATGTTGTAGAAGATGATGGTGTTTCCATGGTAGCTACGGAGCCTCTGAACGTTCAAATGGGTCATATCTGATGACCATAAAAGATGAATAATTGTATTTTACCTGAATTATTTCAACGTATTGACAGGATTAGTCTTTATGGGTTAAAAAGTATTTGACTATCATTGTTTGTTTGCGAAGACAGTCCTGGGTTCGATTCCAACACCAGTCGACGGGGGTGGGACCTTTCTGTGTGGGGTTTGCGTGTTCTCTCCATGTCTGTGTGGGTTCTCTCCGGGTACTCCGGCTTCCTCCCACAGTCCAAAGGCATGCACTGATAGGTTAATTGGTTAATCTAAATTGCCCATAGGTGTGAATGTGAGAGTGATTGTTTGTCTCTATATGTCAGCCCTGCGATGAACTGGCAAAATGTCCAGGGTGTACCCCACCTTCGCCTGTAAGTAGCTGGGATAGGCTCCAAGCGACCCCTGTGACCCTAGTGAGGATAAAAGTGGGTTCAGATAATGAATGAATGAATGTTTGTTTGCGTACAGTGTACATGTTGGGAGTTCGCCGCATAGGAATCAGTCTACAGTCTTGGACGTACACAACCAGGACAGTGGAGGAAGTGGTCACTTTAAGGTTTGCAATCTTCTGTTCACACACACACGAAAAAAAAGTGATTGATGAATATACATTTCTTCAAATATTTTACATGTTTTACCTTTACACTACAAATATCTTGGGGAAAATCCATCATCGCAAGGCATAAAATGGCAGTTTGCGTATTAATGAAAAGTTGATGTATGGTTCTCACAGGTCAGTGACAACGATGTTATAGAAAATGATGCACTGCTGTAGACTGAGCTACATACGGTACATGAAGTACTTCAAATGAGCTCAACCTTGAACATGCATCAGTAAAATGTATCCAAAACATCACTTATAATAGGAAAGCACTGACCAGGATTATTTTACTGTGCACATTTTACACATTTTACATGCATTTTTATGATAATAACACAAATTTATTTAATGTTTTGAATGCAGAACCTTTTACTAGTATTTTTACAGTTGTAAGACTGGTTTTGACACAATAATTGTGCTTTTGTCTGCAAAAATGTGAAATGTGTATGCACAGAGGCAGCCTGCAGATGTGTCTATGTATGCATGTTTGCATCACTGACCCTGGATTTGATCAGCTGTAGCTGGCTGGCTGTTTACAAGGCCAAGGGAACAATGACAGTGTGTGATTAGGGGTAGGCCCGTCCCAAACACAGCTGGCACCAGGGGACTGTGAGGAGAGCTGGGAACCACCACATCCGCTTTGATTAATGTGAGAGCGAGTATGGGAGACTAGGAGGATGGCACCGCTGTGTCCTGATCTGCTCGACTCCTGCCAAGGAGGTGCATGTAGGTGAGGAAGGTCCACCTTTGGCTTAAATGTCAGGGTGCTCAGGGTGGGAGTTGTCATACAGATGACAATGGAGGGGAGTAATGTTTAATTAAATCTGCAGTTCCATGACCTGTTTGTCTCATACTCACTATAGCACCATGTATCTGTTAAAGAGGTCATCAGGTTCAACAGCTGATATCCAGAAAACCAGAATTCTGAATAGCATGTGTTTGTCTTTTCCTGGGATAGTTTATAATTGTCATTTTTAATACTTCCATTACAGTGCAACATGTTCATAGAGGTGTAAGAAAATATCGGTTCTGCAATATATCACAATATTTCATTTCACAATACTGTATCGATATTAAAAAGTACTGTATTGATATTTGTAGGTATTTATTCAAATGCAGATATTGTGGAGGTTCATTTAATTTTTTTGTTTTTCTTTTTTGTTTATATTTTATTCATTATTATTTAACACTCTTATTAAATAACGGTAGTTCCTTTGTTGGAACTGCACAAAAACATTGTTATGATGTTAGCACTGAACTTATACAATATGAACATTTGAGCAGGATCTTAATCTGTAATGTCTGTAAAAAATTATTTAAGTTTTAACACAGGAAAATTTTGTGATATGGCATTAGCACCTGTTGTGATTAAATAAAAATGTGTTTAGTATGTGGGCATATTTCTGCTGTAATTCTATTCTTCCAGGAAATTATCTTTTAAAAAAGAAACAAAAACCAATAAAAAAATTGCCTTTTTGACAGTATCGTGATATATCATATCGTGATCCTAGTATTGTGATTTGTATCATATCGTCAGATTCTTGCCAATACGCACCCCTACATGTTAATCCCAAAAAAATCTAAATAATGTTCAGAACCTGTGTTTTCTTTCATTTGCAAATATACATTAATTTATACCTAGAATGATTAAAGAGCAAATGTGTAAAATTCATTCCCAAAGTGTTAAGTTTCTCAAAATATTAGAAAAAAAAACACAAGTGGAGTTTATTTTAATGGACCTTCCTTGAGTATATAAATAAAGTTTATTGCTAGTCACGGTCTGTCAGTATTGGATGGGTCTCTTTGTCAAAATGACTTTTCCATGGTGTTTTCAAAGCTGTCGTTATCACTATCACAGGTCCATGGTTTTCACTAGGGTTCTGGGTCAAAGGTCCTGGAGATGCACTGGGTTTAAGTTGTGGGGGTTTTGGGTCCTCACTCAAATTATTAGACTAAAAACTGCCATTTCATATATTTGTACCCTATTACCACAGCAATATTTATTTCAAAACAACACAGATTGCACTTTCACATCATCTAACAAAAGATAGTAAAAGAAAAACCTTGCTTTGATCATTCACATAAACAGCTCAATGTCTTTTCAGTCATTTAAGGTGCTACGGAAATCCCTTTGACTCACCTCTGTCTGCCACACCTTGTTCTTTTAGTCAACTTTCCAAGAAAATGACACAGTTCTCCGGGCAGAGTTTACATTGTTAGTCATAAACCTCAATGACTTTCACTCTTGGTCGATTCAGTCAATAATTGTTGTTTAAACAATTGTTAAATAAGAAAGCTCACTCATTTCAGTAGAAAAAAAGTTTTCTTCCATACATTTATTTTGGAACAAGGAGACATTGTTAAAACATGCCCTATTTGAGTAATTCTGAGACATTCTGAGGATGTAAACTCACACATTTGCTGTTTCAATATTCTAGAAATGAGCGACTATGTTTATAAAGTAAACTATAGCACCTGCACTGCATTAACTTCGTCTAAGATGACTAAACTTACATTTTTATCTTGGTCACGTTATTCGGATTTTTTGAGACGCACTAGCGCTTGTACTGAATCCTGGTTTGACTATGATTTCTGAAAACACCATCTGCTCTTCGTAGACATCCTCCCCTTAACCCTCTGACCACACTGCTCAACACAGAACAGCTTGTGTGTAGAAATGCAGAATCTATGGGTGCAATCACCTGGTGTGAAAATGTCAGACTCCCCTCCCTTTGGTTTCTTTGTTGATGGTGACATTTAGCGTAATACCAGAGGGGTTTCAATGGAGTGCATCAAAGACGGCGTACAATGCAGCTACGTGTAGGTTCACTAAAGTGCTGAACCGTCTGATATGGATCCTGTTTTGTTTTTTTTTTAAGCTTTCAATACAGTATGAAGTCAGACATGCACTCCTTCAGCATCTGTGTACTGCAGTGGATGCTGTCTCTAAGCGACCGCATTCCCCCGTCTGCATCTTCTCAGCCCCTTCCCCCCTCTTCTCTATCCCTCGTCATCACCCCCTCCGCCCCCCACCTATCACCCTCTCCCCCAGGTGGCTGTGAGGCCGGCCTGTCTGAAATGTGATAGGCATAATCCCATTTAGCCTAATTGCATCTGCGGGAGAGCAGCCCTATGTGTCCCATCGCGTCCCTACTGAACCCCTTAGAACACATTATACACACATATCACATAGACACCTACTCACTGCAGAAAATCAGAGTTGTCTGCACGCGCTCACACGAAGCTGCATGCTCTTGCAGTGCTCCTCCACTTGCAGGATCCCTTTATATTACTTTATTCCCTTTACATTACTTTATTTACAAGTCCTCATTGACGGTCTAACACAGATGCTGGCGGGGTCTTTTCCAGTCTACATTAGTGCACACCAGACAGACAAATCAGGCATCCATGTGGAGATAAGTGTGCTACAGTAAATGGCCTAATGGAAAGTCTGAGGGTGTAATTTGTGCATGTGTGTGTGCGTGCACATGCACGCACGCTTATGTGCATCTGCCTTAAGGGGCTGTGGTCCAGTGGGTGAAGGGAGATGATGCTGTGGAAAGCTGGGGAGTGGTCCGCTGCAAAGAGAGCTGTAATGAGACTGAGTGTTCTCACAGGCTAGTGCTTCCCTATTATTCATACTAGAGTGGAAAGGGCACAGGCATTAGGGCCAGTGGCAGAGCAGCATATTAATGATCGTGTTTAAGTCCAAATGGAGATCCATCTATGAGGCATCTACCAAACCCCATTAGCATTTTCCATAAAGTAAGTATATTTAAGCTTAAGGCTGCAATTAACTTTTTTTTCCTGTTAGTGGTCAATTTTCTGTTCAGTCGCTTAATCCATTGGTTAATTTGACAATGAGAATAAACCACAACTTGAAATTTAAATTCTTCAACCTTTACTTTGAGCCATTTCTCTTTAAAAAAAAAAAAAAAACAACTTAACAATAATATAAAAACTAGACAAGAATTAAATGGCACATAGCATGTAAGTTAAGATTTCTAAAGTGTATGTGTGTATTAGGGATGTAACGATATGAAAATTTCATAGCACGATTATTGTGACCAAAATTGTCACGGTTATCATTATTATCGCGGTATTATTGAAATTGTGCTCAAAATGTTCAAAAAGTACTAATACACACATTGAAACAATTTAACCAAGTTGTATTTAAAAAAAATAAAATAAAATAAAATAAAATAAAAATAATTGGCACAATGTACCTTCTATTGCAGAAACATTCAAATATTAACCGGTAGTGGTCTGAGCCTATTTTGTCCGTTTTTCAGTCCTTTTGATTTTGTCTTTATATACCATATAAACAAATGTTTACTATACCCATGTTTGGGATCTTTTTTTTTCAGCACAACTTCATCTATATCATCTGCCTATTATTTTTTCACTTTAACCTACTATAAAAACATAAAAGGACAGAAAATACAAAAAAAAAATCCGATTTGAAAAATGTATATACTTTATTGCATAAATAACACAAAGATGCTTAACAAACCTTGTCAAAGACTTTAAAAGTGAATATTGGTTCCAAATATTAGATATATAAAATTAAAATTGTAATAAATTAAAAGTATACTCAAATATTTGACATAAAAGCAGATCTTTACATAGATGTTTTTTTTCCCCTAAAAGTGCAGTAATCAAACACAGTTATCATGATAATAATCGTTACATCCCTAGTGTGTATGTAGTCCACCACAATTGAGTTTAAATAACCAGAGTATCAGTGTATTTATGGTATTTTAGCGCGATTATCTTTCAGCATTGTATCAAGAATCATTATTAGCATTAATGTTGCTAGGCTAGACAGCATATTCATGTCAATTTCTATTGATTCCGTAGAGCCTGATAGCCCTGCTGTGTTTGTCTGTTCCACTTTAACCTGCAGGAATTTGTGTAATGGTTTTGCTGCTACTGCAGAGCAATGACAACTTAAAAACATGTTAATATCACATTAACGTGCAGTTAAGTCAGACTTCATATAAATATATAAAGCAACCAAAGCAGCTATTCAAATCACAGTGTTAGAGATCTTTAATCATATTATGTTTAAAAATATATATTAGACTACAGCTACTAGGCTGTGATAATGTGGGTAATTATAATAGGAATCACTGATATATCTCAGTGAAATAAACTTCCCAAAAAATGTGTTGGAAAATGGCATTGTCCTACTAGCCATTAGCATCTGCTCTAGGGAGCCTTCACTGAGTTATTTCAGTCGGCCACTTCATAGAAAAGAAAGCACTTCATTATTATTTTCAATATCAATTAATGTGTTGATCATTTTCTCGATAAAATTAACTGTGAAAAATGTTGATCGGTGTTTCCCAGAGCTCTAGATATGCAAAAAGGAGTGAAAAAAAGAGAAAATATTCCAATTACAGACTCACGAATGAGTGAATTATTCAGACTGATTGTCAACCTTGATAATCAAAATAGTTGGTGATTAAATTAAAAGTTGACAACTAACAGATTAATAGTCATTATCGCTGCTGTAAATGTATATAAATTGTGCCGTACACTTAGACGCATTATCCCCGGCCTGTTTTAGATATGTATAAATAGGAGTACATCTGTGATATTCAGTGCTTATAAGCTAATATTCATGTTGTATGCTGTGCTCAATACTTTCTCCAATATACTACCATGTGGTCATGCATCTGCTTTATATTGTGGCCCTTTTGCAGAGAGGCTGTGACATATTGAGCTCAAACAGGCCACGGATCAAGCTGAAACACAAAGGAAATCAATGCCCCGGAACTGAGTTACTCTGATGGGCTGCAGATCATTAGATTTTCAGCTGAATGAAGGACCATTACAATAAAACCGAGTCTCCTGTGGTGGAATTTAGCCATACTCCAGGATTATAATGGTTGTTTTAAGATACAAATCATCATAAACATTGCGGGTAATAATCTAAATAACAACTACTTCCGTTAAAATAGTCGCTGTCTGGTATTTTTGTTTCAAAACGGTATGCTATTGCTGCAACCAAGCAAGTGTTGAAAAAAATAAATAAAAAAATCTGAGTCATAATCTGTGAAATGAAACTATTATCTCGGAAATAATAAATAGACCCGCTCTGAATAATGTGATATCGCGCATATAGAGTGCCATTCAGTATATCATATTCAAATAAGACCCATATGGTCACATTGTTTTGGAGACAGGGACGAGAGAATGCTCAATCACCTGTTATTCTTAAGTACGGATAAAACTGCAACGCCGGTTTTCAAATGAGACAGCTTGAGTGTACCTCTCCTATATAAGAATAGCCACTACATTACAGAATCTCCAGCTGTTCCTTTATCCCCTACTCAATCCAGTCATTAAAACTTTCACATCTTTTCAAACATTTGTTGAGAAAGCTGCCAAACCACGCTCTGATGTCTAAGCAGTAAACAAAATTCGCAGAAAAGAAAAAAAAAAAAAGCACGGGAGGACAGAAAAATATATAAGATGTATTGGGGGTTGCCAGACAGCTTGAAAATAACATCCATCTGCATTACCATATTGTAGTACTGCTCATTTCTTAAGGTTCTTCTAGAGGGCTTTATTTCTTTGTTTGATATGTATGTGTTGTGCGTGGTTTTTGCGTGTTTTTATGTACTGTACATTCATATCCGCGAGCCTGCAAGCCCTCCAGGTCTTCGAGTCAAGGTGTGTGTGGGTGCAAATTCGATTACACTCAAGTTAAAGCAATTTCCTGTGGAATTCAATTCTTGTCCTCCGTTGCAGGTGAGCTCCCCGCGGACGTCTGTGTCTTCTCAAAGAAATAAAGCACCTATAAACAGCAGCCTTAAAGGAGGGGAAGTAGAGCCAAAATGCAATTAATATGCAAATTCACAGGGAGACTTAATGGGGGAGCCTTAACAAACATTCGTGTGTTGGGAGATAAGGCTGTTTTCAGGTTGTTTTCCTCTAACCTCTGCCTGTCCAAAGTCAAAGCCTTGGGGAGTTGAAACTCTTGAAAAGGCATGGATGTTGTTGGTAATGGATTATTGCACTGGGAGAAGTAGGGCAGTCTAGGGCTATGTCTTCTGCTGTTCATCATGTGACACGAAATGGCAGTCCGTTAAGTGAAACAATTCACTTTATTCTTTTTCTGTTATTCTGCGTCTCAACATTTTTTTTTCTCTCTCCCCCTACAGGTGAGCAATTTTCCAGCGAATCCCATCAGAGTTTTGCTTTGGGTGTGGGAGAAATGGAGGAGAGTAGGAGGACAGAGGGGAGGAGAGTGGAGAATGAGTAGCCCGAGGCGATTGATGGAGATGGAGGGTGGTGGCGAGAGGAGAGGACGCGAGTATGCATTCAGATTGGGAATTCATTTGCCATTTTCAGGCCCGGTCATACTTCAAGAGGCTTAGGAGAGACATGGAGAAGGGAGAGATGAGGCCTCTGATGTGAAACGACATGCCTTATGATAGAGGAAGAGGAGGAAGAAAGAGAGGGAGTGCTATGAATCATGGTGATAAAAGAAGAGTGAGACCAACAGTTTGCGAAATGAGAGCGAAAGATGGACGGGTTCAGGCTGCAGTCCTACGGGTCGAAGCTACATCAAGGCCACAGCAGTGCTTTCTGATGAATCTACATCCCCAGGGACTCTACCCTCCTTTCCATCTCCCCATCCCCCCCTGCCCCCACCCTAATGATTCATCCACCACCTCCAGCCTCCCCCCGCTTGCACCTTCACCATGATTCACACCCACTCCCCGAGCTAAATTATCGCCGCGGTCCCTCGGAGAGCTCCATCACTCTCCCTCCATCTTCAGTTATCATCAAACAAGTATATGAGCTGAGACCGGCGCCTGATTGCATTGAAGAGCCCAGCTCAGCAGTTTTTATGAGACTACGCACGTTTGTTCGCACACTCGAACTCACACACCGCTGGCTTTGATGGCACTTCTGCAGGAAGAGTTTCCATCTTAAAATGCTTGAGTGTTTACAAGTGATGATGCAGAGTCGATTTAGCGGAGGGCAGTGTAATTCCACAGGCAGGACACTATAAATGTTGATTAGATGAAGGTTGAGAGGAATATCTAATCATCTTGGCCCCATTGGTATTCTACGCAGACAGTTGTTGTACTGTAACAAGACCCTCCAGTGGTAAAGAAGGTAGCAACAACTGTACTTCATGTTCCCACCACAAGCAAAGTTCACAATCAGAATGACAGGAAAACGAGCTGTGGTTGATCGGCTTTACAGTAAATGATGGATGTGACATGCCCTGTCCACACAAATATGTTTTTCCCACATTTATTTTAAAAATGTCTGTCCATATGACCTTTGTTTAACTAAATATGTACACAACAGAATGCAAAAACCCAACAAACTGCTAAAAACCCTCAGACAAATCATTGCCTTCATTGGACTCGTGTGGACAAGGGATGTAACGATTACCGGTAGAACAATAAACCGCAGTAAAATTCCTGATGGTTAATAATAATAATAATAATAATAATAATAATAATAATAATGGATTAGATTTCTATAGCACTTTTCAGGGCACCCAAAGCGCTTTACATTATTAATCCATTATTAATTCACTCTCACATTCACACTCTGGTGGTGTTAAACTACATATGTAGCCACAGCTGATGGAAGCATGGCTGCTAATTCGCGCCGAACAGCCACCACCGAACATTCATACGCATTCATGCACCAGTGTGAGTGACACTGGAGGTAAGGAGGGTGAAGTGTCTTGCCCAAGGACACAGCAGACAGACTAGAAGACAACCGCCAACCCTTTGGTTATTGGAAGACCCACTCTACCTCTGGAATCATGGTCGACCCTGGTTAGTATTATCATTTAAATTCTAATCATCATGACAACTGTGATCGACTACTGCACTTTGAAAACTCACGGTGATGCTGCTCATTTCCTGGAGAAACAGCAGTACTCCAGGGCGCACATATGCAGCTTGCAATATTTGGCCTGTGAAAACATGGCTGAGGGTCGCCACACGGACAACGTTCCTGAGATCCGGGGATAGCAGGCTCCCATACAGACCCCTTCCAAGCATACCTTCGTCCCATACATCTCTCTCTCAATGTGACATTCAGAAGGATTTGATATGGAAAATGGTCATACAAGCTCCACTATGACCTGTCCAACTACTTTTTTTCCCACTCAAAAAAACATTCAGGAATCAATCGGAGAATTGATAAGGAATTGGCTTTGTAAGAAGAATCAACAATGGCATTGATACTGATAAAATCCTATCAATTCTCAGCCCTAGGGCAGATATCTGTTATGGCCAAAAGGTGCCATCTTTAATGCACATTTGTATATTTGATGTTTACATGTTAATATTTTAATGTTTCTGCCAACAGAGAGTACATTGTGCCTGCTATTCTTTTTTTTTTTTTTTTTCCAAAGTATAACTTGGTTAAATTATTTCAGTGTATGTATAAGTACTTTTTGAACATTTTGAGCGCATTTCAACAATACTGTGATAATAATGATAACTGTAATATGAAATTTTCATGTCGTTACAGCTCTAGTGGAGACACTGATAATATAATGCCACGTTTCCACTGCGTGGTATCGGCTCGACTCGACTCAACTCGGCCTTTTGCGTTTCCATTACGAAAAAGGACCTGGAATCTGGTACCCAGCACTAGATTTTTGGTATCACCTCCACTGAGGTTCCAAGCGGCACTAAACCGTGACGTATAAACACTGCAGACCACTGATTGGTCGGACAGTTTTCTCTGTGACCCACCGTTTTACAAAAAGCAGATGTGGACGTTGACAGTAAATATAGCGGTAGATTAAACCACATGATAACAGCCCAAAACTACACCACGGTCGGTCGAGGGGATTCAATCTTTGGTGGCCGACGTAAAAATTCAGACGAGACAACACGCAACAAGCAAGTTTTCAGCAACTCTCTGAGCAGACGACACGGAAATAATGTGCCATATCGCTATGACGTCCAGGTACTGTAAAGTCAGTAGTATCCTGTAATGGAAACGGTCTCCAGGAATACCAAGTCGAGCCGAGCCGAGTCGAACTGGTTCCATGTAGTGGAAACACAGCAATAGATACAGCAAACACAGAGGCTTTAGTTTGTCATGAATTTGAGCAGTTAGATAAGTTAAATTACAAATTAAAGTTACATGTGTAGGTTTGTATTCTTTATATAATATAGATTTTGCCACAACATCAGTGCATGTGTCTGTTTTTCCCAATTGTGCTGGTCCTGACCATGATCTACTGCAGGTTATACACTGACTTACATACCTATAGAACTGTGCAAAAGTCTTCGGTCACCTTTAGTTTTGTTGTTTTTCCAGGGTTGAAATGAGCATACATATTTATTTCTCATTCTCTTTTCTTCAGATACACTAAGGAAGTAGAGGAAATAGGTATACAGCTTTAAAAGATACACAAAAAAAATAGTCACTACTTAGTGTGAAGCAGCACTAACAGAAAAATCTGATGTGTTGAATGAAACCTGGTATAAAACATCACAAAAGTAATGCAATAAATCTCATATTGGCTGTAAAAAAGGGTTAAAGACATGTTAAGAGCAAAGTTAAGTCACACTAAATAAGACCATTTTGGTTTATAAAAGCTTCACATATATCCAGATTGGATCTTAATACAGAGACTGAGAAATGCATGTGTGGTCATTAGAACTTCACTGAACCAACAAACCTAATGTTCATTGCACAAAGCGACAATAAGCACGTATGAATTGGAGTGCGATTGCATTGTTTTCTAATCTGTTCACTTTCCCTATTCACATAGATGCACATAAATCAGTTGTTAAAAAAATCTCTTAATGTAACATAGATAGCATTTACATATGGATAAGGTGCCATAATATGGACAGGCTGTATGAAAATGGTTGGAATGTTATTATGATAAAACATTTCAGCAAATACACTGATAACAACATGCCTCCAAAATAAAAGTAGTAAAACTTTACCACATTAAACAACAAAAATCAAATCAAAAGTGTAATGCACTTATAGTTATAGCCACTTTATTATAGTTTAAGATGCAGTTTTAGGTCAAAAATTTAAATTCTATTAATTAATAAAAGAATGTTTGTCTCCTGCTTTATTAAAAACATTGTGTCCACATTACATTTTTTCACTTTTCAGTGGTTTGATTGTGTCAGATTTATAAATCTATTATCTACATACAAAACTATGTACATATTTAACACTCGATCATATTACATGAAAACATTAGTCAACCAGCAGTTTTGCACTTTTGTCATTAATTTTTCAATTTATCTCATCTCATCATTTAGTTGAGAGTTTCCGCCAAAAATTGCTATCCGGTTAAATTGATCATTTTTAATCAGAAAAAGGTTGAATTCAAAGACTGATTTTTAATTTCCCTACACTGCTTTGATGTGCACAGGTAAATAAAGCACACAGTCCGTCACATTTATTCAGGTGGACATTTTCCACTTTCAAAGGGAACTGTGATGCCATTGCATCATCAGTGCAGGTTTGGTACATGTATTTGAAGGTGCTGCACGATGAAATTAGCATGTATTCCTCACTTTATATGAGCACTTTTCCCAGCTTTCTCAGATCCCCACATCCATGTCAAAAGGCGATATGATTTCTATATAGACGGTTCAGGTTCAAATTTTCAGGAAAATCCAAAAATGTTAAGACTTACACTCACTTCCACTCCTGACTGCCTACAATACCTCTTCTGCTCCACTACTGCAGCAACAGTGTGCAACTCAACCGACTATTGGCTTTGAAATGGAGCCTGTTACAAATCAACAGACAACCAGTTCCCATTAGTACACACCCTGCAACATGTACTCATGAACACAGCAAACAAACACGCATTTAAGTGAAACTATGGAGCAAATGTCTTATTATTACTGATGAAGCATTTATATGTTTACATATTCCTATTGTTTTAACCCATAAAGACCCAGTGCTGCTTTTATGTCACTTTCCAAATTAATTTTTCTGTCTATTTAACCTTTCTTCATTGATTCATCACCATTTATAATGAAATATTATCCATTGTATTTTGCATTTTTTCTGTAAAAATCAGGTATTTTCCTGTATTTAATTTGCTGATAATGTGGATGTTCATAAAAGCTGAGAATAAAGTTGAGGGTTAACTGAAGAAAAAGATACCTTTCCGGCAAAGATATTAACAATTGAATGTAAAAACAAGTGTCTCCATCCACTGTCATTGATCCAACTCCAAGGGTTTTACTGGTGAATCAATGTTGTAGAAGATGGCAGTGTTTCCACGTTCACTACGGAGCCTCTGAACGTCCAAACAGGTCATATCTGATGATCATGAAAAAATGACAAACTGCATTTGACACCAATTATTTCAAAGTATTGATAGGATTAGTTTTTCAAAAGTTTTTTACATCGGTAGATGATTTTGGTTGCCCGTGGCTGTTTGAGTCTTTATGGGTTAATGCCTAAACTCATGCTTCTTCATGATAGTTACTGTAAACAATCATGGGTAAACTAAGGCTTAAGGTGTATGCTGACATATATCCAGGACTGTGATACTGTAGTGGATCATATTAAGGGTTCTACAAAACAATATTCTCACTTACCCTGGATAATATCTAACATGTATGCGAAAACACGTGAGCCATTTTTGGAAACAAACATTTAAGAGATATATATCTTTAAATCCTGGCAAATGAAATGAAAATTGCATGGCTAGATACCACTGGAGGTAAGTGAGAAAATATGTTTATTTGTAATTTGGCTGAACCAGTCCTTTAATGCATCCACGCACACACACCCAGATCACCCACCCACTCTGCCACCAAACAGTCACATGCCAATACAGAGGGAATGATCTGGCATATGTACTGGCCCCATGATTAAAGCGCACTGTGCTCACCTGCCCAAGTCCAATCAGGGGCTGTGCTGATTGCAGCAGCTTGCTGGAGACAAGAGATGTGGGACCAGGGGTGGGGGAGTGGGGGCTGAGGGAGAGGGGGGGGCTGCAACACTGCTGAAGTGACACTGTGGTGGAGCCATGACAGTTCAGCAGGAAGGGACAGCCCCACGGAGGATCCAGATCCACTCTCCTCTCTGCTCCTCTCTGGCCAGACGGGGTGAATCAATCATCTCCAAAGATGTCAGCATCTGCCCAAGCAATTTCAGATTGGAATAAATGGCAGATGGGGATGTTGTTCCCTCTGTTTAATCAGTTCCACCAAATGTGGTTTTATCTCTTATAAAATGAAACCATCTGTAGCACGTAGGTGTAAGGATCAAGTGAGGGAGGACGGAGGGAGAGGGTGACAGAGGGAGATGTGTGTGTGCGTTTGGTGCGTGCATATGACGTGCATGTGTATATGGATTTGTGTGTGATTTTTGTGTGGTTTTTTTTGTGTGTGTGTGACGGCGGAGGGCAGAGAGAGAGATGGAACACTGTGAAACAGAAGCAGAATAGTGGGAGTGAAACAGGAAAAAAAAGAGAAGCACTTATCCATTAAAAAGAGGGAAAATGTAATCTTACTGCGAGCTCACACCTCCACTCTAATCTCCTCTTTCTCCCTCACAGGAGTATCACCCAGGGGCCATCACCATTATATCTAGGCCCATCTATTTCCTTCTCCGCCTCCAACCAGACACTGGGGCTGTAATTTGGTCCCCCTAGCCCCTGCTGAGGCACAGACATCCCTGATAAATCCCCTTGTTTTTAACCACGGATGATAGTGTGTAAGTATTATAGCTCTCAAAGCTCTTGCTTTAGGGATCATCTAGGTAACACTTTACTTCAGTGTAGCCTTACCGTAATGTGCAGTAAACTATGGAAAAGTCAGAGTGAGCTTTACAATAATATTGTGTTTCAGTGAAAAACCTGATTAAGTTAAGTTAAAACGCAAAGCAATGCAGCAACAATGTCAAAACAAGCACATACAAATGCACAGTGGCTCACACACACACCACTGCTCCACTCTTATAAACACATTATGCACATGAGAGACATCCATTAAGCACTAAAGTGTTATTAGTATTTTACAAAAGGCAAAGAGATGGAGAATGAAGGGAAGACTGGAGGTGGGAGGAGGGGGAGATACCGTCGTCCCACTGTGTGTGTGTTCTTCACATGTTCTGGCTCATGGCTGTCATTAATGAAAGTCTGACGGTGCAATTCACTGGAGACTCTGAGGCAGAAAAATTCAACACCTCCACCGACACATCATCACTCATCTATCATTCACATCCACGAGGAGAACAGCAGCATATATGGAGGGATAAAGGGGATTTTCATGGTATAAATTTTCACTGTTGCTGTGCTTTAATGCTCTTAATAAACACATGTTAAATACATATAGATGCATTTACACACAGTTGAGATTATTAGAGGAACAATTGGAAATTAAATGCTACCCCCCCTCCCAAAAAAAAAAGAAGACTTTTATTCCCCGAGTGTCGACTGGAAGGCAGTCGGCTCTTTTTAGACTGCCAACATTAGGATTACTCCCTCAGCCAACAACAAGTGACGGGCAAACTGTTCCTTGATCATTTCCTCAGCCAATCATCTAGCCTTATTTTTCCACTTGGCCAAAGAATTCCAAATCTTAATTGTTTTAGATTCAATCAAATTAACGATCATTTATAAATGCTTATAATTGTACACAATGCAAAAACAATATTAAAGTCATCAAGTGTTATCCAGGATTTGTAAGCCTTTGGGGGATATACAACCGTTCCCTTTCACTGAACAAAACTGTACATGCATGAGTGAGTCTGAATCTAAATTAAGAAAATAAATTCAACATTTTTTTCTTGAATAAAGGCCTTTTTTCAACAATAGCTATTTAACAATCAGCTTTAAATTGTCCTTTTCATACGCAATTATTCAATTTAAAACATTTTCTATTCTTACTTTTATTTTAATTGAATATTTTAATTAGAAGCATTAAATCAATCAGAATTAAATATAAAGTCTGCAGCCATTAGTCTCTTTCTACGTGTATTTCACATATTTCAGTGCCTATATTTAATATCTAATTAATTCATGCGGGCACATTTATTACTAGAAGCATTTCTTTCATGTATAAACTGAATTGTTCTTTATCAGAACTGAGCAAAATGAATCGTATTAATACACCGATCTTTACTTCTTCACATGGTTTCTGTTTATTAATAATAATAATAATAATAATAATAATAATAATAATATTAATAATAATAAAAATAAATGTAATTTGTATAGTGCTTTTCATGGAACTCAAAGACACCTTACATAAAGCAGATAAAAACAGAAACCAAACACAATAAAAACAGATAAAAGCAGGTGCTAAAGGCAGGTATATGAATATAAAACTACAGTGCTTGAAATTAGATGTGTTTCATTTACAGCCACAACAATTCAGACCCTTATTGAATGGATTTGCGTAAAATGTTTCATCATGATGAATTGGCCAAAATACACATGTAGTCGAAAATACCACTTTCGCTAGAATTGATTGCCACTAGATCGCTTGCGAAATCAAACAGCGTTCAGCTCTTATAGATGTGATAAGAGCCAACGCTTCTTGACCCACAAAAACAGCCACTTCATTTGAAACAGGTCGGTTTTTCCCATTTTTGTAGTTTTATTTGCTGAGACGTCTCCTTATCCATGCTAAAATTGGTGGTGCAATTGAATACATTTAACGCAATTTAGCAAAGACAATATAACGCACAGAAAGAGC
Organism: Sphaeramia orbicularis; assembly: GCF_902148855.1. Classification (NCBI taxonomy): domain Eukaryota; kingdom Metazoa; phylum Chordata; class Actinopteri; order Kurtiformes; family Apogonidae; genus Sphaeramia; species Sphaeramia orbicularis. The sequence goes on along the minus strand of NC_043978.1, from coordinate 21,962,612 downwards.
TTTAATATTTTCTGTGATAAAGCATTTTCAGAGAATAAAAGTGGCCGAGGATGCTTTATTTATCTGGATTTCTGTCATGCAACGGCAGACAAAAGAGCAGAAAGTGAGCATTCCATACATGATCGAGTACGTCCCCCGTTATTAGCAGGTTTTTATTAAATTATCCTCTTCTTCTGGCCCTTCCTCCATCCAGCATCGACCCTCACACCCTAATGTGACAGGGCCTATTGTGACATTAGCCGGGCTCTGCATTTATTCCAAAAGATGACTAAAATTCATGCTGAGTGCTAAATGGACACAGAGAGAGCCGACTATATATGGACAGCACATCCACTTTATTTTCTGGTCTAGCTTTATGCATTTTTAATATTAGCACAGGCTAGAGCTGCTTCTAGTATCAGCAAGACAAATAATCCTTCCACTGCCAGAAAGTTTCATTTATAAAGTAAGGCTCGCTTACTGAACTGAAAAAAAATAACCAGTAAATTCTATAAGGAAGTGACAAGAACCAAGAGAGAGTTTAGATTAATTAACTAAGCATCAAAAAATAAAACTTTAGATGAAGATGATGCTGGCAATGTACAAAGAACTTATCTAATTTTTACCTCTATATTCCCTCTCCAAATGGGATAATAATGCTTAAAGGATGACCTAATACTTTGACTGTCTAGACGTTATTTAATGGTGCTCAGTAAGGCTGTGGTGCATGAGTATGTGTAACCATTTCAGTAAAAGAATAAAAGGCTAAGGCCATTATGGGTTGCTAATCAGATACTGCTGTATGAGAAGACCAAAAACGGACCAAATCAGCCATAACAGATAAATTACAATCAGTATGTGACTGCTAAAAATACTACGTACGCAAAAAAACGGCATTTCTATTGGATGCATTTATCCTCTAAATAACTATTAATATTTTGTTTTGAAATACAAGCAGAGTTATAGTTTAGAGCATATTTATTTAAGTACAACAGATTTTACTTCCTATTACAGTTTTCAGGGGTTCGTGGAGGGCTTTTGTGTTGTGATGGTTTTGTAGAAGAAAATCTGCATTTTGCAAAGTTTTAGATACTTACCAAACAGTACAAACTAGCTCAGACACAAATCTGCTCATTGTTTTTAAGTCATCACACATTTCTAATTTTGCAAATAAAATACAGTACATTCAAAAACGAAAATATAGTTTGAAATGCTGCTTTCCTTTAAAAAAAGAGATAAATTCATTTTGTGCCTAGAGTGGCTAAAGGATACAAGGGAAATATGACATATATTTCATGCATCTTTGTGTCACAAATTCTATACTGATTAAAGCTTTTATTATATATTAAATGAAATCAAAATGTTGAAGTGTAGTGTCCTGTTCTGCTGCTGTAAAAAAAAAACTGTTTTTGTTTAGAGTCTTTAACAGTTAAAGACTATTATTACTATTGTTGTGGTGACTTTCAAATGACCTAATCTAATCTTTAAGTGATTTATCACAATTTATAAGAATATTGACACCTGCATTTTGCATTTTTCGGTGAAAAGTATGCATTTTCCTATTTTTTTCCCATAAAAATCAGAGTAAACAGAAAAAGTGACTTTTACTGCAAAATACAGTTGCGGAAAAAATTATTAAACCATCAAAAGTCATTAAAAACAATAGTTATGCAATCAAGTACTAACTTCTGTGTGTATCATGTGACTAAAACAGACAGAAAAGAAAACATGGAATGCCTAAAAGCACTGTTTTTGGCAGTACAATGCCATAGCTATTGATGTAAGAACTGAAGTGATTTTGGTTATTATCAAGAAAACCATGGAAACTGGCCAGATATCAGCTCTGAAATTAAACTACTATGAGATATTTTTGTTGTCATCATTATATTTGTCCAAACAAATGTACCTTTAGTTGTACCAGGAATTAAAATGAACAAGAAACTGAAGAAAACAAGGGTAGTCTGATATTTTTTTCTGCAACTGTATATTACAGTTGATCATAAAAACAAGAGTCAAACCAGGGAGCAACAAATTCAAAGGGTAAATATCTATTCAGAATATTGTCAGTGGCAGGTAAAAAAAAAGCCATCACCAGGAAGTAGCTAAAAAAGGATGCACTAAGAATGAAAGATTGAGTAGAGGTTATAGGTGATATTTGTAAGATGGAGAAGCTGACTTTCTCTGTTAGACTTGAATCAGACAAATTCACCAATTATTGGAAAAATTGGGTTGATTTTAGAAACACCATTAAGAGCTGATTTTACCTAATAAGAGCAATGTGCATATAGACCCATGTAAACCCTGTAAACCCATGTTCATGATACACACTTTAACTGCGTTAACCCATAAAGACCCAAACATCCACCATCTACCAAAAGCATCAGATGATCTAAACTCTTCATCCACTAATCCTATCAATACATGTAAATAATTGGTGTAAAATATAGTTTGTCATCTTTTCATGGTCATCAGATATGACCCATTTGGACGTTCAGAGGCTCTGTAGTTACCGTGGAAACACCGTCATCTTCTACAACATTGATTCACCAGTAAAACCCATGGAGTTGGATCAATGACAGTGGATAGAGACACTGGGTTTATGTTCAGTTAATGAGAGATTTTAATGAAAAAGTCAAATTTTCTTCAGTTTTTTTTTTCTGTTTTGATGTAATAACCTTTGACTTTGAACTGAGCTTTAATGATTTACATGGTCAGTCAATTAAACATAGGAAAATAGATGATTTTTTAATGCAAAATTCAGACTATAATATTATAATAAATGGTGATAAATCACTTAAGAAAGGTTAAATAGAGAGAAAAATTCATTTGGAAACTGACACGAAAGTCACGCTGGGTCTTTCTGGGTTAATCTCCTACAGGAGAAAAGGGATTCTGAAAGAAAGGAGTGGAAAAATACTTATTTCTCATTAACTCATTTTGTGTATATTTGTTATTTCTGTCATTGCTCCCCTGTATGAGTTTGTTTTGTTTATTTATTTATTCATTTTTTTTTTACATATATAGAAGTTATATACATGATGTAAAATGATGATAAGATAATGCTGTCTGAAAATGTATAAAAAGATAACTACAAAAAAAAAAAAAAAAAAAAACAAGACTCAACTGCTGTCATTTGTCAAACCCCATGGGTTTCACTGGTAAATCAATGTTGCAGAAGACGATGGTGTTTCCACGTTGACTCTGGATCTTCTGAATGTCCAAATAAGATACATCTGCTGCATTTTACCTGAATTATTTCGATGTACTGGCAGAATTAGTGGTTCAAAGACTAACAAACATTTTAGATCAGTAGATGCTTTTGGTCACAGGGGGCTGTTTAGGTCTTCGAGGGTTAATTTCAGACGGGGTACCTGTTTGACATAAGACCGTGGTAATCAGTCCTGCACAGATACCGACCGACCACAGAGTCAAAGGACAGGAACCAGTCTGTGTTCTTCTGTCAGCAAAAAGAGCCTATTAGCTACTGTTACACGTCCTGAATAATCACCTTGTAAAACCATCCTGCTCGTCCTTTGTCCGCTATTCTATTTCTATCTTTGCCGTCGAGGAAGCAATTTGGGCTTGAGCTGGGCCTTCAGACAGGCGGGGAGGCAGGCAGGCAGGGAGGCAGGAGCTGAACAGAACACAACAGCCAGCTATACATATGGATCAGGTCGACAGGCTGAGCATTAATGGCCTCCCTCTGGAATCTAAAACACCGGCACAGGCCAGAGAGGAGCTCCTGGGGGAAATCAGAATACCAGCAGCCATTCAGGTCAGTTTGTACGTGTTCTCTGCATGTTACAGCTCCATTTTCCTTCCCCCACCCCTTGCAGCCAGAGACAGAAAGCCTTTTCTGAGATGATTTATACCCTTGTATTATGTATTGAGTGGAGAGTATTGTTGACCGCTTTCTCAAATACAATTGGGTTTCTGTTAAGAGTGATACACAGCGGGCTAAAATATGGTTTGGGTGAAGGGATTGATTATGTGTCAAGAAGATGTGCTGCTTTCGCTGTAGAAACAGTGGTAGAAAGGTGTTTTACATCTTTTTTTTTTTTAGTGCAATATCTATCACTTCTTTGAAACAGAATTCTCAAATGACTAAAAGGAATGGAAGTAGTAGCAGTAGCGTAGCATGCTGTAGCATTTTTCATAGTACAGCTATCGCACTACGGTTCTTGAAGATTTTCTATCCATGTTTATTATTAAATGTATGCTACAAACAAAAAGTTAAGGATATTTCTTTTTTTTTTGTCTTTTTTTGGGTCATTTTTGCCATTTGTAAATAAAACTATGTCTGGTCATTAAAAAAATGTGTTTCAATTCAATTCACACACAAAAAAGTAAAAAGCGCTCTACGAGAATCCCAGCTGAAAAAAAAATAGCCCAAAAGTTAAAAATATCCTTAACTTTTTGTTTGTAGTATATATGATCTCAGCTAGGGACACGACAAAATACTGATGTGGTGTCGTTCGTTATGTCGTACATAACATTTAGAAGTCAGCAGGATCACTCAATAAGAGCAAATGTGGACATCGAAGTTGCAGTCAGAGTGTGTGTTAGAATTCTGTCGAAACAACTCCAAACCAGTACAAATCAGTGTTTGTGGTGGACGTTAAACTGCGGACACTGAAGCCATTTTTACACAGAAATCCCGGAAAAAAGGTGAGATGGTGATCCCACCTTTTTTCCACCACTGACAGATTTCCATAGCCAAGCTAAAGGAGTAACAGAGGTGAGACAGGCTGGGTTTTTACACAGCGGACCTGCGTTCTGGAATCAAAGAGGCGGTGACGCAGCGCAGTGTATAGTGTGATGTATAACTTGCGCGTCAGAAATACTCCTTGCATAATGGTGTTGCTAATCTTTCCAGAGTCTTTCACTGTTCCACAAATGTTAGCAAGAATAGAGACCTCTGCCCAAAGTGACAACAGCTCGAAGATCTCAGTGTCCCCCCAGTTCGACATCTTTCTGGTTGTTGATATGTTTGTTTACCGTACACGACCTGCACTCATTTTTAAATTCCCTCGGCGCGGGAGTCGCACACGCAACACGTCATCAAAACAGCACTCTTGGATGCGGAACGAGAGGTGTTCCGGAACCACCTTTATGGCAGCTCTGTAACACCTCTGGAGGCGTGACAAAGGTGGAATCATGACCAAATGATCCCACTGTTTTGTTTACACAGACGTTCCATAATACAGGCGAAATATTCCTGTAACATAAGTGCTGTGTAAAAGGGGCTTGAGAATCTTCAGATAATATTGGATGTAGCAAACACGGAGTCTGTTGATTTGAGTTTTTGAAGTGTATTCTTTTAAGTCAGGGTTTTCCTGCATAGAGAATTAATCAGTGACCACCTCCATGAAGTTTTGTGCCACCTCCAGCTTCCAACAAAACCACTGATGGGTATCTTCATGGAAAACACAATTTTCTAACAAGAAATATAACTTTACTGGTAAAGACACGGTGCCATTAAACTTTCTTGAAGGGCACCAAACCAATCCAATGGTTACCACATTGGCATTTTTTGGCTGCACAACCTCCAATAAACAATGCTGCCTGTCTAAAATTTAGGACATATGATCGAAGTAAATGAGTAAATCTGCAGTCACAGTCATACATTACAGGTTTTTGCTCTGTTAATAAAGTGTGTAAGTACATATACCTCTAAAACATATGTCACAGCCCATTTGGGGCCAGGAAGAGGCCTGATAATATATCGATTTCAACAATCCCTAATCCCAGATTTGTGCTGACCATGATCTACTGCAGGCAGGGTTCCTAAAGGTTTCCACAAGTTAAAATTAAAGGTTTTTAAGACCTTTTTAAGACTATTTAGAACAGAATTGAATGCCCATTTCTCAGTCTATTTCGCATACTGGCAAAAATTCGTGACTCCTAGAATTCAGGAAAATGCATTGATTTACTCTAATGCCTTGATTCCCACTGTTCCCACTGGTCATTTCTCACCGAGGGCTTCAAAGTTAGCGATTAATGGTTCCTTAATTTCATTATAAATTGTTGGGTTGGAACAGGTGGAACTGAGTCAACTAACGTTACTTTCTTTGCAGCTTTGACATTTAACAGACACATTTAAACACAATACAGCCAAAAAGTTTATGGCAACATAACTTAAGAACTACCACATTAAATGTAATACATTTTTAAGACTTTTTCAAGGTATTAAATGCAGATTTGTAGATTCAAGACTTTTAAGACTTTTTAAGACGCCGTGGGAACCCTGTGCAGGTCATACACTTACTCATACACCTACATGACCTATATTTGATGTGTAAGGAATAGACACATGCAAATGTGTGAGTCATTGCACAAAGCAACCACAGACATGACAGAATTTGGATGTGACACCATTGAGAGCAGGTTCAATACTTACAGATGAAAGACAGAAATGTTTTTTACTGTAGTAGTTATGTTTGTCATCCTTCCATCCTTTCGAACATTTTCCACCTATAACTCTTAAAGCGTTCATTTATACTAATCAAAGCAGCCCCCATCATCCTCCACCATGATATAGACTGAAGAAACAAGCATATCCCACCAAATTACAGAGGTATCAATTGGTGCAGGACTAATTATCACAGGCTCTCTTCATTTACAAAAATAGAGTAGATAATTTTAATTTGAACTTTATAAAGTACAGACATGGCTGATTCACACAGGCTTAAGATCATGGATGAATATTACAAATTACCTGAGGTCCACAGGTAATACTAGTCCCATGCAAATAGGATTTAATTCATGATGGAATTTAACTTTACAGACATGGCCAATTGTCACAGGATTAACTTCACAGACAGCCTCAACATTATTACAACTTTACCTGAGGTTCTCAGGTAGCACTAGTCCTGTGTGACCAGAGCTTTTGAGATATCTGCAATTTGTAAAAACTACAAATTACACTTTAACCCATAAAGACCCAGTGCTACTTTTTGTGGCAGTTTCCAAATCTAATTTTCTCTCTATTTAACCTTTCTAAAGTGATTTATAACCATTTATTATAATATTATCTTCTGTATTTTGCACTTTTTCAGTGAAAAGCAGGTATTTTGCTATATTTAATTTACTGATCATGTACATGTTCATAAAATCTCAGATTTAAATTTAAGGTTATTATAGTTAGGTTATTATATATATTATATTATATTATATTATATATTATTATATTATCAGAAACCAAAAAAAACTTAAGAAGTAGTGACTTTTTCAAAAACATACTGTATATCATTACATTATAACATTATTTTAAGGTCTACACATGACCATGCCGTGAGACTAAAGGCATTTTAATGCTTAAAGAGAGTGCCTTTGAGTTTTCTTCCTGTTCATCTAGTTTATGAATCTCTTTTCCAACGAGTACCTCAAACAAACTCTTTTTTTGGGTCCTAGAAGCATTCCTTTCCATGATATTTTTTTTTGAACACATATCATTAACTGAACATAAACCAAGTGTGTCATCCACTGTCATTGATCCAACCATATGGATTTTACTGGTGAATCAATGTTGTAGAAGATGACGGTGTTTCCATGTTCACTACAGAGCCTCTGAACGTCCAAATGGGTCATATCTGATGACCATGAAAACAGATTACGGCCTCTATTCCAGCAGACACTGTAGTCCTGTGATAATATAAGTCCTGTGTGAATCATCTCTGTAAATCACAAAGACTTTCAACATTGTTTGTTTCCTCTGTGCATTATTTGGTGGAGAACAATGGAAACTATCAGAAACATTCACTGAAACAGCCAACTTGGGTCTCTCCAAAGAGCAAAATCCCAGAGGATGATGTGATATTGTGTTTTTTCTTCTTTCAAAAGGCTCAACATTTACCTACAATAGGTAGACCATTAATGTAACACAACACCAGTTAATTTGAAACACACAAGACATAAATGTGTAGTGTCATTTTTTCTAAATCCCCAGACATCTCTAGGTTAAACTAATCCCAAGTAACAATCCTCTACCGTTTTAAAACAGTAACTATATTTCTAAGAGTGCCAAAAATGCAACAATAACATATATGGGAGCATAGGTCTCCATTAATAGTGTCCTAAATATTGCACAAAGTTAGTACAAGATGCTTCATGTTGAGTTTGGGACTTGTTTACTCCTCTTTCTCAAACTGAAAATCTCTTAGAATTAGTAAAACTATTTGTATTACTTGTGCTGTTAACCTCACTACCTTTCAAAATCCACTCAGACTCATTCTCAGAGTGTTGTGGAAAGTTATTTAAAGAAATACAGAGACATACTGACTCACTAATAAACTACATTTCCCCCCTAACATGCTCTGAATTGTTTCAACCCGCTGTCACCTATGACAACGGTAAGAAAGTGGGAGTTACCACCAGGTTTCACTCCAATGAGTTGCCGACTCTGTCATATAGAGAATGTTCCCAAGATGCTGTTCTCACATGCTTAACAATCTGGTTCTTTACTGCCTGTTTACATCACAGGAACTGAACCCATTCTGAACCCCGTCAAAAGTGGTGGGTGTTTAGTGGAGAACAAAGGGCTTTATCTGCGCTGGTTAAAGTATGCTGACAATGTGACTGTCATAAGCGGGGCTTGTGACCTTGCTAAAGTGCCATTCCCTCCCACACACACATTATATCAATACCGCCTATGTCCCCAGCACTCAAGATGTCATAATCTAGGGCTTGTGCAAAAAACAGGGAAACATAGAAAGACAGTGTTATCCATTAGAGAAATGATTGTAAAACTACGACTATATTGTTATGGTAAAAAAAAAAAAAAGCACCCTCTAAATGAATAGAGTCATGTTTTCTACATGAAGCCAGCAGTGAAAGTTATGACTTACTCCTTAAAACCACAAAACAGTCAGTGTCTAGAAACAAAATGTAACACGTATGATGCATGTATAATTACAAATCATGTGAGTGAATCCAGTTAAAAACACGCAACTGAATTGTAGTCGCTAAACAAAATGTTGGCGATAACATGGGAGTTACATCTGAATAGAGTACAGTCAGAGTAGAATACATAGCAATATTTTCCATCTGAAACAAGCACACATGACACGGTGGTGCAGTGGTTAGCACTAGTGCCTGACAGCAATAAGGTCCTGGGTTCGATTCCATCACCAGTCGATGGGGGTGGGACCTTTCCGTGTGGAGTTTGCATGTTCTCCCTGTGTCTGCGTGGGTACTCCTGGTCTCCAGGTACTCTGGCTTCCACCCACCATCCAAACACATGCACTGATAATCGATTAATCTAAATTGCCCATAGGTGTAAATGTGAGAGTGATTGTTAGTCTCTATATGTCAGCCCTGTGATGAACTGGAGACATGTCCAGGGTGTACCACGCCCTCACCCATAAGTAGCTGGGATAGGCTCCAGCGACCACCATGACCCTAATGAGGATAATAAATGAAAGAATAAGCACATTAATTCATAGTTTTGTATGTTTGTAGGATATTTCAACTTTATTTTCCTGGTTAAAACATTTATGAGAAAATTAAATGTTAATTAGATGCACTATTATAATCAAGTCAATCAAAAAAAGACTTTTTTTTAGCAGGAAAACTAATGGAATGAAAAGTCATTTGTAATGTGACAAACTTCAAAACTGAAAAAAAAAAAAAAAAACGCCACCAAAATGTGCTCTGTAATGGTATTAATAAATAATTTGTGAAGACATATCAATTTGTCCTGATTCCAAACTGTCATCTGTTAGCCTATTTTATAATAAAAAGAGCATGTATGACGCAGGGAAATGAATATACATTCAAGCCAGTTTGGAGCACTGACAGCAGATTGATGATCAAAGATCGCTGACTAACAGTGCTTATGTAACCACATAGTTGCGTGTCCATACAATGATTCCAATTCTTGTGTATGTGCACAACAGTTACAGAGCTTGTGCATGAGTTACAACGAGTGGATGCAATGCCTGCGCTAAAGTTGAACAAAGTTTTAGTGTCATTTGGATTTTAGCGATTCCACTTCTGATTCACTGTACATTAACACACACACACACACACACACACACACACACAGTACAGAGTGTATTTATTAAATGTATAATCTACACACTTTTCCATTACAAACCATTTAAATTAGTACCAAACATAATCTTACAGCATTTAATTAATCTATCTGTGAGACTATTTTAGTTGTGACTAACCCATGCATGCACATTTGTCTTTTATGATCTGAGGTTGTTTTCCACCTATATGCATTCATTAGGTATATTAATGTTAATGTCAGAGCAAGCAAATGACTTGCTAATTAACTTCCCACAGGCTTTGCACTTTGCCTTGTTACCATTGTTATTTTCTAAATGGACACTTTATGATATTAGCCATGCATGCTAGCTCAAAGCGGATGGCTTTATTTGGAATTAGGAATCTTTTTTTGTTATGTATTCTTTCCAACTTCCTAGTACTTAGTGTGTTGTTAACAGTTCTAATGTGTTGTTTTGGTTCCCAATGATTCCATTCTTCCTCCGGGTCCAAGTTTTGGAGACAGGTCAAATATTCCTAAATACTCTTGGTTAAAACAAATGGGCAAACCTGAATTCTGTGTCCGAGTCCATTTCCTGTGCACTTCACCGATAGCTGTGTGTGACTGTGCACATCCACGCCTCTTTGACTCAACTCATCTCTTTGATAGACTCCGACCGGTCACCTGTTTTCTCCACCCATCCATCTATTCCCATCATCATGCTTCTTTGCTCTGTCTTTATTGCCGTCCGCTGTGTGTGCGTATATGGATGTGTGTGCGCCTGCTATAGACGAGGCACGGTTTGGCTATGTCTTGACGCGGTAGCAGCCGCAGTAGCAGCAGCCTGTGGAAACAAAGGCAGGGTGATTTATAGCCCCGTACTGAGAGCATAAATCACACCTGCAGCGCCGCGCCTTTAAACGCCCTGCGTCCTGACAGCATTTACCTTTTATAAATGATTGGGCTGAACCTCCCATGGAGCCTGAGACCACAAAGCTCACTCACTCCCCACCTAAGTCTTCCTTTGTTTCACCTCTCTCCCTCCCTCCCTCTGTCTCATTTCAATTTTCTCTCCCTATCTATCTCACATGTCATTCTGTCTCGCATCTCTACGCTTCTGCCTTCTCCGTCTCTGTCTAAATTTTCGCCGCCCTCCTCCTCTACCTCCTCCTCCTTCTTCTTCTTCTCCCCTCAATCCTCCTTCCTCCTATCTGTCCCCACCACGGCCTCCCTTTCTCTGTTTGCAGGGCATGATGGGATGCTCCCAGTGGCACCTCGCTTTACACTCACCCACTGTCGACGTCTGTAGGGGATATATAACTAAAGCCGCTTAAAAGGCGTCAGCACAGCCACCGCATCCACGGCCGTTAAGGAAATGAATGTGTCAGTCTCGGCCCTATCTACCTTCCTCATGACCACTTTTGTGTGTGGCAAATACATAAGGGAGGAGGTGTTGTGGAATAAACTGCACACACACACACACATAGCACCACACCTGTGTATCATGGAGGGAGTGTGTGGCAGGGAATACACAGCCACAGCTGCAGGAGTGTGGCTACAGATAAAGGTGACGTCTTGAGGCCATTACTTATCCTGCACAGCGGCAAAGGTTTGCTGATATTATACCTGCTGTCTCCACATAATAGCTCTGGGTTGGGAGTCTCAAACACACACACACACACACACATTTGGATACACACATACACATATGCAAACAAAACAAGCACAAATAACACAGTACACCGGCGAGCCCACACAAACTCAAACGTGCAAATTTAAACACATATTCTCAGCGCTAAATGACAAACGCACACAGACGCACTCAGCGAGATACCCGCCTCACTGAGTTAAAACAGATGAAAGAGCTGGTAAATGAAATCTGACTCAACAGTTTAAAATGCAGCACTGCAGCACAGCGAGCATCAGTACAACAAAACGACGAGATTTCTCAAAGCTGCCACAGCAACCGCCAGCATAGGCATCCAAATAAGGTTCTGTTTGGAGAGTTTGTTTCGTACGAACAGATTAGGTTTTTTGTACAACTTAACTTTGACGAACAAGTACAATGCAATTTTCCACCTTTCTGATCAGTGATAGACACAAAGAGCGAGGTCTTTTCCTTCAGTCTCTCGTACAAACGTTGCACTTACATGACAAAACTATTCCGAAGTCATTAAACTGTATTTTCCTTTACGTTTACTAAAATACAGAATGAAGCAGGTGTTTGGTGACGCATTTTTACCACAGTAGTTGCTTCTTTTCCATATGTGACAAACCTAATCATTCTGTATGTAGACTGAATAGTTGGTATTCGTTCTAAACACCTACATACAAAAGATGTAAAAGAATTAAGAGATGCAAAAATCCACCCTTGAATGATGACTAAACCACATGAATCATCGACTTTCTATGTGGTTTCCTGTAAATTATCTGCAAATTAACTTCAGAAAAATTACAGATATTCCTTTAACGAGTCCTGACATATTTTTAAACACATTTGAATATTCTAAAGTGAGAATTAAATCAACAACTAACTTCAACCTTGAAGAGAAAGTGTCTCATCATGTCCCTGCTATAAATTTTTCAACAACCTACAGCTTGTGCAGTGGATTCATACCATCCATGCATTAGCGCTTCATTTAGTCCCAATTCCATCTGTTAAATCCTTACACACTTGATCTTCTCCCTCTAGCGCGGGGTTCTCATATAGTTCCAACTTTTCATGGCAGCGAATAAAAAAGAGGGACCCGGACAGACAAGATGAATCGAAACCCAGCCAGTCATTTCAGCTCCAGTTTGAATGTGACAGTTGTTCTTTGTATTTGCGTTGGACGGTCTACAGTGGAAACGAGAGATGCCCTGCAAATGTGAGCTATTCTGCTGCCAGGACGCCGGTTGTTCTACTGTAACTGAGCAGGAGCTTGCGTGTGTGCAGAAAATAAATACCAGCACCCTCACGGCGAATAAAGCTTTGCAGATATCCTCAAGGTCTAACAAGATTTTTTTTTCTTTTTTTCTTTCTTTTTTTTTAAATAAATTTGCAACAGACAATCAGAGTATACATTTATTGGAAGAAAAAGTCAATGATGGTGCTTTATGAATTAGTGAGTACATTTTGGGAGATAGTGGTGGTGGTGGGGGGGTTATGTTATTGGCAGAAAGCGCTGTTTATGGACTGTTAGGAAGCCGATCAACAGGGAGGGGGATGAAGGGCAAGTGCTTGTGATAAAAGTCAGCGAAAAGACGGACAGTTGTGACATTTTCCCCTTTGTGAAACATAGGAGCTGTAATGACTCACTCCGAAAGCGAGAGTAGTAACTTAGTTAAGGGACAAAAATGAAAAACAAACTCGGGCATTCATTTCCTCTGAGAACAAGCCAAAACCCAGAGCGGAGGCTAAGAGGCTAATGTTTGGCTGCTATTAGCATGCCCTCTGTTAGTCTTACAGAGAGGCCTTCCATGTAGCGGACCTGACCTCCATGTTGAAAACTACACCCTGACACCGAGCAGGGCGTACACTACCCTGAACCTAACCTCGCTCTAAAACATGGTCCATACTGTAGCTGAACACACACACACATATACTCTACCTCCACTGCTTTCTGCCCAGGGTTAATTGGCTTGATTGTTGCCTTAGGCTACGGTGGATTCAATGGGGGACTTCAAGCCTCACAGTCACTAGGGCACATAAAGCATTCAGATGGTCTTAATTAACTATTCATAGGAGTTTAGCCCCTGCCTGAGGTATGTATTTACCTCATCTTTATCACTCGCAGAAATATCTCCTTTTATAGTTATTAAAGCCAAACTCACTCCACCTTCATGTGTAAGGGTTTAACTATTTCAGCTATGCAGTCAAATTAATGTCAACTTGCAAAGTCTGGTTTAAAAAAAAAAAAAAAAAAAAAAAAAAAAAAACATCAAATGACATTTTTTTGGCTAAACAAAAATGCGTTGATTTGACAGATCTGTCAGTGCAGATTCAACAATTTTACTTTGCCAAACTTTCATAAAACAATTAAAAAAAAAAAAAAACGGGCAGCAGAGAACATGAGGAAATGTTGAACGCAGCTTGAAAGGTATGAAAATATAACCCTTTGATGATTGATTCTGAACCTGAGCAAAAGCATCAACTAACATTTAATGAGACAGTTTGCCTTGAGAGAGATAGAAAAAAAAAGTCAAAAACTTAGTAAAAAAGTGCAGCTTGACCCATGCCAGTTAAAGCTTCGGCATTTCAATAAGGTAGAAATACTTCTTTTATCAGGGAGTGATTCTCGTTAAATTACCTTTTCTAAGGAGTTGCAGGCAGCAGCTAAGTTAGGTTACCCTGATATTTAACCAAAGTGATAAAGATATATATGTATTTATCCAGGTTGGACTATATCAGCCCTCTGATGAAAGACTTTTTAATCATGTTCTGTATTTAAACACAAAACGGAGATACTTGTCCTTTTACATTAATACAACTGTGTACATAGAACTACATGTTGTGCTTTTCTACTTAATCTGACAGTTTTAGTTACTTTTTTTTTTAAGATTTTCCCCATAAGAATGTTCAAATCACCCAATAACTAGAATAATAATCGGCTAAAATTTGCTGGGAGGTCTTATTTATGTCTTTGTGCATAAGAAATCAATATGAGTGAATTCCCAAAGGAACTTTGTATTGGTAAATGCAAGTTATGCAAATTTACAGGATTTCAGTTCTGTTGCAACATGTTGATGGTCATATGAACTATGTTTTCAGCTCAAAAATGTCCAATTTCATCACAATTAATGCTATATTTTCATGTCACAAATGGCCAAGTTATATTTTAACTGAATTTACCTTAAAAAAAATTCTATTCTGTAAGAGTCCCCAATTTTTCTTATAAGATTATATACTACATTTCACGTTTTATTTTTACAGGTTGCAATATGGAGTATGGTGCTGATCCATCCTGCTTATGTTACATGAATACATACATTAAGAATGTCACACGTCACTTTTTAAATCAACAGGTTTCTAATAATAAGCATTTTTATAAAGAAATAACAATTCTATATTATTTACTCTTTAGTATGATGATAAACTATACAATAAATAATTATAGTACTAGTTTTTGCACAGGGATCATTTGTGGAAACGGTGACATGGCTGCCGAGCATCAGTTTGATGGGATCCGTAACAACCGTGTCACATCCGTCCACTGCCACATTTTGTGTTTTTGTGTCTGCTGTTATTGTTTTAGATCCACAATACTAACATTTATGAATAAGAGGATAATTAGCAATAGTAAGTCTATAAGTTTATTACTAATAAAGTACTGGTACTGACCAGATCATCATGGGTAATGTCACGTCCGTCCACCAGCAAAAGTTTTCACATACACGTGCTATTCAAAATCCAATGTTTCTGAAAATATAGCTTCCACTGTCAAATAATATCAGTAGTCTGTGCACAAATGGATTAGCATTATTTCAACACAGTTCTATGCATTTCTTACAACTTTTTTTTTTTTGACAAAAATGGCCACTCATTTGACCCCCTAAGTAAATTTTAGCCATAATATAAATAATAGAAAAAGATAGATTAGTTTATCAGAATTTTTCTTGAATAAGAAAGAGTCAATTCCACAGTTGGAACTATTTATCACTCATTGTCCAATTGTTTCAAGCCGTGTAATTAACTAAAATATCAGAGAGACCGAACAGCATTGACCTCAGAGTAGAATTTTTCATGCAGAACTTGTACTCGTAAGGCGGCCTTTTACCGGTACTTTTACTTGAGCGTCTGAATACTTCCCTGAGCGCCTCATCGGGCCATGCAGTCCTGACCGTTGGGTCATGGCAACAGCGAGGTGTGCCCTAACATGTCAGGTCACCTTAACCTCAACCTGTGAAACGTCAGGCTGAGATCTCGCAGCTCTGGGGAGACTTTCTATAAACCTGTAAAATTAGCTCCAAAGCACCAGGAGAGAGGAAATTAAGGTTGTAGCTAAAGCTCTCCAGTAATAAGTATACACTGACGCCTATATATACAATCACATCCAGTCTTGCGCACAGAGTTACTGCAATAGCACAATATTTGTATGATAACGTCGGCTGTTTACAATGAGTTTAGTCTCCTCTCCTCCTCCTCCTCCTCCTCCTCCTCCTCCGCCTCCTCCTCCTCTCAAGCTGCACCTGCTGAAGCCTCCAGCCCTCCGTTATAGCTGGTATATATTATGTGGCTCAACATAACGGGTAAAGAAATATATAAATAAATATAAACACTGGCTCTGGAACATGTTTTCTCCCTCCCTCCCTCCCTCTTCTCCCCTACACTGAGAAGTAATGAGGGGCTACCTGTAATTACAAGCAGCTGCTGTCTTCCCTGACGAACGCTAATTGCCAATAATGATTTTGGAGAGCTGTAAAAATTCACCGGCTGACGCTCTCTCCCTCTCGCTTTCCCCTCTCTCTCTTCCCCTCTCTCTCTCTCTCTCTGTGTCTCACTTGCTGTGGTTTGTAGAGGCAGAAAAAGAGAGAGGGAGGAAGAAAGTATTAAAGGCAAGCAGAAGAGAGAGAGGAAAAGGAGGGGGGAGACGGTGGGTTTATTCTCTCCCTGTCTGTGTCACAGTCGGGAGCGTTGTTAGCTAATTTCTGTTGCTGACATATCAGAACCCTCAGTCGCCTGTTTTGCCATCTCTCCCTCTCTCCTTCTTCCTCACCTGTTTGCCGTCTCCTTCACGAGCTGATAACAGCTTTATTAGAGCTATAATGTGCAGGTGGAAGTTTAAAGGTCCCATATGAGTACGGTGAGGAACAGAGGGGAGTGGAGACGGCAAGGCTTGGGTGAATGGGTGAGGTGCCTAATAAGCCACATGCATAATTAAAAGACAACGATGCCACTAATTAATGAACGCTTGTGTTTG
Organism: Sphaeramia orbicularis; assembly: GCF_902148855.1. Classification (NCBI taxonomy): domain Eukaryota; kingdom Metazoa; phylum Chordata; class Actinopteri; order Kurtiformes; family Apogonidae; genus Sphaeramia; species Sphaeramia orbicularis. The sequence goes on along the minus strand of NC_043978.1, from coordinate 21,945,743 downwards.
GCTGCGTGTTGTAATGGAGACGCCGTCAGTGTGTGCGAGTCTGTCTGAGGGAAATTGAATTAGGCCCAAAATAAGGGAGAGCAGAGGACTGGTGGCAGTAGGGAACTGATGCATCTCAGTACAGCATCCTGAGCAGCTGTTCCAACTTTAACAAAACCGCCTCACTATTCCGCTTTTTTTTTTTTGTCTAATTTACACTTTAAGGACAGACAAACCAAACAGGAAACAATCAAACAAACGAACCGCGACTGACAACAATTAGAAATACCGTCTCATGTTGTACGTCTCACTAAACCATTCGAGTGTCAGTTTACATCCAGATCTGTAGGCTTCAGAGGGAACACTTTGAAGACATTTAATACAAAGATATGAAGTGTATTTTTTGGTAAAAATGGAACTTCTGAGTATAATAACGCAAAATGACACTGAAAAATAAGCTTAGAGAATTAGAAAGTATTGTACAAAGGTGTATGGTGTTGATAAAGGCCCCAAACATTACGATTATGGGCCACGTTTATAATAAATAAATAAGGAACAATGGTACGGAATCCATTGTTAGTATCTTTAACAGGAAAAACAGTGGAAAAAAATCTTCATTGCAATCAATGAATTTTTTTATTCATTTTCATTGTGCATCTCCAGAAGTACAATACAAAAAAAGAAAGAAATTTGCATTTTATGATATAAGATTTTGTGACACACAAAGTATAACCCCCCCCCCCCCCCCCCCAGAACCAATGGTGACCCCCATACCAACCCAACATGGATCTCAAAATACAAAAAGCACTAATAAAACAAATATATATAGCTAAAGGAGAATATAATTTACAGATATAAACAGATGGTCAGGATAGTCACAGACAATTAAGTTGCACTCTTTCTTTAATCATAATATAAACAGCATCCCACATACTAAGGGTTTTTCGACTATTTCACATTTATCAGACTAAAATGTCCTTTAGCCTGTTAGATAAAAATGTCATCATGTCATAACTAATTGTTTAAAACTTGAAGAAATTCCATCAAGCCATTGCATTCAGGAGAATCAGATGCACAAACCAAAAATGCACTGTTTCTATAACATGAATAAGGAATCCTAAAAACATCAGGAAAGAAACAGTGACATATTAAATAAAAATTACTAAATATAAATGGGGATAATCACAACAGTCTGCTGCATTCACATGATTTATTTCATTGTTACACTGTGTGCATGATCTGTAAAACAGGAGCCAGTTTCATAATTATCTCTGCTTGATCTACTCAGTACTAAACTTTATTCTAATTGATTCCAGAGATTCATTCAGTATTGTTGATTGTATCAGAAAATTGAGAAACATTTTGCATTTTTAACTAAATTAATCATTTAGGAGGAAAAAGATTAGGCTTATTTTTTTTTTACCTCAAGTCTGCAACATTATACTCAATCAAAAACAGTTTTATATTCATTGTTACTTTTAATTTATTATCGCTAAAACCAAATGGTTTCCAAAAGGTTCCACTTGATTGGAGCTGAACCTTTGAACTTGAATCTTTTTTTTTTTCTTTTTGCATAACTCTGAATTTATCTAAGTTGGAAATTGCTGCAGGGCTTCTCCCAACCTCTTACTCCTTAAAACTCCTTTTTTTCCCCAAAATTTTCCAGTAGCAGACACTTTCATAATCCAATAAACCAAAATACATTCACTGCAACATGAGAGGGTTTGGACATTTCTAATGGCTTTAAGTGGCTCTTTCTTCATTGTTGAAATGCACATTGTTTAATTGATTTAGCACCTTCAACATTCACGCAAGAGAGCTTTGTTATTAAGACTCAATGCAACATCGATCGTCTCACTTTTAGCCGTCTCAATCTATCTTCACTCCAACGATCCTGGAAATAGAAATCTCTGTGGTTGAAACAGAAAAGGTAGAAAATGGCGATGCCTGTGCTCTTTCTTCTTTATCTGCTCCAGCATTGAGTGTCGTCTTGTAACAAAGATAACCGTTCAATGACGGAGAACACAAACACATTGATAGAGCTGCGCTTGTGAATAAAGTCCAGACATGAAAGAGTGTGCCGGTCACTTTTACAGCACACAGACCTGCCCACCTCTGAAGTGTTATCAAAGACATTATAAACCAGATAATCACAGTTCCCACCATTCATGACAACACTTTCATGTTCTTAGGAACTCTCATCACTGGATAGAGACTGAATTAAAGCTGATTACAATAAATAAAACCCTAACTTAAAGCAATTAGCAAGACATTAAAGAGTCAGAGGTCTGTTTTTTCTGTATTTCTACAATTCTGTTTAGCCAGATTAGATAATATTCCACCATATTTATCTCCATCATAGCAATATTTCTATTTCCCCTGGTCTATTTTCCAGTAAAAACCTGTTGGGGAAATGTGTTTGGCAAAAGAAAACCCTAATAAATCCCTGATAATTGAAAATGGTTTATTTCTAAAAGCAAAATGTGTTTAATGGTATGATTTCTAATCTTTTTGATTCCATAAAATATGACTGTTGAAGGTTTGGATGAAAAAAGACAAAGCTGTCTTGCCAAGGCTAAAACACTACATACAGTACATTTACTAAATAAATCTAAGAAAACATTTATGTTCAGATTCCTATACTTGTTTGTAACAGTTGTATTGTATTTGTCATCCATGTTATAGTTAACCCTTAGGAGTCTGAGCCTATTTTGGCCATTTTTGAGTACTTTTGATTGTGCCTTTATATACTATATAAAGAAATGTTTACTATACCCATGTTTGGTATCTTTTTTTTTTTTTTTTTTTTTGCACAACTTCATCTATCTTATCTGCCTATTATTTTTTCACTTTAACCTACTATATCAACTTAAAAGGCCAAAAAACACACAAAAAATATAAAATCCGATTTGAAAAATGTATATAATTTATTGCATAAATAACACCAAGATGCTTAACGAGCCTTTTCAAAGACTTTATAAGTGAATATTGGTTCCAAATATTAGATATATAAAATCAAAATTGCAATAAATTAAAATTATACTCAAATATTTGATATAAAAGTATATCTTTACGTAGGCGTTTTCTCCAGTTTTACGTTTGATTGAGTCATGGGGCCATGGGGTTAATTTCAAATCTCATTTAATCCTTACCGAGTAAATAATGACTCAAATTGAAATGGTAATTTTAATAATGACACAATACATTGTAAAAATGCAACACAATACAACTTAAAAAGTGATGCATTTTTATACACAAAACACACAATTATTTTACCGTGTGGCCTGATTTGAGTATGAAAAACACAGCCTTCATTGTAATCACCAGCAGCTCATTTCTGACATGCATTTCTTCACACTCTTTTATCTTGAAGTTTTAGTTTTTATGGACATCTGTGTTTGTGTAAGTGACCTTTGGACACCGAACGGTGAGAACCTGCCACAATAAAAACACATCTGAGCGCTATCTTATCTCGGCCCCTTTGAATAGTTTATATGTTTATTGTTGCGGATTCATCGTTCTGTAATTATTATACGACTCTTAGTTTCTTCTCTGTGGGAAAATTGTGGTGCCACGCTCTCATATCGATACCACGATCCACAGAGAGAGAGAGACAGGGAGAGATTTTTATGTCATTTTCAAAAGCAGAGAAGAATATTACTTTGAGCTTTTGGGAGGCAATAAAACAATATGATATCACAGTTTGATTGTCTCATTGTTTTCTTTATAGCGTTGCACAATACCCAGCGGCTGCATCCAACTTCTTACCTCCTTTTTCGTTTTCTTTAATGTGTAGGCAACCTGGAAAAGCTGTTTGTAATGATTTCATTGTTTGGAGAGCTCAGGCAAGTGCTCTCCGTTGAATCCACTGATGTCATGACAGTTCAGAACACATTCCCAACATGTGGTACAAGGAGCTATCGAATTTCTGTTTGGATTTACTCGCTTTTTACGCACCATTACTTAATTTCTCGGACTGCAAATTGCTCTGATCCGCGCACAGATGTGGTGTAACACATGTAAAGATACCACTCTGGTTATATTCACTGCAAGAGAAAAATTAAAAGAAAGATTTCCATACTTTAAAAATTATTTGTAGCATACATAGAGGAAATTGCAGAGTGCAAAACACTTAATAAGCTCAACCATTTCAGGGATATTCCCCACAGCCAGCTACTTTGGATCTGAATGTGGTGCCTGATATTTGGTATGTAATAAGGGGCCTGCAGCCTTTCCTTCTCAGTGAGCAGTAAGGGCCTGTCTTCCTGATAATTCCATGCATGGATAACTGAGTGAGACGCCATCAGATACTGAAACCAGCAGGCTTAAGGGAAATGAAATATATTTGGAGGCAGCGAGTGAGGGCGGCAAAAGGAAACAGCGAGGATAATTGAAACGGGGAGCGTTCAGTTGGGGAGAGAAATTGAGATGTTGTCACCAAGTCCTCCTTATCATCATCAGGGCCACTGTGCAAAAGCAATTAAAGAGTCAAAAAGAATATCTGGAGTTATATGCAGAATCCAAGAGAGCAGAACGCAAGTCAACAAGGTGCTGGATGTGCAAACGACACAATAACACACATACACACACAGCCTTAAGACGCAATTAAGAAGGCTAGCTGGAGTGTTGTCAAAAATAGGTATCGATTTTTGAATACCTGAAGCTGTTATAATAATAATCTGCTGTCAATCGATGCACAGGTAACAGCGTCTACCCCAAAACATCTTCTCTCACTCACAGCGGTGCCTTTTCTTGGCACATGCTGCATACGCTCCGGTTTGGAAACTGTCTTGCAAGGAAATTTAAAGAATACGAATGTCGAATGTCTAAAGTTTGGAGGTGTCAGTAGCCGCCCCTGTTTCAACATCAGTGAAGCATTAAACAAGCCTTTCCAGGAAACTTGTTAAGTGTGTTGTCTTGTTGTCGGTTCGAGTCGTTTGTAATTCTCAAAGCTAAGCTAATCCCCCTCGAAGCTAAGAGGCCTGAGAGAATCCAACAGCAGAGTTTCACCTAACAGAACATTACTTTGAATGCGTTTGGGGGGTAAATTAGACGCGTTTGGAAAGACTTTGCAAGGAAGGCTAAGGGATAAAATGATCACTGTTGCAGAGCAGGGCTAACAAAAGATGTTAGCAAGTTGCCTTTACTGACACACTCTGATGCCTAAAGTTTATAGGAGTCGATAACAAACCCCATTTCAATATCACTCAAGTATTAACAAGACTTCCCAGTAAACTCTTGTTGATAAGTGTGTTGTCCTGTTATTGGCTAAAGTTAATCCCCTTCAGAACAAACAGGCCTGTGGAATCTGAACCGTTTCACCCAACAGGAAATAACCTAAACCTCAGAAATTAGATGCTTCAAACACAGCACTATTGACTTTTTATCTTATTTCTAATATTAGATAACCCTCAAAAACCCTAACAGCCACTAGCAACAAAAGAATCTATTGATATAAAATGTTTCATAACTTTTGAACCACTAATTCTATAGATACACAGGAATAATTCAAGTAAAATGAGATTTCTGAGCATTTCAGAGGCATCAGAAATCACTTTCACAGTTAAATGAACATTCAGACGCTCTATAGTGATTTTAGAAATACCCTCATTTTTCAGCACCATCAAAACCTGTGTAGTGGTTATAGATGCTTCTTTTTATGTTTAGGTAATGATGTATTTTGCTAAGAAAGTCTTTTTCTTCAGTCTTCTCTCTTCTATTATAACAACCTTTGATATTACTCTGAGCTTTAATGAAGATCTACATGGTGAGTAAATTAAATATAGGAAAATATCTGTGTATTTCTTTGTATTTCTGCTTTTATCTGAGTATTAAGAAAGGCACAAAAAAGTATTATTATTATTATTATTATTATTATTATTATTAGACCTGGATTTTCCTGAGTTTTTTCAATGAAAATGTAAAATGCAGAAGACAATATTTTAATGTATGGTAACAGTTTTGGGTCTTAAGGGGGTTAATTAGATATTTTGCTCTTTTTTAGTTTGAGTTTCAGTTTGATACTTTGTCACATATAAACATTTCTATATTGATCACACATCAGTGAAAAATAATGTCATGCCTTCAATGGTAATTTTCCTTTTGGTATCAATGAACTTAAAAGATATTGCATTAAATTCCAGCCTCAGTCTCCAGTTCAAGTCAGACTGAGATGAAGTTCTGATTATCACTATTCTTATATTTAAAAATAATAGCCTGGATTTTTTTGATTTTTTTTTTACATGTTTCTATGGCTGATATGTACATTCCTTATATATACCACAATATGATTTCACTTTCACTGTTAAAAATAGCAGTTGGCTGAATGGAAATATGTACCTCGTTATGTACAATGATGGCATGTGTTGATGCCAAGTTGCTCTCACTGTGGTACCATATGAGAGACTGCGGGTGCAATTTGTTTTTCCTTTTTTTCTCTTCCCTTTTGTCTCGTCTTTGAGAAAATAAAAATACGGTATAGAAAAGTTCGAGTGAAAGCCAACCTGCTGGCTGCTTTGATTCGTGTTTTCCTAAAACGATGTCCACCTACTCATAACAGGTCGCTGTGAACCTGCCGTGATAGAAGCCATTTTCTAATTCACCTTGGCTAAACTGATCAAAAATGCTAAATAGCTCCAACAAGTACAGAGCTTATTCACATCTTTTTGCTCAAAGTAACAAAGGGAGACGGTGATGAGGGTTTTTCAATCTCGCATATTCCCATGTCTGATTTTCATGGTTGCTCTGGCATACCTCAATAAGCTAAATCTTGTCATTTCCTTTCTCCAAATTGAATTTCTAAGGGGATTTAAATGGGCCAACTATGAATGATGCCATGGGCGAGAATGCTCAAATTACCAACAATGTGAAGAAAAATAGGTCTGAAAGCAGACAAGAGGCACCAGGGGGTTTGAAGATGTGGGTAGACTGATGCACTTTCACAGACAATTCATCAAAAGCCTCTTTTTCTCCCCCCTCCACACAGGCCGGCCACTTCTTTCTCCTTTGCACCAGTTAAAACAACCTGTCTGATGCTCCCTTAAAACCGTCTTTCTATTAGCTGCACAGATTTTTAACTTCAACTAAAAGGCTCATCGGGAAGAGACAACGAGAAGGGGGATTGCAGCGCACTGCGGAGAAATATAAAACCAGAAAATAAATGAAAGAGAAAGAGAGAGATTGGGTTTTAAAAAAACAAAAAAAAAGCCCCAAAAAACGGCAGGATAACAAAGAGAGAACTGGAACGAGTAGCGACAGACAGAGAGAGAACGAGAACAAGGGAGAGGGTGAGAGGAGAAGAGCAGAGTGGTGGTGGCTCTGTGGGGGGGCCCATAGTAATGAACAGGTGGTGGGGGGAAAAGAAGGTTAAGCCTGTTTCTGTGGGTGTCGCTGGAACCCACCCCGTGCTGTGTGGACAGATGTGTGGACGGGCCGCTAGCTAGCTCTCCCTGTCTCTCCCTCCCCTCCTGCCTGGTCAGTGCTGCCAAAGCCCACTAGCCTGTGCTCAAAAACTCACTCATTTATCCGCCTTTGTTCTTTGTTATTTTTGGACTCGAACGTGGCAGCGAAAATTGTCTCTCTCCGAGGAGAATCACGTTCCTGTCTCCCCGTCTCGTTAGCTTCTGTCCATGTACGATACACAATAATGTGACATTTGGGAACGCTGTGATGTTTGGTTTTGTTGTTTCGATGATGCTTTGGATCTTGTCTGCCTGTGGCATATAGAAAGAAAGATTAGGAGTGCTAGTTGCTTGTGTTTGAAAAGCCAGGTGGCTAAGGGAGCCCCAGACAGGTACTATTCTAATGAACACACACACGCTTATACTGTTGTTGCTTGAGGCCTGTTGACAACCAGAGAGGAACAGGATGTTGTCACTCAGACCTTCCACTGGGTGTGTGCATGTTGCTCACAAGTGAGTCTTTTGACTGAGGGCTGTGTGTGACAGGTGTTTCCTTGTTTGTCTATCAGACTGGTTTTACATCGTCAGCTCAAAGCCAATGATTTATAATTTATCAATGAGGGGCCCAGCAGTGAGAAGGGAAGTTCAAACTCTCAAGATAATCTAAGTAATCAAACTGTCATTTAGGACTGAAGGCATCCTCTGTTTCGAAATGGAAAAAGTAAAGAAAAAGTGGAAAAGTGGAAAGGATGTATGTTTACGTGTGCCTTTCTGGGTGGAAATCACCTGTGTTGGCACAGCAGAGTCTCTATTTTGTCAGTGCATAGAGATCTGGTCTGCACCTGTTGTCAGAGACACACAAAAACACACGCACACACACCAGATGAAAATCAGTTGACAGCATGGCCAGCTTCATCAGATGTGCCCACTCCTGTTCCGTTCATTAACGTCCAACTGAAGGCGGCTGGCCTGGGGCCTACTGCAAGTCCCACTCGGCTAAACAGCACCCCCACAAAGCAAACACATAGAGACAGACATGCAAGCACAAGGAAAGACGCTCAAACAAAGTACGGCACAAATTTAAGATTATTTAACCGAGTGAGTAAATGCAGCTGGCGAAAACCAACGGAACGGATACATGGAGATGCGCAGGAAACCAAAACTAGCTGAAGATTGGCGAGCGCAGCCATAGCCTTGGTTTGGAGGTCAGCTGGGAATTTTGGATTGGCGTTGCCTTGTGTGACGCCCACGCGCTCTGCCCGTTCTCCCTGGGATGCCAGCGCCACCTGCTTACATTGTGGATGGCAGCTTTGGTGCCCAGCAGGAGGGCTGGATGGACGGACTCACAGACAACATGTTTCAGCGAGTTTGTTTGGAAACCTGCGGCCGCCCAGCCAGAGAGAGGAAAACTTTGGGAGAGAGGGGTGAGACAAACAGAAACAAGAGAGAATGGTTTTCAAGAGTTTGTCGCGTCTCGCTCAGTCGCGCTGTCTGATGGGTGAGACATGCGATAAGCGTTGACCTGAAATGATTGGTGGGTCAGCCGCAGACTGATAAAAATCCAAGTGCTCAGATTTTTAGAGGCTCTTTTCATCAGGTGTGAGAATGACAGCGGCATTTCGCCAAATTATCTGCAAAAAGTCATTCACATCATCATATTCTCCTCTCTAGACTCAATTACTGCATTTTGTGTACGTTTCTGTTCACTAGTGTAAATGCAAATATTAGGAGTTGAAACTGAAGACTGACAATAATTAATACCCATAAAATTCTGTACTGTGGTGTGATTCCTCATCACCTTAACGGGATATGAAATAACTAAACCTATGGGCATATGGGAAGTTTTAAGTGGATTTTAAAACTTCAAGTGTAGAATTTCATACAATAACATGCAAACAAAGATGTTAACAAGAGGTTTCTGATGCTGGCTTTGGTTTCTGCCCTCTGAACCACTAATAAACATCTGGTGTTTGCTTGAAACTCATCTACTGTTTCTCAGAATTAATCACAGTTTGTCAAAGCCTTTGTCTAATATTTGTTTCAGCGGCTCCTCATACACGGTGGCAGTTGTTTCTGTTTGTAGTCTCATATGGAATTTATGTTTGCTTCTTGTGTTATTCATGGACTAACGCAGTCATTTCTTCACTCCACGCATGCCTGTAAATCATCACTTACTTGTTAAAAATGTTTCCACTGTTGTTGGTTGTATTCAGCTTTTATCAGTACATACATTTTTCCACATTTTCTGCAATATTTTGAGACTTTTTTGTTTCAAATCAAGTTTTTTTGCACACAAATGATCAATTCCTTTCTTTCTGGCACAAATTAGGTCATGCTCTTGCCTACTCAGTTTGACTTACTATTGATTTTAATAAAAAACATCCCTTCGACTCATCATTAAATTCTTCCGATTGTGCTTAAAATCTATTGTAATGTTTTTGACTCTTATTAGTTGAGTTGACTGTTAGGGTTTTTGTTGAATAATCGTACAAATCCAGTCTTCAGTATGTACTTATTTATTTATCTCTGTATTCATGTTTCTATTACAGCTACTATTATTGCTTATCATTATTATTCATTTCTTTTTACTCTTTATGTTATCAAAAGAAATGATGTTTGTAGATGTACAACCATCATTTCTACTTTCATGTCATTTTTATTTATCCCTCTACTTCATGGAAGGTATGCAAACGACATTCTTTTATTTTGTTTAAAATACAGCTAGGTCAAGGTGAGGTCATTCTATAAGCCTTTCTGGTTTCCGACCTCACCTGTACATTTTCGTTCCCTTCTCTCTACCAAGAGAGATATGTACATGTATTTGCCTTATTCTATATTTTTATGTGCAAATAAATGAATAAAAATAATTTAAAAAACCCAACACATTCACATCAGATAAAACCATATGACTGAGGACGGAGAGCTGCTACTCTTTCAGCCAATACTCACTTTAACACTTCAAACCAGTGGGAAAGAGCGACAGAGGTGATTTCCCAAAGCCTCCCACTAAACATGAACTCTTCCTCCAACAGTCAGCACTTTGGCATGACTAATAACAAGCGATCGCAACCCTAGAAGAAATAAACATGACATAATCATCGCTGGCACCAAGAGTGAGCACCCACCTTTTCTGTTTTATCGTCTACCTACATCTACTTTCTGAGATGAGTGAGCAAAGCTGTGGAATGATGCTGTAACTGCACGCACACTGGGCGCCCTATTTTTATGACTTATTGGAAAACTATTTAAGGACGGTTGTGAAGTGCACATGTGTTTTTTTTTCTGAGGTGAGGGTGATGATGGTGTGGGCAAGAATAAGCGAGAGAAAAGAGTGAAGGGACTGGAGGGGAAACCACCTGCGGAGGAGAGGAGAGCGCTGGGGCTGGAGGAGATGAAAGACCGAGGTTTTGATAACTTCCTTCAAAGCCCCTTCAAGAGGTAAATGTATCCCGGAAGACACACACACAAGTACACACTCGCTATATCTAGAAGTAAGCATCCGGTGTCAGAGGTGTTTCTGAGAAGGCACTCTGACTCTTCTTGTCTCTTTAACAGATCGAGATGTCTCTCTTGTTCTTGAAACAAGCCTCAGACAGGAAACCAGGGCACAAGATGAAGATAAACTGGTTTCCTTCTTCCAAATGAAAGCGTCTTTCTAAAATACAAAGTGCTTTAGGGCTCCTACGCAATGTGAAAGATGCTCTGACTTATGTATTTTAGGCTTCATGAGGGAGGATGTTGACGTTGATGTTGTTTAGGAACTGACAAACGCAGCATTTAAGCAAAAATTACACTTACTGTCTCTTCTTGTGCAATAATTAAATTAACACCACGCTAAACTAAGGAGAGCAGAGCGACGAAATGTCCTTTAGTACAAATGTTCTCTTAATTTTTATGCACAGCCACGATGGGCCTAATCAATCATTAATATTCAACTGGATGAATATTCCTCACACTCACGCATGCAGATACACACACTGAAAAACCACACAGAGAAGAAAGGTCAAAATAATCTGGCATCGAAATACTTCAACTGAATATATGATGATAAGTTGATGATACTTTAGAATGTGTCTCACAAACCTGTCAAATGCAAAAACAATTTATTTGCCGGGGTGTTATGAGTCATATACTGTGCCAAATATGAGCTAATTAACCTAATTATAAATACACAGTCACATAAAGTGTAGTTTAATTAATAACACACAACAGCAGTGGCTTGAATAGAAATACAGGATATGTAAGTACTGCACAGCTGATAACACTGATCATGTAAATATGTCAATTTGTGTGGAATGCGTCACCCTGTTTACATGTATCCCCAATTATGTAAGTTCCCGGCCATGACGATGATGAAATTCATTTATTTACCGTTATTTAAACATGAAGTCCCTTGAGAATAAAATCTAATATAAGACAAAAACATGAAGTAAAAAGGACAAGAGAAGAAAAGGAAAAATATATGAGACTAAATCCAGACAGAAAGAGCCATTACACTCTGCGGTTACATAGCTATAAAGAGCTCAGCCTAGGAGACAAAACCATTTAGCTGTCGTTATTCCAAGACCAGGACCAAAAATTCAACTAAATTCTGTATAATATTGCCGTAACATTTACATCTAGGGGAACGAAAGTTATAACAGATACAGATAAGTGATAGAAAATTACATTTGCATATACAATGTGAGTTTCTCCATTACTGCCTTGAAAATAAAAATGACTGATCAAATATAATGAAGGCCAGGAAACCATATTACTAGCTGTACAGTTATTGGTGCCGACTTAAAGCTGCGTATGACTTTCTTCCCCAATTTTTCATCCAATCTGTAAAACCTGAGTCATAGCCAACTAAAGGTACATTTGTTTGGACAAATATAATGACAACAACCAAAAAAAGCTCATAGTAGTTTAGTTTCAGAGCTGATATCTAGCCATTTTCCATGGTTTTCTTGATAATAACCAAAATCACTTCAGTTCTTACATCAATAGCTAAGGCACTGTACTGACAAACAGTGCTTTTAGGCATTCTATGTTTTCTTTTTTGTCTGTTTTAGTCACATGATACACACAGGAGTTAGTACCTGATTGCATAACCATTGTTTTTGATAACTTTTGATGGTCTAGTAAGTTTTTCCGCGACTATATATTGCATACATTATTTTAGATGAAAGGAAAGTGAATTTATTTAGAATTTAAAAGCAGAAATACATATGATATTACATTATTTTATATTAGATTCGATTAGATTTTATTGATCCCACAATGAGGAAATTCAATGGCCAAGGCAGCAACAGAATAAAGTGCAAGAAAAAGTGAGCATGCATTAAGATAGTGCAAACAACAAACAATATAAAATAACAAATAATAAGTGATAAAAACTATACAGACTATGCACATTTATACAACAGAGTGGAATTGCAAAAATTCAAGCAATTACTGCCTATCACATTAGAATAACTACCCAACATGCTGGAGGAAGTGTGGAGAGGAGTCTGCAAACCACACATATTATTGAAGTGTCCCCTTTTAGACAAGGAACCCATTGCTGGCCATCCTTGGAACAAAGATGAGCAAGAAAAAGACATATCTACTGCATACACTACTTACAGCAGCTAAGAAACCTATTACTCTAAACTGGCTTAAAAAAGATCCCCCAATATTTGACAAATGGCAGTCAGTAGTTAAGAGAATTTTCATTATGGAAAACATAACTTATGTTGAGACTCCAAAACACACAATTTGCAGATCGAATGGCACTGTGGCTGGAGGTGGTGAGTGAGGAATGGGCTTAGGTGAGGGTGGAAAACCCATAAAGTCTATCAATCTGTACATCTAGGCCAGAAACTGTGAAAATTGTTTCTTCTACATCAGCATTTTTCAACCTTGGTGTCGGGACCCCATGTGGGGACGCCTGAAATTTCTAGTAGTTGCTTAAAAAAAACAAGAAAAAAAAAAAAAAAAACTTACTAATAAAAAATATATGGTGAGTTGTGAGAGACAATCACAACACATAAAAGACATGACAAACTGTGAAGCTGAAACTGAAGCACTGTGGTACTGTTTATCTTTCAAATGTTCATTGTGGTCAGTTTCAGATGCTGCAGCTCTTTCATAATTCATAGTTTGAGTTATTGTTTGTTCAGTATTAATTGTCAGCCTTGTAAATCCAAGCTGGACTGACTGTACATATCCTGACCAAGGAAAATAAAATTCTCACTTTGTGCAGTAATCTACACCTGGCTTTTCTGCCTCCGTCCATTACAATATACATTATATAGACTAAATGTCGTCTAAAATTAACATTTATTTACAACACAGTATAGCAAACTATTACATGATCCAAAACGAATAAATTCTAGCAAAAAAAAGTCTCTGTTTTGAATGTCTGGGGTCGCCAGAAATTTGTGACATTAAAATGGGGTCATGAGCCAAAAAAGGTTGGGAACCACTGTTCTACATTGTTATTGTTGTCTTTGTTTTATGATCTAGCCCAATGTAAAAAAAACAAAAACAAATGTAACAACTGTAACATATATTTTTCTGTGGCAGGTGTTGTTCAATAAAAATAAAGTTGAAAAAAAAAGAATAACTACACAAATGTACATAATTCAACATTTAAATGTTATACTAACGTTAGTTTATTTAACTTCTCTCTTTCTTCTCCTCCAGCTGCTAATGTTTTTTGTTTGTTTTTCTTTGTCATGAATCCAAACTACTGTCAACACTCTGGTTTTTATAACTTTCCAATCTTTGCTGTCACTCCCAAAAGGCACACAGTCACAACATGCAAAAATAAATGAAGGAGAAAAACACTGATAAATTGACAGTGCGAGCTAGACAGTGAGAGTAGTCATATGACACAACACTGCAGGAAGTCTTCCTCGACTCAATCATAACCGTCAGCCTACTCAGCTTCCTGCGCAGCAAATCTCATTTTCTGCCTCTGCTCCCTCGCTGGTGTGACTTTAAAGGGGGATGTGGGGATAATGTGCATTATTACTTTTATCCATTGTAACTGAAGCAGGCCAATAATTGTGCAATGTTGGAGTTTTATTGTTCCCAGCTGCTGTGATCATTACTAAACGTCAAGGAGATGCAACATTTCCTGTCGACTTAACGACAGTAATCACTTCCCTCTCCCTGTGCTCTTTCTCCGTCACTCCGCTGAATACTCTGCCACCCGGCCCAGCCCTGCGAGGTGCGGAGATGAGGCTTCTTCATCATCTTTATTGGATTCCTCCTCCAAACCAAATCATGGTAAACACACACTGCATCATTTTCCCATATTTTCTCATATAGACTGACTGCCTGACTGCAGCTGCTGGAATTATTAGCTAATAATAAACTTCTCCCTCTGTTCTCCGACATGTTCCTCAGTGAGTTACTGAACCGACTGTACTCCAGAGCTCACATTCAACGTGAAAAAAAACAAAAACTCTGTCATGATTAATGTTGAGGAGCTCAGTAACAAGTTGCCTCTTTTTCTTTCTCCCTCTGGCTCGGTGTCAGGCAGGTGAATGCCCTGCAGACAACACACCAACAGCCTGACTCTATGTTCTGAAGGTGTTTCTTGGTTGGCAGGAGCTTCACAGGTATCACAGCTGAAAGTGAAAAATCTGAGGTAGACAGTGAGGTTGTGGTGAGCATTGTTTCTTTTTTAGATACAAATTCCAGGCTTTTCAGCCATTAGGGAAGAGCCCCAGCTTAGGTGTGCTGGTCTCATTTGTGGGTTGAACAGTCTTTTCCAGTCAGGAACGCTGTGGTGGTGATGTTGAATTATAATGGCTTTAGGGCAACAACAAGAGGGAACAATAGGCCGTGTTTATTTGACACAATAAAGATGACATGCACATCCTAGCATCCAATAAGGTGAGCAATGCATCCAAATCACACAGGAGAGTAGAAAACACCTCCATTTGAATGATTTTATAGTTGTATAATGTTTCAAGCATAAGGCTTTTCCTCAGATTTATGATACAGGCAGAGTCCTCATCTAAAACACCCACAAACTGTAATATAAAACCACATTATATAGGCCTACCCCTTGTAGTTCATTGGTATCAGTCAAACATGCACTACATTTACAATCCTGTACAGAAGTCGTGGCCATTATGAGCTTTGCTGTTGTTTTTGCAGGGTTGACATGAGCCTACATTTTTATTTCTCGTTCACTTTTCCTCAAATACAACATGGCAGGAATTATGTGAGCTGCTTTGAAGTCAGCACAAAGGTTAAAATCACTATTTAGTGTGACCCCCGTGACAAGAAGTAGTACAAAGAATCCGAAACATCCGACATGTGTTAAATGAAACCTGGTATAAAACACTGGAAAAATTAATCAAATAAATCACATGTTGTCTGAACAAAAGTGCATTTATGAGAAACTGATAAATACACCTGTGGTCATTACAACTTTAACCCAACAAACCTAATGTTGACCAAGGACTTATGCATACTATTGCACATAGATCTAACTTACCATGGCAGGTTATAATATACAGCACACAGACAAAAATATAGAGTTGCATCCCATCTACGGCTTGTAGGACTTCACATTTGCCTTAATGTGAAATATTACCATGATAACAAAAAAATGTTCATGTCAGATATTGTCAATAATAATCAGGATAAATGTCAAATCAATATTTATTTTAAGTTCACAGGTTGAAGAAACTTTGTGGTTTAAAATTATTATTTATGGTCAGAACATGACAACTATTACAGAAATGTCAAAGCAGAATATTTAAAAGTATAATAATCATTAAAAAAAAATTAATCTTGAGAAAACTGAAGTAAAAACACAATCTAAGGCATTTTGTAAGCATAGATAATAAAGTAATCAATAAAAATATTAGTTGTAATGTTTAACACAATATAAAATTACGACATTTGTTATTATTGTTTTGTAGTCTAGCCCCATTAGCAGTGAAACATCTGTATTCAATGACGCCCAATACTTTTGTCCACACTGTGTATAAAAAGGATCACAAAGAATAATCATGTAATTTTTAACCTTCTAAGACCCAACTAGGGTTTTCTGTCCATGGTTGTGGACAAGAGTTTCACAGCTTTATCAAAAAATTAAAAAATTTAAAAAAAAAAAATAATAATTTTATATATATATATATATATATATATATATATATATATATATATATATATATATATATATATATATATATATATATATCCATCCCGCGAAGGACATCCTATAAAAATGTTAGAAAATGCATCGGAAAAAAAAATGTTGCATCATGATGTTTCCAATATAGGCAATTATTTAATTTAAAAAAGCCAAAACTTGTACTTTCCTGGGTCCCATATTGTAAAAGTCTGATGGAATGAAATATTGGACTTTATAGGAAAATTACACACTTTCTTCACTAAGTTCTGACATTTTAATTATCTTCCGCTTCGTTTCCACTACATTCCCTAATACTTACATGAAGTGTAAAAACACGGCTGATTGTGACAACAGGTATGTGCACTAATGAGGAGACCTAATTACTCCTCCGTCTCATGAAAAGAAAAAAAAACATCTTCAACACTATGCTGCCTAGTTAGTTCACGCCAAAGCAGCTGATGGAAACAAGCCTAGTTTCCTCCTTTCTTCTTTTTTGTAACTTTTCAAAAGTTACTTCAAACTTGCTTGTAAATTAGGTGGAAACATGGTTAGTGTACATTAGACATGCACTTGTACAGTTCATACTCCAAACAGGACTCGGGCTAAATATACATACAGAGAGAGATAAATGTGTTTTTATTCAAGCGTGTCTAAAACTTCAGATGTGTGACTCCCACCTAAACTTGTAACTGATGACAATCTGGTGCCATCTCCAATGTAGCAAGGCTGCTGCATATCTTTTGCCACCACAGTGTATTGTGCCATACGCTGGGAACAACAGTGAGCCACTTACACAGATGTCATCTCCGAAGGTGAACATATACGCACTCACTCTGCACATGTAAACTTCCTCACTCTTTCCCTCAGACAAATACACACACCTTGTTTGCTGCCTTATGGTACAGAGGGTTCTCTTCCTCACAAAAATAAACATTCCTCTGCTTTCCTACCTCCCCCTCTGCTCAATGTGTGAATTAATTTTAAACTTTGCTGGGCTTTTGATCTGAGCCATGGATGATACTCCTGCCTGCTGCCCTGCACCCAGCACCCACATATGGGGTGTAAAGAGAATTATTCATTGTTTTCACTGCACAACAAAAGTGTTTGAGCTCAAAGAGCAGCTGCCTTCACATAGTTAATTTAACATTGCTGGGGCTACAAGCCACATTGATGATTAGAGGTGTCCTATTCATTGCCATTCCATGACAGTGGTGCCCTTATTAAAAATAGATGTTGGTGAAATTAGCCAAAAACATGTGAATTCAGATCAAAATCCAACTGTGCCATGTGGTTGTACACTGAAGGATGCATCCAAACAATCCTCTCCCACACCATTTAAACAAAATAGTGTAACGGAGACTCAACCAATGCAACGTCTCTAACATGAGCTACAAAAACTCAGAAGGATGGTGCTCCTGTTAAAGAACCACTCCATCAAGTCACAGGACAAAGTACTTTGAGTCTGACCAGTTTTTTAGGGTAAAATTCTATATTTTCACACAAATATTGTACATTTGTACTATTTTACATCTAGATGCAAGGTTTTTTCTGCTCTCTGACTCCAAATTTTCACCAATAAAAGTGAAATTCATTAAGAACTCCTGCAGGAAACTCACAATCAGCACTGAGAAACTTTCTTTCATCCTTTCAAAAAGAAAACATCTGGAGGAGTCACAGAGTAACGCAATATGCATCATCATAATATATACACAATGCTATTGTGATACGTTGGTTCATTATCTCCGCCAAGGAGGTTATGTTTTTGCCAGGGTTTGTTTGTTTGTTTGTTTGTTTATTTGTTTGTTTGTCTGTCCGTTAGTGTGCAACATAACTCAAAAAGTTATGGACAGATTTGGATGAAATTTTCAGGGTTTGTTGGAAATGGGATAAGGAAGAAATGATTAAATTTTGGTGGTGATCGGGGGTGGGGGGGCCCATGGGGGGGGGGGCACTGATCGTTAGTGTGCAACATAACTCAAAAAGTTATGGACAGATTTGGATGAAATTTCAGGGTTTGTTGGAAATGGGATAAGGAAGAAATGATTAAATTTTGGTGGTGATCGGGGGTGGGGGGGCCCACGGGGGGGGCCACTGATCAGCCTTGGCGGAGGTCTGCGCTCTCCGAGTGCTTCTAGTTAACAACAGAATACACTGAAAATCCAGTATGATACAAGAACAAAAATATCCCCAAAAACATTAAAATCATGAATTAGTTACTTCTTTAGTCAGGAATTGGGATGACATGATGCACAAACAACTGCATGGCATCTTTAATCCACAAACACTGATTGTAATTTACGTGTCCAGATGTGGTTTTAATAAAAGTATATGGTGTCGGTGTATTGGTAACATATCACAAGAGAAGTCAAAAACAGCAACACAGTGTCAAACTCAGACATCATTTTGTAGAGTGAAACACAAAGATTACAGGGATGGAATATTTAAAAAATTCTGATTTTATTAAATTATTGTTCTGTTTCCCAATAATTTCTTGGAAAGAAACTTCTGTTCCTCTACATTTCTAAGAAGACTTTTTGGCAAATCTATGCATTTCTGCTAGTTTTTTAGTTTCATTAAATACATTTTGTTAGCTCTAAATTACTCAGATAGGATATAATTTCATTGTACTGTATACAGGGTCGATAATGGGTACTTTCTCAGATTAGTCATGTGGGTTGTATTTTTTCAGCTAAAATATTAACTATTAACATGTACAATAGGGCAGTACATTACACATCTTAGGTAACTTTCCAGGAGTTGTTAACAGCCTTTATGATACAGCAGGTAATATTTCTCACCAGGTATAGAAGACAGATAAGTGTCTTCTCTGGGGTAAAGTAAACACAGAGCGGAGCTAATTGAGACAGGACAGAGAGTTGTTAGTCCTAGTGTTCATCACTGCAGTTCACTGCTGAGGAGAGGAGAGGCAAATGAAAGTCGCTGCCAGATCTCCTCATGCACCACTGATTGCAACTACTTGGCCTGATTTTGGCCTGGACTAAACCTCCACTATTGTGTCCCAACTCACCGCCCAGTGGCCAGCGCTTAATGCCACTCGCCCATTACTCTGCGCCCAGTGCCCAGCGGTGGGTTGACCCAGAGTCCCGCAGGCTTTCACCAAGCGCACAGGAAAGGTTTGTGCCAAGAGCTAAAGACGTGCAGTGGTGTGCACCATCAGTTGATCACCGACTGATCACAAACATTTAGAGGGAGCCAAATGTGATTGAGTTGCAATAAACAAGCAAAAGTAAAATGAAAACGATTAAATGTGTAACAGAATGGAAAGTTTCCAGTCTTTCAGGGGATATTTAATGAAAAGGAATACTAGAAGACAAGTGTGCTGTCATTTTGTCAGACTGTCAAAGTAACACAATACTTTTCATTAGACATAATAATTGTGCGTACTGTCAGCTGGAACAGCAACCCAGCCGTGACTCCAGTCCATCACACAGAACCAGTCAGTTGCTCAAGCTGTCAGAAAGTTTGCTGCTACACAGTCCCAGCGAGGTAGCATCTTGTAACTTCACTTCTTATTCTGTTCCTGTGCCAAACTCCTTCCCGAGCCAAACGAGGAAATGAGACTCTCTCTGAACCTGGTAGACTGAACAGAATGTGAGAATTGACAGGTATGGCAGCGTCTGCCAAACTGTGAGGCTTCCTGCCTCTGCCATCCCATCGCACTCAGGATCAATCTCCGTGACTCACTGAGCTCATATCCACATGTCGTTTCCTATCAGCTGGGAAGTTAATGTACAGGTTAATTATCCAGGCAACTCTGTTTGGAGAAAACAGAATCTGAGCCAAGTGTGGTTTGTTAGGCCAGCATTGTTGTTGTCATCCGTGATATTCTCGTCTTACCACTACTCCCAGCTTGTGATAAATCAGTCAATAAAGAAATGCCAGACACCAAGAATCATTTGCGAGCATGGTGACTTGATGGCCTGGACAAATGAAGGCAGATGTTGTAAAATCACTCAGCTGCTGCCTTTAAGACTACAGTAAACAGCAACAAATTGGCAGCCAAAACAGTGCTTGTGTAAGGAATGTAATTTGTCATTTTCATCTTAAAGAAGCCACTGCACTCAAAGAAACCAGAGAAATTACCATTTCATGATTCACAAATCAATTTCCACACATCGTATGAGCCTTCTATTGTCTTCATCTATCGCCATCCTACGCTACATGTCACATAAACCATTGTAAGATCACCACGACACACTTGCAAATTCTCTTCTATCATGTGACATATAAGCCAGGTTTAGGATCTCCTTGCTGGGTTTCTTTCCCTTCGCTGTCTCTCTATTGCCCCCTTTGACCTGCCCTACTCTGCTGTTCCTCCAGAGCTGGACCTGATCACAGCTCAATGCTTCACAACGCATTAGCCTCTAGATAAAAGCGGGTCTACAGTAGGATTAGGGAACTGCTGTACATGCCCCAGTGATTGAGGAATGCTCTCCTGTACCACTCAAGAACAGGCTCGAACACTCATACGTCTGAAGCGAATAGACAACCCTCTGTGGTCCGGACAGGAATAAGAGAGGGTTACACTGTAAGCCTCATCAGAAAATGTTCACATGCATGTACTTTAAGGCTTTTGCGATATTTAATGCGGTGGGAATATTGAAACCAGTGATAACCATAGCCAAGTGGATTATGCACAGCGTACATATACCAACGTGTGTGGACTCAGATGATTCCATATTAGGTACATTAACTTGCAGTCATTGGCGGGATTCTTTTTACAGCTATCCTCACCTTACCTTCAAACCGAGAACAGTAAGTGTGGGCGTAGCTCAAAGCGTGACCCAGCCTCTGTAACCTAACGCTCATTAAGATGCAGACTCAAAAGTATGCTAATTTTACCCTACATCCTAGAGAAGTAAAAAAGACAACAAAAAAGGGGGCTTCATTAAAAGACCATGCATTATTCAGAGTGCAGCAGGCCAGAGGAATGGCTTAAGGCCAATTACCCACTGCTGGAATCTTCCCCTGGCTGCTGTGCTCTGCGCTGCTCCACTCTTTCTCTTTTCTCTCACTACATATACATATTATATAGTGTATTGTTTAAAAAAAATAAAGTATGCAAATAATGTAACAACGTGAATAAGCAGAAGTGCACAGTAGCCTGAAGCCTTAAGGCCTGATGAATGACCTGCACCAACTTACAAAATACATGAATATAGATTAATAAATTAATTTTTTTATCAAAAATCCAGCACTTTTATTTTCTATGTACGTGCATTAGTGTTGTTGTGTGTAACACCCACTTAAGGCCACATGCAGGGTTGAAAATTAACACCTGCCAAGCGCCAAATGTGGGAAGATTTTTCCGTTTTGTCAGTAAATCTCCGAAGACTGATCCTGGCATTCTTTTCTAAGCCTAACTATATAATCAACCATGTAATGTAGATATGGCAAAAAAGATATTTCTCTCTCACACATCTCCATTCCTGTGTCAAACTCTTCCACAAACTTACATTTAGGCTTACCTGCCACTGTGACAAATGGTCTTGAGATTTCCTCAAATGGAAAATCTACCTGCATGAAGGCACCATGGATGTTCTGTCATGTCTAGAGTGAAAATGTTCATAGTATTTCATCATTATATCTGTAAATTTTTATCACCAGCCCTATCTACATATGATAGAATCAAATGAAAATAATGACCATGTGTCAGTAAGGGGTAGAGGTAGGTCTCTGCAGAAAGAACAAGAAGAGGAAAATGACGATGAAGAACAAGAAGACAACAACGACGAAGACAATGAAGAAGATGACAAAGAAAATGATGACGATGAAGATAACAACAATAAAAGAGACGATGAAGACGATATAAAATAAGATGGCAATGAAGAAAGAGATGACCAAGAAGATGATCGAGATGAAGAAACTGACAAAGACAGTGAACAAGATGACGATGAAGATAAAGAATAAGATAACAACGAAAACAAAGATGAAGTCAAAGAAGATGATAAAGAAGATGATGATGAACAAGATGAAGATGAAGAAACTGACGAAGGCAAAAAACATGAAGACGATGAAGAAGATAACGAATAAGATGACAATGAAAACAAAGATTAAGACAAAAAAGATGATGAAGAGATGATGAACAAGATGAAGATGAAGAAACTGACAAAGGCAAAGAACAAGAAGACGATGAAAAAAAGACGACGATGATGAAGAAGATGAAAAAGAAGACAATGATGAAGATGATGATGATGAAGAAGACAAAGACGACAGAGAAGATGACCAAGAAGACATGTGATACAAAGATGGTGAAGATGACAATGATGAAGACAAGCCGCTGGCATGTTATAATGTAATATCGAATTAGTCACAAAAGTATTTCCAGGACATGTACGTCACTCTGCAACTGACAGTTCTGAAAGACTACTACCCCTACTCCAATTAACAAACTCCAAGCTGGAACTCCACACTAAAGATAGCAAGTTTTTTTTACAAAGACGCACAACTTTTTATGTTATTTTTTTCTTTTTTTAGAGATTCAGTCATTTTAATACTACAGTGTGCCTCCTCATGCACACATTCCACCAAAACAACTTCTCTCTTGAGACATATATTGTAAAAGCATTGCCACTGCACCCGCCGTTGCCCAGGAAGTAGCCAAATAAACCCAGAGAACTTTTACCCTTACTTCAGAACAATAGTAGACGCTGCCAGACCAATCTCCAGTGCTGGCACAGCATTAACAAGCGTGGAGATAAGTCTGGCGATGCAGGACTAAGGAAATCCCACCGACCGCGAAAGGAGAACGACACACACACAAAAAGAAACGAGTCGTAAGAGTCTGGATATGGTACGATGCTGAGGCCGTAGTGATTGAGTAGTTCTGTGTGTCACTAGTATGCCAAAAAACAAAAACAGGAACAACTCATTTGTCATAGTCAATTTATTATTTTGGCTGGTAACAACTATGTCTGGCCAGTGGATGTTTTCATCTACTACTCCCCTTGGCCGGCGAGTCAAAAAGTTAATTTCAGACATCGACCACATGTTCATTTGACAGGTTTAGCAGGTCGAATTACTTAAATTCCTCGTGTTTTATATTATACTTTTGCATTTGTCATAGTCAGTGTTTCCTGTGGAATTGATCTCTTGGTGTGGCGGTGTGTAATTTCAAGGGGGGGGGTGCTGCAAGGGGGTTGCGGTCCGTACCACGCATACCTCACAAAAGGTGAAGTATAAGTGAAACTAAACAGCGTTACTAATTACGCTACATGTCCTAGATTTACCTTTTCCCTACCTCCTGAAACTTTGCAAACTTTCATTTGAGTGGGCAGGATGTTTCTTGCCCTTCCCCCTAGAACCAGCCTGAGGCCTACTGTATATTATGTATAATAAGTCTAACGCAATGGTGATGAGTTGTTGTACCAAATGTATGGTGTGGCGCTGCAAAACCTTACCAGAGGAAACACTGGTCATAGTACAAACCAGTTTCCTCTTCCCGTAATTAAGAAAACACTAAATATCTTAGTTGTTATCAAGGTTATTAGGACAAAAACTAGAAATGAAAATACATTTTCGTTAACTGAAATAAATAAAACTATAATTAAAAAGAAAAAACGATAACTAACTGAAACTGTATTGTGTGCTTACAAAACTAATTAAAACAGATAAATATTATGGTCCGTCACTTGTCGTCAGCCCTGCGATGAACTGGCAACTTGTCCAGGGTGTACTTCGCTTTCGCCCCTATGTAGCTGGGATAGGCTCCAAGTGACCCCCCTAGTGAGGATTAAGCGGGTTCAGAAAATGAATGAATGAATGAATGAATGAATGAATGAATGAATGACTTGTCGTCACTTGTCGTTTAGAGTCGTCTTCTGGTCCCCACTCTACCTGGAAACATGGAGACTAACGTCAATAGAAAGAGAGTCCTGTATGGGATTTATGTGAATACGACAGTGACGAAGAGGAACTAAACTAAAGCTAAACATTTACAAAAATCCGAAAACTAATAAAAACTAGCAAACCTGCTCTAAAAACTAATTAAAATTAACTGAGTTAGAGAAAAAAAGAGTCAAAGCTAACTAAAACTAAAGTACAATGAAAAATCCAAAACTATTATAACCTTGGTTGTTATTTCATATTTATTTCCTAATAAATATTTCTTGTTTGGCTATAACCCAAGTTGCTGTAATCACAAACTAATGGATATGTTAGAGCGTTGATTCAGATGGACAGGAAGTAGAGAACAAACAGGAAGAAAGAGAGTCGGTGGTTACTGAACCTCAATGCCAGATCAGATCACACAGCAGACGGAGGCTGTAGTCAGAGCACACAGCTGCTGGGACACAGTTTATTAAGAGTGGAACATAGGGAAGTGTGCGTGTGTGTGTGTGTGTGTGTGTGTGTGTGCGTGCGTGTGTGTGTGTGTGTGTGTATGTGTATGTGTGTGTATGTGTTTGGAGGGAGAGGAAGTCATGTGGCAACAGCCTGTCCTTCTGTCAGTCATCCTGTCACAAGACTTGCACAGTGTGTCCCATTGTGGTTGTGAGTGCATCTGTTTGTGTGTGTGTGTGTGTGTGTGTGTGTGTGTGTGTGTGTGTGTGTGTGCGTGTGGTGAAAGGGTTTTATATGAAGCTTGGCTGTACTTCGTAGGTAATTCAACATGCATCAAGCTGAAGCTGTTTTCCAGCCGTCTCCTTCACTTTAGGCAGATTCTTCCAGTGTTTCCAGTTGCATTTAATTGTCCCAGCTCGACTGTGTGTGCATGTGAGTGTGTGTGTGTGTCCGTGGGTGTGTATGTGTGCTGAGTCTGGGCCTGCTCCTGGGCCTGCTCAGTAATGAGACCAGACAGTGCATCAGCAACAGAACCCCAGACCTGTCTGCTGAGTTAGAGATATATGGGGTGACCGGGCATCTGAACCCAGCTTCACACACAGACACACGCATGCATATGCAAGCGTCGCTGGCTTCGACATACACAAATGCAGAGGAAAACACCCCAGGGACAGCAAGGGAAGGGGCAGATGAGGACATCTATCTCAGACTCACCACCAGAGGTTAGGATACACACCACCGGCACAAACAAACACACACGCCAACTATGTGTGTGTGTCTGTCTGCACAAATATGTTTACATCCACCTGTTTTCACCCGTATTTTTTATGCGTGTTTAAATAAGTCCAAATATAAATGTCAAGATCGTGAGGAACATCTCAGTCGTCAAACCTCTTTTGCTTGACTTGACAACAGAAAGCCTAAAGCATAAGAGCAACATTCGGCTAAGAGATAAGACAAAAACAGCTATTGAAACAGATGATGGACCACCATAATGTGGTGTTGAAATGCATTTTCTGCTTCTTCCTTTACAGATTTTGTTGGTGCCACACTGTATTTTAACCCATACAGTCGCAGTGCTACTTTTGTGGCACTTCCCAAAAGAATTTTTCTCTATTGCTACCCTTCTAAACGGATTTATCACCATTTTTTTTTATAATATTATCCTCTTTATTTGGCATTTTTGGTGTAAATCATGTATTTTCCTACATATAATTCACAGATCGTAGAGATGTTCATGAAAACTCAGCATAAATTCAAAGTAAATTATAACAAACTAGAAGCACTCGGAAAGCACAGACCTCCGCCAAGGCTGATCAGTGGCCCCCCCTGTGGGCCCCCCCACGCCAAGGAGGTTATGTTTTTGCCAGGGTTTGTTTGTTTGTCTGTCTGTTTGTCTGTCCGTTAGTGTGCAACATAACTCAAAAAGTTATGGACAGATTTTGATGAAATTTTCAGGGTTTGTTGGAAATGGGCCCCCCCGTGGGCCCCCCCACCTCTGATCACCACCAAAATTTAATCATTTCTTCCTTATCCCATTTCAAACAAACCCTGAAAATTTCATCAAAATCTGTCCATAAATTTTTGAGTTATGTTGTACACTAACGGACAGACAAACAGACAAACAAACAAACAAACAAACCCTGGCAAAAACATAACCTCCTTGGCGGAGGTAAACAGAGAAAAATGAAGGAAATGTGACTTTTTCAGCAAAGATATTGCCACCTGAATGTAAAAACAAGTGTGTCCATCCACTGTCATTGATCCAACTCCATGGGTTTTACTGGTGAATCAATGTTGTAGAAGATGACAGTGTTTCCGCGTTCACTACGGAGCCTCTGGACGTCCAAATGGGTCATATCTGATGACCATGAAAAGATGACAAACTGCATTTTTCACTAATTATTTACATCTATTGATATGATAAGTGGATAAACAGGTATTAAACAGTTTATATCTGTAGATGGTTTGTGTCACCGGTGGATGCTTGAGTCTTTATGGTTTAATGTGGAAGTTGAAATAAACAGCTGTTTGTTTCACTCAACATATACATCTTCATGAATAATATTCAGACTGGAGGCAAATGTGGCCCAAATCTGATTTTTTTGCCCATATGAGACCTGTATCTGATCTTGTAAAGACAGTTTGAACAGCACAAATCTGATTTTTTCAAATCTGACCCAGGCCACTTTCATATGTGCTCCTAAATCTGATACGTATCTGATATTTTGCAATGTGACTTCAGTCTGAACAGCCAGGTCACATTTATCCAACCTTTATGTCATTGAAATATGACAAATGTCACAATTCTGCGTCCCAGGAGGAAAAGCGACAGGAAAAACATACTTTCTTTCATAAACACAGTGCATACCTGCATGGCCACGTATTACATCAGGACCTCTTTTGTGCATGTGGGTCACTTCAGGGTCGCATTCACTTCATACATATAACTGATAGAAGTCGCATTTAATGTGTAATATGAACGAGCACACAAAAAAATAGGATTTCACCAAAAAATCCAAATTGTGCATTAAGACCTGCAGTCTGAATGTAGCTTTATTTGCGTTGTAAATTAGTTTGGATTGTCTTATACTTCTTTATGTAGCTAATGTCCACAATAATCATATTTGGTCATTTAGAAAAAAAAAAATTATGGAATGTATCTTGTTATTATACAATTATCATAAATTGCTGCAATTATTTGACAGTGTAGCTGAATTTCAAGAAAATTAACAATCTGGAGTGTTACATTGAATTTCTACGCAAACGTTTTTTACAAAGCCATATACAGAATATTATGTAACGACAGGAATAATATGTAATATTTAGTTGTGTCACAAATTACACTCTTACCAGCAATTTTTTTCATTTGGACGATGCTTTATGACACAAAAATTTGCATGTAGGCTGTTTTGCCACTACCTATTTTAGTCTCAATTCAAGTCCCTCTATAGTTAACCTGGGTCTCTATTATTTTACATAGCACAGGCATTTACGATATTTAATGCCAGGACTTGCCTCCCCATATGTACATGATCAACCAAAACAAGATCTTCCCCAACACTCAAAACTTGCAAATCATTACTGGATCCTTGAATTTGTCTGCACAAACCAAGCCAGAGTTTTTCTCCTATTCCACAAAGATGACGGGTTCAATCAGATATTTCCCTGTAAAACAAAGTGTGGAGATCGGTCTAGCTACACAAGACTACTTCAAAGCAACAGAAATAAACATGGACAAGAGTGAAAATGACAGAAAATGGAGTAATTGTTAACAGGAGGAGGATGTAATGAGGAGTTTGTACCTAAAGGAGGGGCTCCTTCTGCTGCACAGACAGAATTTGGGTATTAAAACTTTGACAAGGATCAGAAAACTGTACTCTGTAAATTTTGCCAGACAAACTCAACCAACTTTAACCTCTTTCACCGCCTACACAAGAATCATGTCAAAAGTATGAAAAGTGTCACTTTTAAGGACTATATTCATTCTGTTCACAGCTATATTTTCTTATATTTTACAGATACTTGATGCTTATTTGAAGCTTTGAACAAGGCTATAAATAAAAGGAAATGAAAAATACAATTTGAGAGGTCAGCTAGATTATGTATGCATTTTTTTTGAGTGTGTAATTAACCTTACTTTCCTTTTTTTCTTTTTTTTTTTCTTTTATCATCATATTTTCACTGTATTCAATGGTATCCCATGACACGTTCTTATGTCTTGGGCCCACTGTTGGTATTCTTGTTTTGAGACTCCATTCCAGTAATATTGCATCCCCTGAAATACCTCTGTTGGACTTCATTTGTTAAATGATATGAAAATGAAAATAAGCATTTGATCGCAAAAAAAAAACAAAAAAAAAAAAATTTGAGAGGTCAGCCATCAAAATTTCAAATTGTAAGGGGCCTCATGGTTAAATACCTAAAAAAAAAAAAAAACTTAAAACAACTGCAGTTTTCCCATATACACATTTTTTCTGTTTGGTATGCTATATATACTTGTGTACTCTCTAATAATATTTATAACACCACATGTCCATATCTTGGGGGAAGGATGTAATTGTGAATAAGCAGATTTATCTACTATTATGCTACATTTTTTTATTTATTTATTTTTTACCTTTTTGTTCTATGAGTATTTTGCTATTTTCTATTATTTATATCATCAACTATATCCTGTAGGACCAGGGGAGGTAAGGTGAGGGGGTGGGAAGAATGGGACATACTTAATGCTTCTGAAATTGAATATTCAAGTGTTCAATATAACTTAAATCTGCATCAAAAAATGATAAATAAATATGTAAAAAAAAAAAAAAAAAAAAAAAAAAAGAAATGAAATGAAATGTAAGAAAAATGACCAAATATTAACTTGGTATATCATTGAAAATGTAAGGACATGGATCTTCATTCACCGGATTTACAAAAAATGGGCTGCATCATGATCGTTATCTAGATATGAAATAACCTTTATTAGGATATGACATTTTTGGTCCTATGATATATCATCAGCTTTTGCTCTTATTTTCTGTGAATTCTATGTTTTTCTGTTACAGCCCTGTAAAAAAAAGCCACTTTGCTGCTTGACTGAAAGATTATCTTTCTCCGAGTTTTGGACATGTTGTTTCCAGCTTTCGTGCAGCATCTGAATAAAGACGTACCTTCTGTCTCTGTCTCGCACACACAGACACACAAACCCAGTAACGGGGCTGTGTACCTACTAGACTGGTCGGCCTAATTGAGTGGGCA
Source organism: Sphaeramia orbicularis (assembly GCF_902148855.1). Classification (NCBI taxonomy): domain Eukaryota; kingdom Metazoa; phylum Chordata; class Actinopteri; order Kurtiformes; family Apogonidae; genus Sphaeramia; species Sphaeramia orbicularis. The sequence continues at coordinate 21,916,193 of NC_043978.1, read as the reverse complement.
GGGGGGTCCAGAGCGAGAGCTTCTGCCAAATGCATGTAGACTCAGAGGCATGTAAACGACGGCCACCGACACCCCAAAAGACTTAATACACACAGGAAGCAGAGATACACCTGGCAGCAGTGCTTTTACACACACACACAGACACACACAATCACAAATACAGTCACTTTGTGTGTTGAAGTAGAGGAAAAATGTGCAGGTTGAAACACCGGAGTTAAAAATCCAACACCTTTACTCATGCTCAGATGATGTAATGCATATCGTCACTGCCTAAACATCCAGGTTAACGACAATGAAGGCCAACCTGCAGGCTGCTGAAACTTCAATTAGTCCTCTGAAATCACCAGTGTCCTGGATTCAGAGATAAAACTGAGGGGGGGGGGGGGGGATTCCTGCTTCTATCCTCGCTTCCAGGCAATTTTCAAGCCAAAATCTGGACTGACGATTAAGTAGGATTATGTGGTCTACAGCGAGGTTTAGCAACAACCATGTCCTGTGCTCGAGCCCTGTGAGAGGGTGTAAGTGTACGAGTGTGCATGTGTAGTTGCGCGTGAGGAAAAGAGAGAGCGGGAGAGAGACACCAAGAGAAAGACAGAGCAAAGGAGAGCAAGCTTTTGTTCCAACTGAGCCCCTAATTAGCCAGGCTAATTGAGCTGTTAATTGATCTGTTGTCTTAATTAAACATCTCCTGACGCTTCTTTGCTCCTTGTAGTTGGGAATCTGAGGGATATGCGTGTGGGTGTGTACGTGTGTGTGCAGGAGCATGCAACACAGAGGTAGCTAGCCCAAACAGATGATGATAATCTAAGAGGGCTGATGACTCCATTACACACTTTGGCTTGTTTTAGTTCCAGGCTAAAGCCATCATTACAGATCAGTTTGCAGTTATCATGGCGGTGAAATGCATTTAAAGTGGAATCTGATTACATTAATCTATGCAAGATGTACTATGATAAAGCTGCCAATTTCAGCTAAATCTGTTGACTGACAGGAGAGGATTTTAATCGCCCAAGCAAATCTGATCTTTTGTCAGGAAAACACCCACTGGTTTCTGTGGAAGAGGTTAGAGCCATCGATTTTAATTCACCTTCATTACGTTTCATCTGGAAGCAGGTAGATATAGTCTCTTCATTAAAACTGTGTATTGGCATAATTAAAATGTCACACTATCGTGATAAAGAGCCCAAATTGCAGAAACTCACTGGTTCATTGAACACATCTTTACCATCCACTGTTAGTTTCATTTAATTTCTTTCAGGCTATTGCTCCTGAAGTCAAGGAAAGTTGATCCAAAACTGCAATAACCTAGAAACTTCCAGGTTACACATTTTGTAGAAAAGTTGTAGTGAAGACTTGATGGAATTAAAGGAGTCATATTTTACTAAACCCACTTTTATTAGTCTTTGGTACATTTATTCATGTATTTGGACCCTAATAGTTCAAAAACTTTTCATTTGAACCCCCCAGGTGCTGCAAAGCTATCTTTATAGCCATTCTGGCAATAACTGAGTGGATTTCTACAACCCATTTCTATTCCTTCTTAATTTGTTACATTTTATAACTAGTTACGTCATGATGTTTGCACATATAAGGTCAAGACTTCCAACGAACATTTCTCCGTGCACATCATAATTGTTTGTCAGCAGCAGCAGTTGTAGTCCATACTGAAAGTATGTCCAAACTTCGAGCTAATTACCTGAAATGTTCAGTTGTTGGTTGTATTAACAAACACAAGCAGCATGGTCAACAACCTGGAGGGGGTGGGGCGTGAAGTGGCTCATTTGAATTTAAAAGGCCAACGCTCAAAACAACCTTTCCGGTGTCATTACTCAGAAATAGGGTTGAAGATGGACCTGTGGAGTTGAATTCAGACCCAAGTATAGCGTTTATAGTTTATGTAGACCACAGGGAAATGTTTTAAAATGCATAATTCCATTTAAAAAAGTAAAATATCACTCCTTCAAAGAAAAAATGTACAATAAAATATACTTCAAGTATATTTTTTTTCTTTTTTTTTTAATACTGAAATGGATGGTCTCACTCACATGTACGATTCCAGTGAATTATTTCCCGTGTGAAACCCACTGAGACTATTTTTTACAAAGGAATGATAGAGGATTTCATCACAAGAATCAACACCTGAGGCTCAATGTCACCAAAACCCAAGAGCTTGTGGTGGACTACTAGTGGAACAGGAGGAAACCTGTTCTGGTTGCCGTTCAGAGAGAGGAAGGGATGAAAAAAAAAGAAAGAAAAGACTTCATTAAGAAGTCAAGACAATGAGTAATAGCTGAGAAAGGGATTTATAATTCTGTCGTAATGGCATGTGACAAAAAAGTGAGATCAAAATGACATTGACATTTGACCAGCATATTGTCATCAGCTCATACTTTAGTCTAGTTGGATGTTAATGCAAAATTTTAAGAAATTCCCTAAAAATGTTTGTGAGATCATGCGAATGTGTTAACAAGAATGAGGCACATCATCTTGACACATAAACACCAGTTATAATTGCATACTGCAGAGTGTATATTTATCCACCCAAGGTCAGGTTTTCCATTTCAACCAAATATTGAAAATTCTTCCCATTTTCATACACTAACATACCATGACTCTAACAATTTCTGTTGTTACGTGTCAAAACTATATAATACAAGTCAGTAACTTCACATACACAGTCCTGTGCAAAAGTCTGAAGCCACCTCCAGGTTTGTTGTTTTTGGAGGATTGAAATGAGCGTACATATTTATGTCTCATTCTCTTTTCATCAGATACCACAACAAAATACAGGAAATATGTGCACAGCCTTAAAAGACACAAAAAACTGAACTAAATGGGTTTTAAAGGTCAAAGAAGCAGAAGTAGAACAAACAATAAGAAACATCTGACATGTGTAGACTGAAACCTACAAAACATCAAAAAATGAATGTAATACATCTCACATTGTCTGAACAAAAAGGTTAAAGGCATTAAATGCAAAGGGAGGTCACACTCAATACAACCTCTATGGTTTAAAGAAGATGGTTTTTCTCTGAAACTTTTTAGTTTTTACTTAGTTTTTACTGCTTTTCATTAGATGTAGATTGGCTCGTAATACAGAGACTGGGAAATGCGTATGTGGTCATTACAACTTTACTCAGGGTGTATTAACTCTACTTCCGTTTGGCCCATTTAAAATGGACCAGAATTTGTTTCCCCAGAAAGTCTGGACTTTTTTTAGATGTGAATACAAACATGCGAACTCTGATTCGAATCAAACAAGCGGACTCTGGGTCGGTTCACTTGTGGTGTGAATATAACCAGCCTCGAGCCGAAAAACAAACCAAGGAACCATGCGCCTTTTTGTGCTTGACGAACCACCATAGCCACTGGAAGTAGCCGACCCACACAGGTAGTCAGAGCTAATAGCAGCAGCCATGAGCTGTGGACAGACGTGGAGCAATGAGGAGACTGAATGTCTCATGGACATTTGGTCAGATGCCCATACTACGAAACTGGCACCGAATGAGCTGTTCTTGTCAGTTAACATTATTTTTCGTAAATTTGTGTCTGTAAAAATAAAATACACATTCCGAAAACAATAACTGCACATAGGACCTCCACGGTTGTTTTCATCAACACCCACCGTCTCTGATTCACCCCGCCCCTGACTTTTCTGTCCAATGCCAGCACAGTTTGTCACATACGTGCTTCTGTTTACAAAATTTGGTCCACTAGCAAAAAGTGCAATGACAATGTGATCCAACAAAAACGAAAAAAAGAATCCACATTCGATCCAAATCAAATAAGCAGACGAAAGGACTTTACAGGTGTGAATACTAATGTTGCCCTATAACTTTTGCACAGTACTGCATATTTAGATCAAATATTCCAATGCACAGAAATATTAGATCACTTTTTAAAAAAAATATATTCAGGAGAAACAAAGTTGTATATAAGTATAATAAAAAGTACAGTCTCTGAACTCTATATAAAAAAAAAAAACTCAACACTGATAATGAACACTGCTAAAGCTCTAATGGGTTTATTGAAATAGCTCTTCTTTGATGTCACAGATTATTAGCAGCTCTTCATACAAATTAACTTTGTAAAGTGATTTCATTTCATCATCTAATCAAACCTCCACTCACCCAGCCCCCCTTTTTTCTTTTTAAGTAACTGTTGAGCCTCTCCTTCACCACCTTATTACCACTACTCCTCTGTCAGCACACACACATATGCTAATACTAGGGCTGCACGATTTTGGCAAAAAAAAAAATCCCGATTTTTTCATCTAAAAACTCGATTTTCGATTTTGATTTCGATTTTTGGGTAAAACTACAAAAGACAACAGAAGTCAGCATGTCGTTTTCGTGAGCAGCCCACAATGCAAGGCACTGCTCTGACCTCAAATCTGTGATGGTATCACGTGATGAACCCCCAGAAGTTTATTTTTTCTTAATTAAATCTTTATTGAATGAAATAGAGTATACAAACAATGTATGCAACAAGAAAATAACATAAGTTTGCCAGGGGGAATACACTATAATACAATGTCCAAATCAGAGCAAATACTTATGTTTTTTATAGCCTTTTTGTTTCCAGATTTATCTAACAGCTTTAAATAAAGTTCAACATCTTTCAAAAAATAAATAATATTTGTTTTTGTGTTACAGAACTTACATTTGTGAATGAAAAATTTAGAAAGTAAGAGGACTAAATTAATTATTAAAATTTATATATATATATATATATATATATATATATATATATATATATGTGTGTGTGTGTGTGTGTTGTTGTTGTTGTTGTTGTTGTTGTTGTTGTTGTTGTTGTTGTTGTTGTTGTTGTTGTTGTTGTTTTTTTAAATTTTATTTATTTTTATTTTTTTTCCTGGGTGTCTGGGCCCACAGAAGTGATACCAATGTAAGTCAGTGACAGGCATCAGTCGTGCGTGCGTGTGTGGACCAGGTTAATATAAGTGATCCACATGCGGTTCTGTTTAAACTGAGGGATCCGTGCGTGGAATAGACTGACCCAGGACACGCTGGAGGGATTCTATCCTGGAGCGGGTGGATGTGTGTGGGCACAGGGCTGTCTGCGCTCCTCTGCTGAGGCTGATGACCCCGAGACCCGGACCCGGATCGGAAGAAGACAGTACGGTACGGATCCGGGACAACGGAAGATGAGTGATCCGCATGCAGTTCTATTTCAGTTGCGGGATCCGTGCGTGAAGCCACGGCTTACATTGCTATAAGTACTGCGGGCTCATGAACACATTTAAAGTCCGGCCATTGCACGGAGTTCTGTGACAGACCGCTGTCACTGATAGGAGGAGGAGCCTACGGGAGCCCGCAAGCGCACGGCCCGCTGGCACGAGAGAGATGAAATCGATTTTACGATTTCCCTTTTTTAAAAATCGTCCTAATTAAAAAATCCGATTTCGATTTAAAATCGATTAATCGTGCAGCCCTAGCTAATACCTATGCATGCTGTATGTGTTTGTGTAGGTGTGTTTCTATGTGTGTCTGTCTGTATCCAGGGAGGGGATGCAAAGCTGAGACGCTAACTTTATCATCTGCTCGAAGGGGCGGTGGCAGATGGTGCTTCGGATACCTGCGACACCGGTGTTTCCGAGGCGGCTGGGGAGCACATGAAAGGCGGGTTGTAGTCGCCGCGTGGCCAGCGGGTGTCGACGAGCATGTGATGAAGTAAGACCGGTGGTATGAGGGAAAGGAAGAGATGGGCTCGGTAAAATTCTCATGTAGGCTCAGAGAATGATTAATTGAATATGGTAATGGTTAACCAGTATGGAATGATCATGTCTTCCTGAGAATGTCACACAGGTTAATGGAAGTGCTTGACTGAATTGACCCTCATACTTAGTGGGAGGAATACACACTCAGGTCAAAAAAAAAAAAAAAAAAAGGTGTATAAACCAAGATCTAACAAACACTAATTTAATTCTGCATATTTATATAGCGCAGAAATAAAGCTTTATGCAAAAAAAAACAAACAAATATGACCATTTTAGCAGCAGGGATGGTTAAAATAACATATCTGAAGAAAGCATGAGCCATAATTATTTCTTTGTGCAGGAGTGTTTTCTGTTTTTATCTATGTACCGTTGCCTCTGAGTTTTCAATAATCAAACAAGCCAAGCACACCATGGCAGATGTCACGTCCATACTCTGTGGACTATTAAAGAGGTTACCATGGCAGCACAGGGTGGTCAGACTCCGACAAATCTATTATAGCTGTAACCACTGTCTACCATGTTGAAGACAGTTGGTGAGTTTCATCTGTGAGTAAAGTGTAATAAAAACCAATAATGCGTCCAGATTTAGAGTGCGTCACCCAAATGAAAACCTAGTCTTATATAAAGTAACGCTCACTCCTGTGTCAAAAGCAGGTTTGCCATAGATGCAGCTATTAGTACAAAAGACTGAAACGGGGGAAAAATAGCTTGTTCACAGAAATAAAACTAAAAAGATGGTAAAATAAGCATGTACTGTGGCTGTTATTACATAAAGAGCAGAAAGAAAGCCTTTTACAAACTATCAGTATTGAGCTTTTCAACTGAAATGAAGGGCTTACAAGTGAAAATAGTGCTCAGATTGATACTTATCCATTTTCTAATAAAGTAGTAGAAAATTAGAAAGTCAATTTCTTTGTGAGAAAGGCTGTTTATGTCTGTTTTCCCTGCTCCAAAATACTGTTATTAAAAATCCACTTATCAACAACTTGTAGTCTAAATGTTAATGGTTCGTGGAATGCAGTAATAAAAAAAGCTTTGCACAACATGGCTTTGAGTGTCTTGAAAAGCACTACGGAAGCGCAATGTAATATTATTGTTATTATTATTATCATTATTATTATTATTATTATTACTACCTTGTTGACCCGTTGGGATCCATGGGTTCTAGATGTGGTAGTTTTTATGCTGTTGTGTATTTGTGCACGCTGTACCGCATTTGTCCAGCAGTCCACGCCAAAGCATTCTGGGTATAGCAACGTGATTGGAAGGATATTGTATTCCAAAATTATTAATATCTCCCAAAATAATAGTCTTATTAACTTACCGTTTTCACTAGTCTGTTCCTTAACCAAAAATGCATAAGTATGCCAAACTGCAACAGTCCGCTCTTTCTGGATTTTGTGTGAATCCCCAGACACACATACACACACACACACACACACACAGAGGCCACTCGGCTTTTATAATATAGATTTCTATTGTTATTATTATTTGATGTTATGTATTCTTTCATCCTGCCATTTTCAGCTTCAATAAATCAAGGCCCTCCACCAACTGAAACAAGTCATTTCTTAAAATAAAAATGAAACTTCTCATTTATTAAAACTAAACAAGCAATCAAAACCCAAACTGAAAAGCTAAATCAGACTAAAAAGCTATGAAAGCATAAAAATTGAAGCGATACCTGTGGAGAAACCTTTTTCTTTGAAGCTCTAGTAGTTATCAGAGGGACTACAGCCCCACAAAGTTCACCTCTAACATCTTTAAAGGCTCAACTTAGTTCGAGACACCAACAAAACTCCAAGTCAAACCAGTTTTTTGCGTTCACGACAATCTCAGATAGCTAAATGCACAGACAGTCCTGCGCCGCAATGTATATTATCAGCACCGACAGCATTTCAATCTTAATAGGATCTTTGTCAGGTTGTAAAAAAACACCAGATCTGGTTGCGTGATTTAGAACTTCTGTCTGTGCTCTGCTACAAGTTATCAGAGTGTACTAGCCAATAGGATTTACCATCAGAGAGAGAAGTGCAATATATCAACTTCCACATCAGTACAGAGGAAGAGTGCATGGCAGCCTGCTGGTGCAATGTTGCACGTCTACACGCAGAACTGCTATGTTTTATCAACAGTGACGCACTGTTTATGATAGATATGACCACAACTGTAACTCACAGCCTTCTGGTTTTCATCTTAGGTGTTGCAGATAGCAGAATGTCAAAGTGTCAGTAATATTTCTTCATGTCAGGTAATGGACAGTTAACTTCCTACTTATAATATTTCACCCAGCTCCAGAGTGTGAAAAACAGCATCGGGCCAAGTGTTAAAGCTTGATATCAGCTGTCCTCTCGTGTTAGGGCAGGGGGGGTTCATGCTCAGGCATTCTTCACACTTAATGTAAACAGATTAGCCTGGCACAGGGTTTGAGTGTGCTCCTCTGGAACACATTATGCATGTCAAAATAAGGATTGCTAAAAGGTTCTCCGGGTTTTTTGTTCTTTGTTCGGGTGTGATTGGTGGATGTGTCTGCCCGAGAAGAAAAGAGAAAACAAAGATTAGATTAGAAGGAAGGCGGGGGCAGCGTTAATGGAACACTGACTGATCAGTACATTAAGGTGGGAGGTCAGTAAAAGTTCAAGCTCATCCACAAGTATGTGGGGTATCACTGGCTGGGATATAAATATGGATAACACTAGCTTACATAAGCAACTGTTCTAAAGTGGTGAGGTATATCTCTTGGGTGTATAGTCTGCCATACTTTTGCATCCAGTGCCAGTCCATTAGTGATGGACCACATGGCCGGCTGTAACCGGTGAGTGGGAGGGAAGAGGCGGAGTAAACAGGAAGTCATTATTACACTTCCTGCAGCTGCTTTACACCTACTGACCACATGGACTGACTGGAATAAATTCAGTAATAAACTCAATATTAACAGGTGTTCTCAAACACATGCACATGCTTTTTACCACATGCCTCATTTAGTTTTTATTTATTTATTTTTATTTTTTTCATGCAACTATTTCTGAGTGAGCAAAAGGAGGAAATATCCAAAATTACATCCGTTCACTCAGATGAGCCACTGAACTAAGGAGCCCATTAGACACCAGAACAGAAGAAAACAAGTCCAAAACGAGTGTGCATATGTGGGTGGAGTGTGTATATGCATCCGTGGCGGTCTGCCTGTATGCGTCTGCTTGTGATTGAGTCAGGGTGCATTTCTCTGTTTGAGGGAAACTTTGACAGCCTGGCGTCTTTGTTCTAAAGTTCAGACAGGGAAGCAGATGGCTCTTCTCAGTGTGACTTAGCGAGCTAGCTAGCAGCAGAGTGCGACTTCACCGCCTCTGGTGGTGCCACTGAGATTGTTATATAGAAGGCAACAGCCAAAGCTATAGATTGAACTGAAGAAGTGAGCATTACATGATTAAAAGTAAAGTATGAAATGACACCTCCTTCATATATAGCGCGTACTGTGGCTGAGTCCTTCCCCTACGGCAAAATTATAGACTTGTAGAATTAATTAGAGGATTTATCACATTTATGTGGCTTTTGCATCACTACAAACTAATTAATACCAATATACAAGTGTTGTTTATCTCTTAAAAGCATTTCATCAGTGTACTAAAATAATACTTGAACAAAACAGCCCAGATCCTTAGCTGTATATCATACTTCTCTCACTCTCCCACTTTCCAGTCAGTCTGTACTATTACTAATAAAAAGATGGAATGAATTTTTTTAAAATTTATTTTACCTTTACTTAACCAGGAAGTCCCATTGAGATTAGGAATCTCTTTCACAAGGGAGACGTGGCCAAGGTAGCAGCCATACAAAGTCCAAACAACATTAAACACATACATGATACACAATTAACAATAAAACCCAATAACAACTATTCAACCATAATGGCATCAAGAAAAACAGTGACATTCCTCCTTCACTTTATTCTCCATGAACCTTTTAAAATCATTAATAGATGTGAAATATAAAAAAAGAAAATGGGAAATAGACAGCAGTCAAGAGAGGGTTGTAAATAATAACAGAATTCCACTGTAATGCTCATAGGAAAATATCCTTTATAAATGTTTAGTTGCCGTTTCTAACTGGGAAAATGAAAATTGCCTTCATCCATTTGTGGATTTTAAAATGAAAATCTAATCTAGAGCTGTAATTTTCACTGGTGATTAACCAGCTAATTATTATTTTTTGATTAACCAATTACTTGTTTGGGCTATAAAATGTCATAAAATGTTGAGAAATGTTGACAGGCGAATGACATTGAATGTCGTTTGCTCCACAAGCAAAGACATTCAGTTTATTCTCATAGAGGAGTAAAGAAACTGGAAAATATTACAACTTTGGTAGCTGGAATCAGACAAATATGACTTGGGAAAAAAAAAAAAAAACTCAAAAGCAATCAATTAATAAAATTGGTTGGCAAATAAATAAACAAGAACTAAATAATTAATGGGAATATTCTTGTGACAAATCAAACTATTCTATTTTCATTTCTTCCATTTCTGTGGTTTGAAATGATTTGATTTAGCTTTTATTTATCAGTGCTCTTATTAGTACAAATTTTTCATGAGTAGCCTAATCGTAGACAAGATCCATGGTGATGATAAAGATGCAGAAAACAGAAATGCTCAGCAAAAACATTCCCAATAATTTACCCTAATCATGTTTTCAAGGGAGCTCACAATGAAAGATTTACTGTAACAGAGAACAATGTTGGTTTGTTGCATTTTTAGCAGCAGATTAATTGGGTCATGTTTACTGTCTAACTCCTAATTCTAACCCAGGCTGCTTTATTATGATAAAAAAAAAAAAAGGAACTCACCAGAAATTCAGACATTCTATCGTGGTTATTATTACACCTGTAACCCATGAGACTCTGATCAGCTGATTCATAAAAGACCGCAAAAGCACAGACCTCATTTTTAAATCCTCATCTGAAAAACCCTAAACTTTATCTACAGTGGCAACGTATAGCCTATTTTTTCTCTCTCTCTCTCCCTCTCTCCCTTTCTCTCTCTCTCTCTCTCTCCTTTCACAAGATGTTTAGTCTTTAATGTATTTCAGAGAACATCTGCTAACTATCACTGAACCTCGTGGGATTTCCATTTAGCCCAGTTAATTACTCTATCAAGCCAGGTTCATTATCATATTCTTCCTCTTAAAAAATGCACTCGACACTGTGCGACTGCGTGTGCATGCGTATAGGTGTAGGTGTAAGGGTATATGTGTGTTCACCCAGACATGTGCGCACACCAGTGTACTGTGAGTGTATGCGTTCTTGTATGCGCATGGCTCAGTCTTAAACACATTCCTAATTGCAAGTGGTTCAACCATAATATGTGTGTTAATGAAGCAGAGCCGTCTATAGGAGCCGGCTCTGGAAGTCAAGAAGGGAATCTGTTAGTTTGTCTCTCGAGGGAGGACATCCAGCTCGTATTAATCTTGACGAACAACAGCCTCGTGACTTCTTCTTGTCTCTATCATTCCCTACAGAGGTTAGTCCAGGTGACTGATGGCAAAGCCCCTCCGTCTCCCAGGTATTACATATGACTAGTTTTAATTCCCACTGCTTTAAACATTTACGCTTAAGAACTGTTAATAGCTTAATAATTAAATTTCTCTGCCCTATAAATCCATACGAGGGCAAAGGGGGTGTCTGTCTAAGCATCTAAATTAACCACGAAATATTATCAGCACTTTCTCTCCTAAAATGAGTATTTCGCAAAGTACAACAAGAGCAGCGGGATGTGTAGTTTGGCAAATAAAAGACATTTTTCACCCAGAAGGTCACATTTCTCCTTCAGGGATCAACTGACAACAAAAAATAATAATCCATCAAGGAAACATTGTCTTTCCCAAAATGAAAACCAAGTACTTTAGAGTGAAACCCTTCATAATGAGTTTGCTGTCAGATCATTTGTAAAGTGCTTTCAAGTGAGTGACTATTGTTTTGTTAGCAGAGGTCACAGGATTTAAAGAACTGCCAGCTGTTCTGCTAAACAACAATCCAAAGAAAAGCAATCACAAAATCGTTTGCTAAAATGCATGAGCTGGCAGGATGTCAGATTCGGTGAAAAGTGCCACAAAAACAAAGGTTATGAGCTGCGCAATTATAACAAGTTTTGACCCTGCAGCTCAAAAACTTAGCCTGTTTTTCTTATTTCTGCTACCTGGAAATTATGACCAGAACTAGAAAAATACTATATTATGCAAAATTATTCAAAGGGACAGATATAAACTGAGCTGCATGTGGTTGATTAGGCTCCAATGAATAACTGTTTTCATTGTTAATTAATTTGTTAACTATTTTCTTCATAACATGATTACTTGGTTGGTCTATAAAAATGTTAGAAAATGGTAGAGAAAAAAAAAAAAAAAAAACAAGTGTCAATTTTTAAAAAGCTCAAGACAGTGTCATTACATGCCTTGGTAGTTTCTCAAGTCATAAATACTCTGTTTATGAATGGGATGTAAGAAATAAACTAGAAAACATTCCAGTTTAAAGGGGTCATATTTTGCTGAACCCACTTTTATTAGTCTTTGGTACATTTATTTGTGTATTTAAACCCTAATAGTTCAAAAAAGTTTGAATTTGAACCCTCCAGGTGCTGCAAAGCTATCTTTATATTCATTTTGGCAAAAATCAAGTGGATTTCTACAACCTGTTTTAATTCCTGCTTAATTTGTAACTATAACTAGTTATGTCACGACATTTGCACATATAAGGTCAAGACTTCCGACAAACATTTCTCCGAATACGCCATAATTGTTTGTCAGCAGCAGTGGGTGGGGCATGAAGTGGCTCATATGCATTTAAAGGGCCAGTGCTCAAAATGACCTTTCTGGTGTCATTACTCAGAAATAGGGCTGAAGATGGACCTGTGGAGTTGAATTAATGAAGAATTCATACCCAAGCACAGCATTTACAGTTTATGTAGACCACAGGGAAATGTTTTAAAATGCATAATTCCATTTTTTAAAAAAAGCAAAATATCACTCCTTTAAGAAATAAAGATGCAATATTCAACAGTCAATCTGAAATCCAGTTTGTTTGACTAGTGTGAGCATTATGTGGATTTTAACAGAAAGGACGTGTCTGTAAACCACGGAGAATAAACACACCAATTACAGGTATGTTGAAGAAGACATTAACTGCAGCTGACACTCAGAATGCCAATAAGAAAACACTACTGGCAAATAGAGGCAGTGGGCCACCATGCAGACAGACAGGATCCATCTATCTGTACCACTAATTACTTTTGATCACAGAGAGAATGGTAATTGATAGTTTGATTGGTTTCTTGTCCAACACTGTGCACGCTCCGGAAAACATTCACAGTAAGCTTTAAGCAATGTCACCATAGTTATTTACATTGTTTTCTGGGCACATAATGAGGCTAAAGCTTGACCAGACCAATTGAAGCAATCCTGGACCACAACACTGCCCAACAGGCTTGCATTGTAGGCCGTTGGGATTATGAGTAATCATTTCATTTGCATCCCTTCTCACCCTAACGTGCCCATCACTCTGGAACAGGATCAGTCTGAAATGAGAAGCTACTCACTGTATCAGATAGGGTTATAAACACTTATTGCAGCGGAAACATATTGATCACTGCAAAGTCTCTAACCTATTTGCTTTTAGGGATGTTCCGATCCCATCTATAGATCAGTATCGGCTGCCAATCTGGCATTTTTTAGAGGATCGGATTTAGTCATGAGATCAGGCCGATCCTGGCCCGGTTTGGGAAGGGGGGGGCAAACGTACTGCCCCCTCAAATTAAAGTTTCCGGAGGTGAGGAAAAGCTGCACAACAGTGGGAGGCTTAGAGGAATTAGTAAAGCATCTGTAAGTTTCACTTTCATTCTGCGCTTGTACACATTATAACGCGCAAGTCGGGTTTTTTTCTACCCGTGGGGCTTTTGTGGAATTATCTGACCCCGGCCCAACCCGCCCTGCAAACAAACTGACATTCTTTTGATCCGCCTCAACCCAACCCGTGAGTAACTCGCTTCACATCACTAACACATGGCGCTGAACGCACCCCTATATAATACCTGGACGGACCTGTCCATAGACACACTACAGCAGTGGAAAATATAAGGTTCTAATTTGTCCCACAGTATGAATTTGGAAAGTGCAAAAATTACACTAAAGTTATTAAGAGTCAAAGGTGTCTCAGTTGTTTTCGTTCAGATTCCACATTCAGCCCAATTGTGATCTACAGTGAAATAATAGCATAATAACCTATAAATAATGACTCCAAATTTAAATCAAAATTTCATTGTAAAAAGTCCATATCAGATTGGTATTGGATTAGTATCGGCAAAACTAATCCCAAAAAAAACTTTATCGGAAGCAAAAAAAATCCAGATCGAGACATCACTATTTGCTTTATTAATTATGTAAATTTAGAGGTAATCCAAACGCTCCTTTTAAAAGCAGTTAATCATATGGACTTGGATTTATATGTGCTTTCCTACAATACTGGTGCTCAAAGTGCTGTGCAGTGTGTTTCATTCACCCATCCTCATACACAGTGTCTCTGGAAGCCACTTGGGACTCTTCAACATGTGGACGAGAGCAGGAGATCAAACCACCAATGAACCAATGAAGCACCAATCTTCCAGTCTGTGGATGACCTGTTCTGCCTCCGAAGCCACAGCCTCTCCCATAACTCCATAATGTGAGGACGTATATTAAATGTGTTGGGACTCGCGACGTTAAGCACAGTGTGAGTGCTTGGGACTGAGGGCAATAGTATTCAGACAGAGTAGAAAGCAACCAGGCCATGTGACTACATCCTCATTTCCACTGAGTGAACGAATCGTAATGAACCTTAAAAATAAGCACATTGTCTGATGATCTTGGTCACCTACGTCTATCATAACAATCTGTACAGTCATTTATATCAAGTGCTTCAGTGCCTCTCATCAGCTCATGTACAGCAGTGATGGAGTGCTATACTAGCTAGCGTAGCTTAGCAGAGAAATGGAGTCACTGGCCGTTTCTCAATATGCGTTCTTGTCTGTTCTTCCATTCTCGCGTTCTCGTGAAACGTCATCAGTTGTGGCCCAAGTACTGATCCAATTGCAAGTTCGCATAAACCAAGAACGCAAGGAATACCCGGATGTCGTTCTTGTCAGCTAGCTTAAACCAAGGATGCACTGGTTGGTGACTCGTGCAGACTTGGCTGGGAAAATATTCCAAGATGCACTTCGTACTATTCTCAGCAGCTTTTGACAATTTAATTCAGAAATGTTTTGTTGAGTAGATGACCGGAACGAGATGATGTGGTATACTGTTAGAACACGAGCGAGAGGCAGAATAGCGAGAAATATGTCTTTATTATCATGATATGGGATTCAGCGAAATGTATTACAGTTTTAAAAAACATACAAAATGTATAAATGACATTTATATAGTAGTACAAATGTATTGAAATCAAATCGAGTAACACTGTGGTGATTTGAGGGAAATACGTTAGTGAGCTGATGACAAATACAGTAGAGACATAGAGGAAAGGTCACAAGTACGCAGCCATTCCAGTTACAAATAGATTTGCGTTCTTAGGAAGTCCGTTCTCTGAGACCATTCTAACAAAGACTGTACTTGCCAACTTCGCAAGACCGTACCCTGCGTTCTTGGTATTGAGAAACTGCCACTGACATCAACAAACAGGGGTGTGTATTGGCAAGAATCAGGCAATATGATACAAATCACAATACTAGGATCACGATACGATATATCACGATATATCATGATACTGTTAAAAAGGCAATTTTTTGTTTGTTTCTATTTTAAAATGATTATTTCCTGGAAGAACTGAATTATACCAGAAATATGCACAAATACTTAACACATTTTTATTTGATTACAACAGGATCTAATGCTATATAACAAAATTGTCCTATGTTAAAACTTAAATTATGTTTTACAGACATTACAGATTAAGATCCTGTTCAAATGTTCATATTCTATTAGTTCATAACTAACATCATAACATTATTTTTGTGCAATCCTTAACAAAGGAACTAACATCTGCCTCTCTCAGACAGAGAAAAGTGCTTTTAGGATGCTTCAAATAACCATTATTTAATAAAACAGTGTAAATAATAATAAATAAGATATAAACAAAGAAAAACAAAAAACAAAAATAAGCCTCCGCCATTTCTGCATTTGAATAAACACCTAAAAATATCGATACAGTACTTTTTAATAGCGATGCAGTATTGTGAAATGAAATATCGCAATATATTGCAGAACCGATATTTTCTAACACCCCTATCAACAAACCACTGTTTTCCGGCACGAAACAGACTCCAACTCCAACTTCACTTAAGTAAGGATGCACGCAAGCATGTACAGATGTTATATATTGTACCTTTACTTGCTGACAGCTAATCTATTAGTTATTGCAGATACTGACCTGAAAAATTACACTGCTAGCAATTTAATGTTTATAGGCATTTAGGAATAGTGCCTTATAACATTTGTCCTAAAATGGCCCATTCCAGCCACTGCCAATCGACTTTATCCATCCAAAGGTCTCAAGTTTAGACGCCAGTTCTGTGAAAATCTCTAAAAACATCATTATCCTAGAAAAATTACTGTAATTCTATGTCATTTTCTGAAACTGAGAACTAAAATTTATCAGTGAAGAAAGAGTGTTGCAGAATATCTCTTCATTTACTTTGATGGTGGCGCCAAAATTCAAATGACAAGTTTGTTTGTTTTTTTTTATTAAATTATAGTTTGTGATGATCATTTTGAAATTAATGGTACAATCATAAATTACAATTCTGCAGTGAGACAGTATTTGCTGTACATTTTTAAATGAAGGGTAAATGGAATCAAACTGAGGGAATTCAACAATCTCTGTAATGACTGCCATTTAGTTTTGATTGTAATATCATCAGCTACACATTGACAGCTTTACGTTACATACTGATCAGCGTTTTGTATACGAGTAGGGTCTATACGGCAGTGGGTGTTCGCTGAGAGCACTGAAATCTACCCTTTGATGAGATTAGCTGAGTGGTGTACTTGAAATAACCTTTCATGCGCTGCCATTATTGTATTAATCTATTCTAAAACAATTTGGTTGAATTAATTAGGCCCTACATATTTCAGCAACGCTCACAGGCTGCCTGGAAACAGATGGCTCTGAGGGCGAGCCACTCTCCAACGGGTGTGTATGGAAGACGAGTTAAAGGGAGAAGAGAGAATTAGGAATGATGAGGGAGAGGGAAGGGAGATAAAGAAAGTGGTGGGTTGAATGGAACAAAGAGAGAAAGAAAGACAAATGTGTCATCTACACTTCTGTATTCTGTGCTCAACACAATGGCACCAAGGAGAAAATGAGTCAATATTCCGATGGAAAAAGGAAAAAGAAGAAAAAGTTGCTCACAGTCTCAGGTCCCTATGCCTATCACTTCCTCTGCAGATTGGTAACTTAACAACTGTTGGGTGAAGAAGACTATTATCTCAATCCTACAGTGTTCTGGATGGGTTCAACCTTGAACAGCTTGTAGATGATGAGCCTATCCATATGGTGTTTAAATCGCTCAGCGTTTCCTAAGCCATTAACCTTCAGGACACCTTGCACTTGTCCTCTACTTTGACTGACAGCTAAGCGTAGATTTCAGAAAACATTCAGAGTATTTAATAAAATCGGACATGTGCAAAGACGGACGCTGAGTTATATCACAACCACACATACGAATGGTTTCCAATCAGCTTGGCTTCCTCTTACGCCAAATGCTAAGACTAATAAAAGACCTAAAGAGGAGAAAGTGTCCACATTTAACAAGGAAAAGGTACACTGTGGATAAAACCAGAAAACAATGTGCTTAACAATATACAGGGCTCCAACGGACCAAATATCTGTCAAGTACAACTTAACATTTTCATTCATTGCACCAGTGTGCTTGACATTTAGCAGGTCTGTCTGTGTGTTTATGTGTGTGGCTTTTTTTTTCCATTACTGTGCAACGACTCGCTCTTTCTCAGCCTCCTATTAGCTCAGATGATTATATTTGTGAGGGGGGAAAAAAACACATTTGTATGGGTTAAAACACACACGACAACAAGTACTGAGTGACAATGCAATCTTAAAATACATCAGGAATTCAAAGTGAAGAGAATTATTTGATTGTTCTTCCATCATGAAGATCAATCAAATGAGCCACAGATGTTGGTAGATTTTTGTGCTTCAAGCATAAATAAAATAGGCCAGTGGTGTAAAAATGGTTTCTTTTTGTCTGTTTTAATTGCTTTTACTGTCTTACTGTAGCTTACAGACAATTTTAGTGCAATTAAGTAGAGGTCTGAACAACATAGATCATATATTTGTGGCTGTGTTTAAGATGTTCAAACGTAGTGTTCATTATTGTCGCGAATATTGACTTTTCATACAATTAGATGTGTGCATGTGATATCTTATTTGGAAAACTGACCAGATCGTATGTATCTTTAATGTCATTGAATTTAATATCAAATCTGGATATATGTGGAGTATGTACAGTAGTAAAAAAACTGAAAAAAAAAAAACAGCTTCTATAAACCAAAGTGGTCGCATTTAGTGTGACTTCAATTTGCACTAAACACATCTTTAACCCTTTGTTCAGACAATACGAGTTTAAATGCATTAATTTTCTGATGTTTAATACGAGGTTCCATTTAACACATATCAGATAATTCGAACTATTTCTGATGCTCCTTGTCGTGAAGTCAAGGGTCATACTAAATAGTGACTTTGGCCTTTAGAAACCTTTTAGTTAAGTTTTTTGTTGTCCTTTTAAGGCTATGCACATATTTCTAGTATTTTCATGTGTTATCTGAAGAAAAGATACTGACAAATAAATATGCATGCTCATTTCAACCCTGAAAAAACAACAAATCTACAGGTGGCCTCAGACTTTTGCACAGTATTATAGATATTCATTTCAACAATTTTCACTAGCTCAAATAGCATAGCATAGCATATGCTCACATAGCATAAAAATTTAGCATAGCAGTGGCAATATCACCCAGTTAATCAACTGAAGGGGAGGCAAAAGGTATTGTTTTTGGTTTGGTTTGGTTTGTTTGTTTAACACTTTAGCAGCAAAACTATTGGTTGAATTCATACCAAATTGGGTTTATATATTGCCAGTGACCCAAAATAGATGTGATTACACTTTGGGTGAAAGTTTGAATCTTTTATGAATTAAAAAAAAAAATTAAAAAAAATTCCCCATTTACTTATAATGGGCAAAATTTCAAATCGCTATGAAAACGTCAATCTTAACTCAATTCACTTAAAACGTAGCAGAGATATAGAGATTAATTTTAGACACCACTCATCAAATATCTAAGTGATAGCTTTTTTTTTTTTTTTTTGTTACACAGTTTTTTCTTTTCCTATTTACTTATAAATGGGCAAAATTTCAAATATCTATAAAAACATTAACTGTGTTTCAATTTACTTTAAACTTGGCACATATATGATTTTTCTATTTCACAAATATTGAATATGGATGACAGAGTGGATCCAAAAAAAGCTGCAATACGTGCAAGGGGTGGGGTTTGTTGTGCCTGGCACCACTTGTTTGTTTTTTGTTATTATATCAGCCTTTAAAAATCCACTACTTTTTGACATATATCATTTAGTATTAGTTAGTTAGTTAGTTTAGTTTTATTTCGAACACATAGAATCATCAGATAACAGACAACCATACAACATGGTCAAACAAAATTTTTCAGCACTCAAAAAGGAGTGGGAAGAAGTATAAATTATAGGCTCCCACTTCCTTTTTACAGACTAATAATTAAATTAATTCTGCTTCCTTTGCTCTGTTAACACACTTTTTTTTTCTATATATTTTTAAACACAAAGCATCCGTACAAACCATTCACATATACTTTTTTTAGTCACCTCACACAATCAGATTTGCATAATCAACCCATTTTAATATAAACTACAATATGTATATGCACTTTAAGTATTTACTACAAACACAATCATTAATAAATGTGATAATATCTGCAAATCATGATAGCCTGTATTAATTAATGAATTGAATACAAATAGGCAAAACACAATAATATTTTTATGCATTCTTCTACATTATAACTAGATATTCACTTATTCAGATAATGTTCTATATTTTGTTATTATACAAAATACAAAATTAGCATCTGATCATAAACATTACATTTTCATTACATTGTGAGTTTTCAACAGATATCAGCCTATTTCTGGTACCACCAACTATGTTAATGTACTTCAGCACTAGCTTCTACTCCAAATCCCGGTTGTTGCCCATTTGCTGTACAAGTGCAACCAGTGTAAAAAGTTGGTCTAGTGGTTTTATTGGTTGGTATATGGTTTTACTCTAATCCCTTAAAATAATTGAGCCTTTCATTTTGGACCCCCAAGAACTACTGACATCATTTCCAACTGACTGCAGTAATTAACTAGAGTAAATTTTCTATTGCATTTGGTGGCGATATAAAAGTATCCGTGCTCACTCACTGGATTTTCACTTTCAAACGGATGTACAAGATTGTAAAGTGGTGTGGACAGTCAGGATGTTTTACAGACTAGCGGGCAGATTTAAGAGCTGGGGAGGTTGAGTGCTGAAGTGCCGAGGCGTTTACAAGCCGCTGCCACATCATGAAGGACAAGTTAATGGGTAGCAGAAAGGAGGTGGATCATAATGCACTTTGTGGCCCGGGTCCAGCTGAGCCTTGACTTTTTAACAAGAATCTCAACCTCTGTGATAAGGACGGCCCTCAAACAGGAAAGACAACAAGGGAGGGAAAGTGAGAGCAAAGAGGGAGGGCGAAACAAAGTGAAGTGGGAGACAGTAAGAAAGATGATACAGAGGTTACGGGGTTAGCTAATGTTGCCACAGAGTGCTTAGCTCACTCCAAGTCCACGTCAGCTCTTGTTTCAGGGTTTGGGTAATGGACATCAAACCTCTGGCACTGACTCAGGAGCTGAGGAAATTAAAGTTTTCCAACTCCTGACTTGGCAGGAGGAGCGGCAAATGATACCTTTCACCTGAGAGGGAGGCGGGAGGAAAAAAGGGGGTAGGCCTGCAGCGAGAGTGATGTCACTGGCAAAGCTCTCTCAAGCCATTTGAGGAACAGCTTGAGCTGGAAACACAACACAAGAAACAAAACAGGGAGGGTGTGACACGCCAGCATCCATCCATTGTATGTTTTATCTCTTTGACAAGAGCTGATAAACTAGAAATTATTATCTCGCGTTACCCCGACTGACCTCTCGGAGCCTGGCAGCGTGGCGGGCGGCGGCCAATGCCAGTGTCTTCCCTCTGCCGCATCACTACCGTTTAGACTAACACGGACGTCCTGCCGCCCGACACAAGTCAGGCAGAGTGATCCCTCGTGCCTGCTTTTATTACCTTGTTGACACCAGCTGCTAGTTTTAAGCACTTTTAAACGCTGAGCCTGAGTGGTGGCTCAAATCACAGAATTAATGCCGTTATTCCTGCCCAGCTTTCTTTTTGGCAGTGCTTTTAAGCCCCAGACTTAACAACAAGCCTGGGTTTTATGCATTCAGACAGCTGGTGGGAATAAGGCAGTTGCCAGTGGCATAAAACAGTGTGTGTGTATATGCAAGCGTGTGTGTAAATGTGGTCGGCATGTGCCTCCGTGTGTGGGAGGGCATCTGAATATTAAAAACTGTCTTTTAAAAGTTGCTTGTCTGCAGTCCAAATATTAAAATTGCACATTTGTCATATTGGTCAGTCTTTGTAAACAGGGATTTAGCTCTCATGCTCAGTATTTGGCATTAATAAAGGTGATTAAAATGCGGTGGAAATGTGACATACTGGAAACCAAATGTTGCAGATTCCTCCTTCCTCTTCACCAGTTTGACACTCAACTTCCACTCTCTCCACATTGGCACGCTTCATTACTACTACGCCTGTGTGAAGTCACTCGTCTCCTCTTGCAACACACACACACGCTGCCGCCGCCGCCACCGCCGCACAACCACGCTTATAAAAGTGTGCATTCCCGTGTGCCCCCCCCAACACACGCACACACACAGACTTTCCCTCAGTTCACACACAAACTAAGCAATGCTATCTAGCAGCTGTACCTCTCCTTATGTGCAGAGAGTGTTGATCCCAGTTCTTCTCTCACACACAGTGAACATATGTCAGTCAGAAACAAGGCAGACTCTGTATTCCTTCTTCTGAATAAAAAGTTTGGTTCTCTTTTCATGCCGTACTTCTAAAGTCTCCTCAGACTCCTGCAGAAAGACCCTTAGTGATACATGGAGGTGACCTTGTTGTGTCTGTTGTGTGCATGTGTGGTGCACCGGTGTGTGAGTGCGCATGTGGGTGTCATTACAAAGGGAGGATCTGAGACGCTTTAGGTAAAACAAATACAGACTCTGATAGATGCCAGCAGCACCTGTCTGATTTACATTTCCTAATTGCAAATGAATTACCAAAGAAACATTTCACCAGCACCGACAGGCAACACGACACAAGTTCTACCTGAAGGAGAAAATGTATTCGCAGAAATATTTATAGGAGGCTTAGAAAACTTCCACAAGCCAGCAGTCCCCTGGAGTCTGTTTGAATGGAACTATACATGAATATACATTAAGAAGTGCGGTGGAAAAACAAGTCTGCGTACAAAACAAAACGCTGCTACTCGAACCACTTCACTGGCAGGAGGAGGTTGTTTTTTTGTTATGTGGATAATAGGATTAATATTAGGATTTTCGACTCTGTGTCAAGTTTTAAACATCAACTCATTTCAACCAGAAAAAAAGTGGATATTATAACTTAAATATATCAGCAGAATGTGGGCTTTCGACAAATAAGATGACTTTTTTTTTTCCTGCTCATTCAAAGACGGAGCAATGAAGAACAAAAGGAATTGTTTTCCAAATACGAATTCTTTTTTTTTTTCTTTATTTTTCTTGGTACAAAATACCAAAAAAAAAAAACTGAAAATAACATATCAATATCGGCCCAGAATTTGACAACAGGTGCATCCTCATTTTAAACTTACAAGTCTTCCAAGTAATTTGTGATACATGAAATGATCATTTACTAATCATTTGTTCATGATTCACCAATAAGTGCAGAGAGATAGTGATAGTGACTCAGACTAACAAAAGATTTAGTAAAAAATTCATTCATTCATTTGTTTTGAGCAGGAGAAAAAATTTTAACATTTTTTTATGTACAAGGAACTAATGGCAGAGCAAATACATTAATAAATAAAGGTGATCAAGACAAAGTAGCAATTGCCATGTACACTAGTAATAAAATAAATTCAATATGTACTGCTCAAAAAGGAGTGGGAAGAAGAAAACTTATTAAATCCCACCCTCATCTCACATTTATACAACATAACACATTATTTTTGCTTCCTTAATGATAATGAATGAATGAAAATAAAATTAATAATAAATCACCGGTATAAGTATTGTTCGCTTGTTTACTAATGATTTGTCTCTCAAACCTACAAGAGGTGATATGTTGATGTAGATCAGGGGTGTCAAACTCATTTTAGTTCAGGGGACACATACACCCCACTATGATCTCAAGTGGGCCAGACCAGTACAATAATACCAGTGAAAAAAGTAAAATTATACTATGATAATGTTTACATCTAACATTGTTTCCTTAAAAATCTCAATAACACGAACAACTTGAAATGTCTTAAGAAAAACAAGTGCTGTTTTAACAATATTCTGCATCAGTTTATCATTTACACATGTGCATTACAGCTTATATTACAATTACAAATACACAAAATGATAAAATTGCATTTACTTTTCTCAAGACATTTCATGTTGTTCATATTGCTTCAGGTTATTCACATTTTTTGTGAAAGGATAGTTTGTTAATGTAAACATTTTCATGTAATTTTACTTTTTACTCTTTTTACACTAAAAGAAACATAAAAATCTGCAGTTGTCATTATTTATACGTTAATATGACAGTATCTTTCTGGTCTGACCCAATTGAGACCTAATTGGTTTATATGTGTATGTATGGAACCTGAAATAAAATGATTTTACATGATTGATTGTTAATATCTTCAGTGTAATTTTTGCATTTCACAAATTCATCCCATGGGCCAGATTGGACCCTTTGGCGGGCCGGATTTGGCCCCCGGGCCACATGTTTTACACCTGTGATGTAGATGAAGATTTCTCTGTTTCCCTGGCATAAACAGAGGGAATAAATAACAACAAAATAAATTCAAGAGGTAAAAATCAGCACTGATTCTCAAGTCGGTTATTTGGTCGATGAAATATTAATATCATTTCAGAATTTTGATCCTTATAAATGACATTTGATGGAATATTCTTATAAAATGTTACAAATATGCATACATCTGAGCACACTGTAAAAAAAAAAATCAAATCACCTAAAGAGTAACTTTTCAGAGAGATATAAAAATTTATTTTTAGACAATAAATCTTAAAAATCTTATTTCAAGAAATCTTACCACAATATAATACCACAAATTAATTTTCACTTGTTCCATTGGAAGATTTTTTTTTCTTAATTCAAGATTTTTTTGCTTGAATTAAGCAAAAAAAATCTTGGTAACATTTCTTGAAATAAGATTTTTAAGATCTATTGTCTAAAATTAAGTTCTTATATCTCACTGAAAAGTTACTCTTTAGGTGATTATATCTTATTTTAAATGTGCTGAGATATTTTGACTAGAAATGAGAAAAATACACTTGGTAAGATTTAGATTTTTTTCCAGTGTAAATGGTAGCTAAGTTAAAAAAAAAAATAAAAATCTCCTAGTAACGTGCATATGGACCCATGTAAACCTTTGGTTCATGCTACACACTTTAAATGTTCAGTGTTCATCTTATACAGGGGAAAATGGAAAGGAAAGAATGGAATGTGAAATATATGTATTATTTTCCTTACACTGTATTTTGGGTTGCTGTGTATATTTTTACTATTTCTGTCAATGCTCCTGTGTATGAGTATGTTTTTGTTTTTTGTTTATTTTTCTTTATGTTTATGTTTATGTTTACGCATTTGGCAGACGCTTTTTTCCAAAGCGACTTACAGGGGAAAACCAATTAAATCATTCAATCAATCAAATTTTATTTATATAGCGCCAGATCACAAAAAAGTTATCTCTTGACATTTTATATATAGAGTTGGTCAAAACCAGACTCTAAGTCAATTTACAGAAACCCAACAGAATCTTTACATACATAGAAGTTATGTACATGATGAAAAATGCTGATAAGATAATGATGACTGAAAAAAATAATAATAATAAAAGATAATTACAAAAAAAAAAAGTACTCCAGTAGTGAGAAACTACAATGATGGGAATTCAGGTTTTCCAGCAATGATGACTCACACTAAATTCTTGTGTTTCTCATGTTTCAGACCACAACATACCATCCCACCGCTGTCACCTGCGATGAGGTGAAACGTGGTCCTGAGGGTCAGAAAACAAGTCCAACAGGTTCAGTGTTACAGTCAAACAACCTTAAGGCTCCCTCATCTGTCTGTGGGACAACAGCAGCAAACAGCACCTGCCGTGATGATGTCAGGCTCTCACTGGTATCCCATACTCGCCCCAAGTGATAACCTCCTTATTCCTCACCTCTCCCTGCACTATCTGAAATCATATACTTCCTGTTTCTTGTATTCACAACTACTGGGCTAAAAACACATTAAACATTACATCTAAGACATCATCAGGGTTAATAAAAGACTAAAACTACAGGTAGCGATGAAAAATAACACTTCTGGAAATGGTAGTTTTTACAAACACAAAAAAAACATAAAAATGACAATGACTTCAACCCCAATATCCCAGATACCTGTATAAAATGTGGAACCGAGAGAGGTACCTTGTATCACTGTATTTGGAAATGTGAACATATGCAAGAATTTTGGAGAAGGATGATTGACAGAATTTCCTAAATTATAGACAAAGAAATCCCAATTTGCTCAGAGATCTGTATTCTAGGTCCTACTCCAGAAACTTTGGCACCTAGAACTCATGAAAGTAGGATGGTGAAACTTATAGGTAGACACTGGAAAAGTGTTGATTGTCCATCAATGAATTCATGGATTGCAGAACTCTAATCCTGCATAGCTACTGAAAGGCTCACGTACACAATTAAACAGAAAACTCACATCTTCCACAAGCTATGGAATTAATTTCTAAAATTTTTAGAATCAAGACCTGATATCTCATCATCATAACTTACAGAGTGAGACCATACCCCCTTTTTTTTGCTAAATGATGTTTACGTATCAGATATACAAAAATTATACTGATTGTGTGTCTATTATTTCGTTATGTTATTTACTTTCACAGCTGTTTCAAAATTCAGAGGTGGTCTTGGGGGGAGGGGGTCTGGAGATTCATGTTCAAGAGAGACCCACACAATATTATCAATTCATGTCAGAAATATATATGCAATGTGTTGAAAACCTTAATAAAGATATGTGATTAAAAAATTACAATGAAAAATGCATGAAACAAAGTAGAAGAGAAGAGAACAGAAGAGAACAGAACAGAATAGAACAGAACAGAAGACAATTCAAGCCACAATTTTTATTTTTTATGTATTTATCTATTTTTAAATCTTGACTGTTTCTTGTGTTTTAACTAACTTAACATGACACATCTCTCTATAAGTACTGGCCACATTTATACACCTGCAAGTTTGCTTTACCTCTGAAGAATAAATAAAAAGTAAAAAAAAAAAAAAAACAATTCAAACTTTAAATGCTAATTCACCAAACACTGCTCAGGGTTGAACAATGTTAATGCTTCATGGTATGAAAGAAAAAAAGCGCCTTTGCACAATAATGGCTCTTTAATATATTTTAAAAAAAATGATTTTGTTGTAAGAAAATATCAATGCTCTTTCTGAACTGCAATCCTGCATTGATTCTCAAAAACAGATTTTTAATTAATACTTCACAAGCAAAGATTTATGACAGATTTATTTGACTTAATTTTTTTTTTTACTCAGATTTCACACATATGGTGATGTGTTCTTTGAAGTATAAAAGTTTTCCTAACATTACAATGAAAAACTTGATATGTGCTGTCTTGTTTATAATATCACAATATATACCAATGCATTGAATTGTAACCCTGTATCACTAAGTGCATTGTATCAAAACATTTCACAGCCCTATCTGATGTCATACTTCTGTCATCTTGCATTTCAGCTTCTATTAATCAATAATCAGTCAAAAACTAAAGATAAAACGACATAAAATACAATATTTTGATTTATCACATAATAATATGATAAATGTAAAATGTTGTTTGCACTTGTAAAAGTACATGAACCACAATAACTACTTAATATGGCCAAAATAACATGTGGTCTACTGTCTCATGTTGTTTGAACAGAATAGAATAGAATAGAATAGAATAGAATAGAATAGAATAGAATAGAATAGAATGTCATTGTGTACATAATTCACAAGCAAAGATTTATGGCAGATTTATTTTACTGATTTTTTTTTTTTTTACTCAGATTTCACTCATATGTTGATGTGTTCGTTCAAGTATAAAACTTTTCTAAACATTAGAATTAAAAACTTGACACGTATTGTCTTGTTTACAATATCACAATATACACCAACACACTGAATTGTAACCTTATATCATGAAGCTCATTGTATCATGACATGACACAGCCCTATCTGATGTCATACTTCTGTATTCTTGCATTTCAGCTTCTATAAATCAAAAATTAGTCAAAAACCAAAGGTAAAACTACATAAAATAAAATGAAAATGAAAGTAAAATTGTGTTTATGATTATGATTATGTTTGCACTTGTAAAAGTAACTTAACTACAATAAATACTACATATAGCCAAAACAACAAATTGTCTACTGTCTCATGTTAAAACAGAATAGAACAGAATAGAATAGAACAGAATGTGATTGTGTACTGTAGGTAGTTCACAAACAAAGATATATGGCAGATCTATTTGACTTGATTTTTTTGTTTTGTTTTGTAACCCTATATCATGAAGCTCATTGTATTAGGACATTTCACATCCCTATCTGATGTCATACTTCTGTCATCTTGCATTTCAGCTTCTATAAATCAAAAATCAGTCAAAACCTAAAGTTAAACTACAATAAAATAATATGGAAATAAATGCAAAATGAGGTTTTCACTTGTAAAACTAACAAAACTACAATAACTCTGTTCCATAAAGACAAAATAACCCAATAGTCCCCATTGTCTATTCTAATAGAACGGACGGACGGACGGACGGACGGAGAGAGAGAGAGAGAGAGAGAGAGAGAGAGAGAGAGAGAGAGAGATAGATAGATAGATAGATAGATAGATAGATAGATAGATAGATAGATAGATAGATAGATAGATAGATAGATAGATAGATAGATAGATAGATAGATAGATAGATAGATAGATAGATAGATAGATAGATAGATAGATACTTTATTAATCCTGAGGGAAATTCAAGTATTCAGCAGCTTTCCATACAGCACAAGACAAAAAACAGACAGAGTGGGTTAGTAACCACACTGACATTAAGGTTAGTATATATACTCTAAAAAACTTGCTAAAGAACTTACTCTAAAAAGAAATAATTTTTAAAAAAATCCTGTACAATACTGTAAACAAAGACCTCTGTTTGTATTTACACATTTCAGGGCACAATGATTTAAAGTGAATAGAATAGAATAGAATAGAATAGAATAGAATAGAATAGAATAGAATAGAATAGAATAGAATAAACTGTCATTGTGTATATAGTGCAACTAAACTGTGGCAAACAGGAGTATAACAGGTCACTGTTTCCCAAAGTCAAATCAGAGGTAAGAAGAGATTGCGGTCAAAAAGGTTACACAGGTGCATCTATGTTAAAAACACACGTAGCACAAAGCATCTGCATCTCTGACGTTTCCATCGCAGTGCTTTTGCGTCTTTTGTCCTAACTTTACTTGCGTCTGTGATCACAGGTGTGTCGGTGGTCGGGAGCCAGTTGTCTTTGATTTCAGGAGCATGGCGCTGTCACCACAGAGCACAATGACACACACACACACACACACGGAGGCACACACAACCTAAGCAGCGGGAAACAAGAGAGGAGCAGCTGTGAGTTGCACTCATCAGTTCAGATTGAGGGAGACGCAGGCAGGCTGGTAAACAGACACAGATGTACGGAGCTGAGCCGAACAGAGAGTGGGAGAAAGAGGAAGGTCACCCTTTCACAATGGGAAGGTAGCGACAAAGTCAACAACACTTGCAGCGTGACTAAAGCTACTGTAAAAAACAGAAAAGCCGTTATTAATTTCATTGTCAAGAGAGTGTGTTCCATTACACAGAATTAAGAGAATAAAAACAGCGCTTTGATTCTCCTTATTTTCTATACTCCACCGTAATTCTCCAACGGTGACATGTTTACATATGTCAACTTAAGTAAATATTATTACAGCCCACGGAAATCTCAGATATTACACTGGTCTCTGATGAGAAATGCAGAAACAATCTTCATTCATGACAAGAGAACCTGAGGAAATTCACCTGCCAAGACCTTCTCAGGTATCGCGCACACACCTACACAGCTTTGTCAGCAACTGTTGCCTCCCCTGAGGGTGACACCCCACCTGGGAGCTCAATCCTGTCAATGCTCACTATCTCAGTTTCCCTTTCACCCTTGTTTGTTCTCTTGTTACACGTACTGCCCGTGTTTTCTCCCCGCCCAGGGTTAACATTAACACCAATCCCAGCCCTAAATACTTTAAGAAGGAGAGCGAATAGGTAACGTATTTACAGGTGAGAGTTTAACACAATGACACATACCTGTACCGGTTCACATCGAGGTAGACGAGACGATAATTAAGGCATGTTGTTCGCAAAACAGTGAAACCTGTAGAAACGGGATTTGTTTATTGTGAGTGTGTTTACCCTGTGATACAATAAAACCACAGCTGAGAAAAATGGATCAATAATCGCATTATTGAACGACAATACACAATATATAAGTGGAATAAATGGTCAGTTATACATCAAACCGTCATGCGATATGTCACAAGTATTTTAATCAAAAGAGACTGGGTTTTAGATACAAAATATCATCACAACATTAGAAATTTTTTGAGTTACAGAAGAATAAATGCTGGAGTTTATTATGACATGTTTCTCACACTATTACTAGAATATTTTCATGTTATAAAAAGTTAAATTTACATTATCAGGGTTTCTGCAGGTTTTAGCAAATCTAATTTAATGCTTTTTAATGCCCTTTTTAATGCTATTTTAAACAAATTTAATGCCTACGTCCAACTGCAGATACAGTTTTATATATAGTTTTATGACAGTTTACCGTCAACAAGCTTTAACCAGGTTCTGAAAAGTTCCTCCTCCATTCACTTCTGCTGAAACTTGCATTTTCCCATTTTTTCGACATTTGCTAATTTTCCCTCTGCTCTTTCACCACAGCATGAGCACGCTCACAGCATGTTGCATTCTTATGTTGCATTGACTTCATATATCGGCCATAAACAATAGCCAATTAAAGGGTTCCGCCTGTCAATCACTTCCGATCAAAATTATTAAATGTTTATATAATCAAAATAAATCCATCAAGCATATTTAACTTTTTAATGCCTCTGGATATTGAATTTAAAGCTTTTTAATGCCATTTAAGGCCTTAATTTTCACAAAATCTATTTAATGACATTTAATGCTTTTTAATGACCCACATAAACCCTGATTATGTTACTTTTTAATTTGCTAAATTTCCTTTTCTTGCTTGAAATATGAAACATCTGACATTATAACACGACAACATATTGTTACAACATAAAGTGATTGATGTTCTGATAATTTATATGGATAAAATTTGTAATATTTTATACTTTATTTGTCCTAATACAGTCCCGGAAAAATTAGACCATCAAAAGTCATCAAAAACAATGGTTATGCAATCAAGTAGTAACTCCTGTGTGTATCATGTGACTAAAACAGACTGAAAAGAAAACATGGAATGCCTAAAAGCACTGTTTTTGTCAGTACAATGCCATAGATATTGACAGAAGAACTGAAGTGATTTTGGTTATTATCAAGAAAACCATGGAAAATAGCTAGATATTGGCTCTGAAATTAAACTCTTACGGCCTATTTTTGTTGTTATCATAATACTTGTCCAAACAAATGTACCTTTAGTTGTACCAGGCATTAAAATGAACAAGAAATTGATGAAAACAAGAGTGGTCTAAGAATTTTTTTCCGCAACTGTATGTGAAAATGTTAATAACATGAAAATTATATTGTTATAAAATGCTTTTCACACCATAACATGATACTAATTGATTTTGCTTTTTCTGGCCTGATATCAAAATGCTTCAATAGCTGATATTAGAAGAGGTGTGAAAATATTGTTAGTTAATTATCAAACTGTCCTGCTCAGATTAGACTGCGGCCCAAAGTGTGAGAGCGGAGATGCAAATACTGGCACAGCTTTACATCAAAATGAACGGCATTGTCTTATAACAATAGCCTACGCCCTGAAAAAACAAACATACCACCCAGGCCAAGTTTAAAGCAGTATTTTTAGATTCAGTAGTGTCATGTGTACCTTCACTTCTGGACAATGGACTGTAGAACTGCTGGCTGAGCAGCTAATTGGTCCAGAGGAGGCTTGATGTGACAGGACCTACAGTATCAGGGGAAACACAGTGGGTTAGTGGTCTATAAAGCACTGCAACGATACTTCCTTCAACCGCTCACTGACTTTCCCTCTCCCTAAGAGGTCTCCCCTTGGACTAAAACAAAAACACATTCTGCTGTTTTCATAGAAATCAAGATGCTCTGGAATGAACTTCATGAACTGTGCCGCCTCCTTTTTTTTGTTTTCTGAGTCATTCCACAATGTGTGGTACACTCTCATGTTACATGTTGCTGTAACACAGGAGTGTCAAACATACAGCCCGCAAAAGTTCAGGGGCCACATACAGGCCAATTCAATTTCAACTAAAATAATATCAAAATAACCTGTAAATAATGACAACTTCAAATTTTCCTCTCGGTTTAATATGAAAAAAGGAACATTACATTTTGAAAATATTTACATTTAAAAACTCTCCTTTCACAATAAAATGTGAATAAACTGAACAAACATGAAATGTCTTAAGAAAAATAAGTGCAATTTTAACACTATAATGTTTTGTGCATTTGTAGATCCACTGTAAATTATCCTATTAATAAGCTGAGACATAAAATTGCTGAAATTGTACTTATTTTTTAAAAGAAATTTCAGGTTGTACATGGTTGTTCAGGTTATTCACTTTTTTATGATGCAATTTTACTTCTTTCACACCAAAACAGAGAAAATTTTAAGTTATTATTCATAGGTTACTATATTACTATATTATATTATTATTTTACTAGTGTGGACCAACAGAAATCACACTGGGCTGTGTATCCCCTGGATTAAAATGAGTTTGACACCCTTGCTGTAAGAGAAAAAACCTGACCTAAAAGCTTCCTCGACTTTATTCATGATAATACTCTGTATAAAAATGACCTGCTTTGCTTTAAACATCCTCACTGCTGCAGAGTTCTTACACAACTAGATCAACTGTTATCACTGATGTAAATAGTCACAAACTTTTACAAATACTTGTAGTGAAGACTTAATGATCCTTAGCCTTCAGGCGTCAGTAATGTCTAACCTGTCTGAGGTAAACATTTACCTGCAGAACTGATCAGACATTAATGACTGATCACCACCTGGAGCTAAAACATTCTCCAGTTCCTGACTCAACATGCTAATAAGCTGTCCAGGTGTGTGTGTGTGTGTGTGTGTGTGTGTGTGTGTGTGTGTGTGTGTGTGTGTGTGTCTGCGCACACAAGCAGGGACGTTTGTAGCCCGCAGGAGGTAGAAGTGAAAGACCACCAACTGAACAACAAACCAGGTGGTGAAATCAAAGAGAAGACAAGTCAGTCCAGCAACTGTTATCCTCAAACAGCCAAACTAAAACTTCAGGGGGTTGAATCTGTCCTTTTTGCAGCTGCTGTTAAAACATCTGAGGTTCAGAGAGGCACACACTCCATAGCTAAAAAGCTAACATTATTATTCTGTTGCCGCGTTCCCATATGTTGAATATTTTACTGGAGTGGTTCACCCAAATACCCCAGAATTATCCATACTAAATGAGATCATGTTTCTTTTGCATTCTTGTACATTAGGTACAAGGTATTTAGGTTTTATAAAAGGAAGACAGACATGCTCCTCAACAAGGAGAAAAAGTGAGTATTTTAACCCATAAAGGCCAAGTGTTACTTTTGTGGCAGCTCCCAACTGAATTTTTCTCTCTGTTTAGCCTAGTGATTAGCAACATTTATTGTCATATTATCATCTGTATTCTGCATTTTTCAGTGTGAATCGGGTATTTTCATACATTTAATTCACTTATCATGTTGATGTTCATTGAGGCTCAGAGAAAATTCAAAAGATATTAGATCAAAGCAAAGAAAAAGGAACTTATTTCAACAAAGATATAAATGACGGAATGTAAAAACAAGTGTCTCCATCCACTGTCATTTGTCAAACTCAGTGGGTTTTTACTGGTGAATCAATGTTGTAGAAGATGACAGTGTTTCCATGTTCACTACGGAGCCTCTGAACGTCCAAATGGGTCATATCTGATGACCATGAAAAGATGACAAACTGCATCAATCATCACACATCAATTATTTACATGTATTCACAGGATTTGTTCTTCAAAAGTTATCAAACATTTCAGATCAGTAGATTATTTTGGTTGCCAGCAGCCGTATGGGTCTTTGAGAGTTAAAAAAAAAAAAAAAAATTTGTCACAAATCCAATGTTATTTTGCTGATATGTCAAAGATGCTTCCTACTTTATGCATCTGTATTTCCTGCTACTACCTGGACAAAAATTAATCCTCTTACTTTTCAGTCATGACTCTGTGACTCTGGTCTGTCATACTGATGTAGTAATGACACTAACACCTAAAGCCATTTCAGAATACACCACTACATCAGGCCGATTAAGCCCCAATCCAGCACACACAGAGTTTCAGGTCCAGTCAGGAAATGACTATAGCTATTTTGTATGGCCATAAATCATTTTATTGCATGTATCATAGTAGACAACAACTGAAACCAGATCCAGGACGCCTCCCATCAGCAGCGGAAGGACTTGCATGTTTGAACAGCAACTGGAGCACTGAGCACTCCGCTATACACAATTGTAAACATATATGTGTATATAAATATTTTTATTTCACATCACATTTGATGGATTCATAACCCATCCTCTCCTATTTTTTTACCCAACAACACAACTGGTTATTAAGTCATTTTTCCATCCTCTTTTTCTAGGCTTTTCTGAACACATCATTGCCACTATGAAAGACACCCCTTTGGGCAATGTTGTTTCTTTTTTTTATTTATTCACTTTTTTTTAATCAGTCAGTAGAAACTGATCATCTTGAAAAATGGCAAATGACAACTGTTTGGGGAGCACTATGTAGCCCAGTGAGTCTTTATTCTATGGTTGCCTTAACCAGGGAATTTCCCTGTTGTACGATTAATAAAGTCTCATCTAATCTAATCAAATCGAAAAGAACACATTACACCAACTGTGCGAAACCGATTTAAGTGCAGACAACAGCTAAAGCAGTGTTTTTCAACCATGGGGTCGCCTGGAATTCAAATGGGGTTGCCTGAAATTTCTAGTAATTGATAAAAATTTCAAAAATTACTTCAAAAATATTTTTTAATTCAATATATATTTCATTATAATTAAAACACCACATAATTTTCCTAATAAAAATGAAGTTCAAATAAAATGCAGGATATAATGTCTGAAAGGCCAAATCTTGATTGACATGATCATGTGACCGCGTGCGTTACTACGCTTCAACCTGCCTGGACACAGTCACAGTCAGAAAACCGGACCAAACAGAGAGTGGAAAGATTTCTTCGCCCCCCTGGCCCCACTAAGACATCTCGGAGAGAAACTGAGAAGCAGACACCGAAAAGGTGCATTATATACATTCTATAGCCTAAATGTCATCTAAAATGAATGTTTATTTGCAACATAGTACAGCAAACTATTACATGATTAAAAATAGGACCAATGGCCCTGTAGCTTACCGGCCAAATGAAAAGCTTTGGGAAATGTATCCAGATGCCATTTATTATCACCCAGGTCTGTGTATTTATTATATTACAGAAATAGCTCATGTTTTGGTCATATTCCAATCAGATCTGTAAAAAATTCAAATTCCAACTTGGTATCATTTTCAAAGTCGCACCAAATCCAGAATTAGATCCAGATCCAAATAATTTCAATACCTTGTGTTGACATCATCATACAGAAGCTGTATACCAAGTTTGAAGTCAATCAGAACTGTAGTTTGGGAGAAAAAGACGATTGAAATTTTTTCCCCATAAGAGCCCATGTTACATTTTCCGTAAGTTCCTGGATCCAGAAGAAGATCCTGATCAGCATGTGGCCATTATGTTTTGGTCATGTCCCCATCAGGGCTGGACTGTAGAAATTTCAACTTGATATCATTTATATTTACTGAGTTATTGCATTAATCCACTTCCTATCTCTTATAATGGGGAAATTTTTCAAAGTCGCACCAAATCCAGAATCAGATCCGAATCCAAATAATTTCACTAACTTTTGTTGACATCATCATAAAGAAGCTGTATACCAAGTTTGAAGTCAATGGGAATTGTAGTTTCGGAGAAGAAGACGATTGAAATTTTTGTAACGGACGACAGACGACGACGCTGGATGATGACAATAGCTTACGGCCTGTCGGCCGGTGAGCTAAAAACAAGTTAATTTTAGCAAAAAAAAAAAAGTCTCAGTTTTGAATGTCTAGGGTCACCAGAAATTTGTGATGTTAAAATGGGGACACGAGCCAAAAAAGGGTGGGAACCACCGCGCTAAAGTTTCACTATTAAAAAAATGAAATAAACTCAGTAGTCTAACAAATTGTAGTAGCAACAGTCAAACTACAAACCAATATGATGTGCATGAAAAGAAAATCATTGTAATTTCAGAACACCTAGAAAAAGGAGACAGAATTTCCTAGATTCATCCTTGGCCCACGCCCGGTCCTTCCACCATGTTTCATGAAAATCTAAGCTAGACTGTTCAGAAGGACAAATAAACAAAGATACACAAAGAATACAGGACTGTGACCATGTAACTCAATTTACTGCTTAAAAGAAGCCCCAAAATTGATTTGTTTATTTATTTAATCAAGACAGGACGAGTTAACCAGCTATCTTTGTTTCCTCCTCCCATAACCTTGAAAGCAAAACAAGCATTGAGACTGTGTTGAACCCATGACATATTCTCATTTAGCAGCTCCTCTGTTGTGGGATGTCATGGCTATTAATTCTATCTGAGCTTCATTAATCCACATTTTCTCATCCGGCCCCCCTGTCCTTAATCATCATTTCAGCCTTTGCCAGCATGGCCTCTGGTGGCCAAACACAACTAGGGTCACAATGTGTTCCCTCAGCACTCTGGGAATATATGCACACATACACATACATACAAAACACAGATAATAAAGCAGATCATCCATCTCAATCACACTGCATTGGACCCATGTCATTACATTTCTCTCACTTGGGGTAAAGCATAAAAAGTATACACTCAGTGGACGGTGTTGCAGTGTATACAGCGCAGACAGATCTAAAAGGCCTAACAGTTGCCAGATTGTGACTTCCTCGTAGACTGAATGGCACTCCTGAGTGAGATCTGCTTTGTGGAGAAGCTCAAGGTCAATCAACAGAGCAGACAGAAGAAGGTAAAACTAGAATCAGATGGGAGGCTTTAGAAACATCAGCAGCTGGAAGGAAAAAAAACCTACTGGCAATTGAACGACGGTGAAAGAACTGACGACTATGAAAACCATCTTAGCACGGCTCAGTCCAGGTGGGTGATTGGTTGGAAACTGCTTATTGTTCCAGTAGATCTGAGCTGTTCGCCGTTATCTGAATACCAAATGGTTCTAATTTGCTGCACAAGGGGGGAGAAATACCACGAAGGGGGCCAAAACACACAATGGAAACCAGAGAGGGTAATCTGATGGAAATCTCTGAATGTTCCTCTCCCTTCTCGCTAAAGGTTACCCTGCTTAACTGCCTGTCTGCTCGGTGGTTGTTTATTGTACATTTAGAGACAGAAACACGTGAGAAAATGA
Organism: Sphaeramia orbicularis; assembly: GCF_902148855.1. Classification (NCBI taxonomy): domain Eukaryota; kingdom Metazoa; phylum Chordata; class Actinopteri; order Kurtiformes; family Apogonidae; genus Sphaeramia; species Sphaeramia orbicularis. The sequence continues at coordinate 21,879,195 of NC_043978.1, read as the reverse complement.
GCTTATGTATGCATAATGGTGGGTGGGAGTTTTTTTTTTTCAGTTTCAAATGGAAAATTATAGCAGGATTAGATATCAAAAGGTGTCATCTTCACCAACAGGGCTTTAAACACAGAGCACTGGTGTTAATGGTGTCAAGTGGTTGAAATAATGCAGTTCACCACCTTAGCAAGTGTTTTACTATGTTATCTGTTTTAAAAATGCGGTTACCAATTAAACATTCTCTAATCTCTTCTGGGCCTTTCATATAACTGAAACGGAACAGGAGCCACTGTTTAGCATAGCAAATTAGCCACTCAGCAGGATGGATCTGTATTTTCTCTTTAATTTCATATGCCAATGTTTTCTTCCGCATGGGTTTGCTTTTTTTTTGCCGTGTGAGCAGTGAAATTGCAGATTGCAACCAGCTGAATACTCCTAACTCCACTCAAATATCTGTACTTTATTACCACCACCAAGGAACGGCAGAGGTCATGTTTTCACCGGGGTTTGTCTGTTTCTCTGTTAGCAAGATGCATCAAAAAGTTATGGATAGATTTTGATGAAATTTTCAGGAAGTGTTGATACGGGCACAAGGAATAAATGATTAAATTTTGATGGTGATCGGGGTGCGGGGGGGGGGTGTCTGCCTTGGCAGAGATCTGCGCTCTCTGAGTGCTTTTTTCGTTTTCTTCTATTTTTTCATTGGATGTATTATAATTTTTTTTCGTCTTAGTTCATTTTGTCTTCTCTTATTTTATTGTTTCCTTCCTCTTTTTTGCCAGTTCTTTCCTTTTCATTTTATTAAATAAGAACTTCGAACAGATTACGCCAGGCAAGGGAGAGACGTTTCCTGTTGCCTGCCTGTAAAACGAATCGAATACAGGAAAGTGTGCAATATAGAGCAACGGTGGCATGGAATGCACTGCCGCAATTTTTTATTTCAGCAATTCAAGCAGTTGGTTTTTCTAAAAGGTTAAGAATTTTCATATTTACCCAACAATAACTGTCTAAGCTATTGCACATCCTATAGTGACGTCATCCAGATGATTTGTTTTCTTTTGTTTGTTGCGGAGCGGTTTTTGTTTTTGTGTTTTATTTCATTTATTTATTGTTGTTGGTGCTATTATAGTTACTGTAATTGTTTTGCATTGTGTGCATGCTGTTGAATTTTGGTTTTCGTGTTGTTGTGTTGCGTGTCTGTACATCCTTGTTTGTGGAGCGAGTTGTGGGGAATTGTGGTGCTTTGTTTTAATGTCGTTAATTCCCCCAGGAAGAGAAGCTGCTGATCAAACAAACAATATAAATAACAATAATAATTTTGGTTGATTATACATTATTTGCATGTTGCTGTTGACTTTTACTCAAAACATTAGTCTATTTAAACCGTTAAAAGACACTGAAATTATCAGTAGTCTCTGGATTTTCTCCTTTTTCCTTTGTGCATACTCTGCACCTCACCCTCCCATATGGTGGCCACCAAAAACAGAAGAGGCCCTCAACATAGTAGGTGATGATATTGTACCTTAATGATAGCGGATAAAAGCAGGAGAGCTAGACCCTGTGGATGCTAACCACTGATTCTAAGGTAATGAAAACACAACAATAATCAATTTTATTTCATTACAGATTAATGGAAAGGTAAATACACATAGCAAATTTCATTTCTGTATTTAGATCCACCTAAATCCCCCCAAAACGTACACAGTGCACCTTTACATAGTGTTACATTTTGTTTTGCAGAAACAGTGTAGAGGCAACTGTGCAGAAATTAATTACATAAATTAAATAAAGGAATTGGGCAGTGTTTGATGTATGGCTTCTACACAGGTAAGCACAAAACACACACTACAACTATCAAATAATCAATTCACCTTTAAGAAGCACAAAAACTCACTTCACACAAACACGTCTGTTTCACACACCTGAAAAATTACATCAAAAAAGTTGATACTGGAGTAAGTTTACACAGACTACGCAGCTCCAACTATTTTTTTTCCAACCAAACTCATCCACTAACCTTTGAACTCTTGATATCCTAGCTATTCTTGTCATCTGTGCATACAATCTCTCTAGTCACACTCTTTTCTTTTCTCTCACATACTAGCACCAGCAAATCATCCCACCTTACTCCTCCCGCTCATATAAAAGCCATTTCATCTCAGTAATGCAGATAGCAAATAAAGAGAAAAGGCTGTGGAGAAGGGGGGGGGGTGGGGGGTTGTCTGTCTGCATGATAGGACTGTAAGTACATAGAATAACTGTTGCCGAGCACAGCCAAAAGCCCTTAGCATTGTGACACAGCAGATGTTAAGAGTAATGACAGTGGAGATTACCCAATAATTGTAGCAGCGTAAATCATTTCGGAAGGGGAAAAAAAAAGAAGGCGAGAAGAGGAGGAGGAGGGGGCATGGAACAAAAGAGGATGAACCACGATTGAAGCGAAGAACACCTTATTGTTGTTGGTAGGAAAATGTGATAGAGGACAATTTATACGCTTTCATTTTTTCCGCTAACGTTTATGGGCAGACAGCTCATCTGTAGATGTATAAAAGGAAGCTTCCAGAAATGCGTCTCTGACATGTTCCATGGTGGTGGTGGTGGTGGTGGTGGTGATAACGGTGGGGGGTGGAACAGTGGCGATTATGACAATGTGGCTGCTAGTGTTATTGTCTGTGTTTGGGAACTAATCGCTGGGATGCAAGCTGCCGCCTGAGGCCGAGGATAGAGACAGAGATAGAGAGGCCTCTCCATCTAAGGATGTGATGACACGTTTCTCCCTTACATCCTTTGGCGGCATGATCCCCCCCCTCTGACCCCCTGCATTGGGCCTTAACTAGCATCATGTCTTCCCCTGCAACAGTTCAACAAAACCCACGTTAGGTCAACAGATCTGATTTGATCCCTGCTTAGAAAAGGACGTGCTGTGAACACAAGCCAGTGAGCACAAGTGAGTGAGTGTGTGTGTGTGTGTGTGTGTGTGTGTGTGTGTGTGTGTGTGTGTGTGTGTGTGTGTACCAGTGCCTAAAACTGTGGGTATGTGCATGTCCTTCTCTTTTGCTCCGTTGTCACCCTGATTGTGTAATAAACTTTATTCAGTTAAGCGTGAATTATTGTTAATTGAACTAAAAAGTAATTTTCTTAATTGAAACACCAGAGGGAGGGGCTGACCAGATTAACGACGCAAAGGAGTGTTTCTCTCTCGCTCACTCTCCCACCATCTTTACACTTTTATCTAGTCTAATTCTTTTTCCCATTACAGCTCTCACCATAATTTTTTTGCCCCATCTTGCAGCAGCAGTAAAAAGCCTGTAATCTACTTAGCCTCACACATCTTAAAATGGAGACTGGGATGTGCTGAAACATCTCTAAAAAACAGTAGCATCTGGCTGCTTGTGTAGCCCCTGTGCTTACACTTTCTAACACATTAATTGCGTAAACTGCTGTGTTGTTCACGCAAGCAACTCACTCCTTTTTAAGAAAATGTAACAATCCATGCCCAGCATTGCTAGACAATACAAACAATACAGGTCAATACACACTGATGTTACGTGTGATCACTGACAGAATATAACTCTTTTGGCTTTAAATCCATATGTAATTATGCACCTTTGATGCTAATCCTGAGCAGCTAGAATCAAAACAAAGCTAATCTCTACAACATCATCTCCTCTTTCACAAATGTCTAGATAATTACAGAATGCAAAAACACCCATGGTAATCTGTGCATACTGTAATATAGGGATGTGCAATATGACAATATAGATTGTGTGATGATGGAAAAACATCTGTTTTTTATGTTTATCTGGTCGTTTATTCCGTTGTGTTGTACGTGACACTCGTTAGGGAACGATTTTAGTCATTTGAACAACAGTCGGGTTTTTCCACATGGTACAGATGCACACAGGAAATTTGCATGAAGGCAACAACAACATAGAGGAGAGTGAATATATGAGCCAGGTGTGGAGCTACTTTAACCTATAAAAAACATATCTTGGCTTAGATGCTGATCAGATCGTATTTTATGAACAATTCATGGAGAAAACTAGGAAATTTCAAAGGGTCCGAATACTTTTTCTTGCCACTGTATTTCAAAGAGGAGCTATTTCTATCACATGGATGAGTTTTACAAATGAAAATGTGCAACAGACCAGAAAACCAAATATTTCCTATTTACCTAGATAGATAGATAGATAGATAGATAGATAGATAGATAGATAGATAGATAGATAGATAGATAGATAGATAGATAGATAGATAGATAGATAGATGTAAATATTTAAATTATTCATTGTACAGAAAAGAAAATTCACTTCATCTTGATTTATGTGTCATTATCTGGCTTTGAAAGGACCTATATCAGGATAAGGGATTCTAGTCGTACAGCACAGCCCTACTACAATAACAAAGTTACTGTACAATTATCTATGAACCGGCAAAACACTTGTATAAAGTCTGAAAGTACTAACACAAACTTAACAGAGTCCACTTCCAAGCAAATCACTTCTTTCTGCTGTCTTTACTCTATTTTCAGTGTATTATTTATGCTTCCTATTGTGTTGCTTCAGCTCATCAAACGATTTTACATAAAAGACAGTCTCCCGGACTCTGCATACCTCCTCCATAATACTCCAAAAGAACTATGTGGGAGAGTGACCAAGGCCACAAAGAAGGGAGCAATGTTTTGGAATTCAACCCACATACCAGAGCTACTGCGGAGCTTCAGGAAACAGTCACATTCCAGTAAACACATGTGGAATTACCAGGGCAAGCGCTCCTGGTCGCCAGCCTAGCCAAATATTATCTCATACCGAACAATATCACCCCCTACACAGCAGCTATTGGCTGAGTGGGAGGAAGTGATGTATATTGACTTTTCATTTGTGTCTTGCTGACTCTGCTGACAAAGGGACAGAACCACTTCCAGCTGCTAAACATAGGGAAAGAAAAACTGCTGAACATGATTCAGCTGCATTTTTGTCGCTCAAATTAGGGTCTTTCATCAAGAATTCATGACACTCTACAGCCACAACTTCGAGTGAGTAAAGTACCATTATCGCGGTAATATTCCTCTAAACGGTCAGCGCATTACATGTAATATAATCAAATGGGGCCTACAAATGACATAGCTGCTAATGAGATCCATATACACAATAAAATAAACATTATCCATCTATTCCTGCTGATCTCTCTGCATTAACACATGACCTTTGGAACATGAACATTCTTGTCTAACAATGCCAGCGTCCTCCACTATTTGTCTTTCTATTGAGTGTGTCTGAGCCATCTAGCACCTTGTCAGTCATAAAAGCAGTGGGAGAGGAGGAGGGGGGAAGGGAGAGGAAGACGAGGAGGAGGAGAAGGAGGAGGAGGGACAAGAAGAGTGCCATTACCAGTGTTCTGGACCCGTGTCTTCCCAGGGTGAATAATTACGTCTGACATGTCGTGAATAGGGAGGGACATTATCGCAGTGATCCTCTGTACCCCCTCTGTGTGTTCCCTCGCATGCACACACACACACACACATACATTAGGGCCCCTCTGAATGATTTAGGGGCTCAGTTAATAATGCAGGGGCTCCTAGAGCTAATTAGGTAAGTAGCAGAGGGCGCCGGCTGTGACGCCTCAGCTCACTGATACGAGCTGTGGAGGAATGAAGCATCGACTGTGCACATACACACACTGGGAGAGTTTGGGTTTATGTTTCACTGCACACACACACAGAGCTGCTAACTTCAATAATAGAGCTGATTATTATCAAAAGAGATAAAATTCAAGCTTATGATTAAGTTCCAATATTGATCTCGGTGCAAAAATAGAGCCCTGTAAGAGCTTCCCTATTCGATTTCTTTCATCGGAATATGTTATGTATTATTAAGTAGATCAGGGAAGGTAATAGACAACAGGTTGGTATGCTGTGGCTCTTATTTTGACAAGCTGTATCACAGAGGTTGAGAGGTAACAGGGATCCTTGTGCTCCAAGAAAATCAATAGAACGTGATTATCTTGAGAGGGAACAAGTGGGGAGCCAAGGTGGGCCTCGTCACGTGTACGATCTCTCTCTCTCTCTCTCTTGGCTGGCGCCGTAGCTGTCAGCCCTGTAAGTGCAGTGTCAGGGTGATTAGAGAGCAGCGTGGCCCAGACAGAGCACAGCCAACCTCCAGACAAGCCCTCCAGAGACAACAGAGCCACAACATGCCTCAGCCCAGGGTCAAGCCTGCTTTGTCAGCCTCCCTACTCAAGATGGGCCTCAGTGCACAAGTATGAACCATCATGTGGAAGAGATTGTAACGTCTGTGATATATGGCTCCTTTATGGTACCTTTAGGCTAAAAGCAGATATACTTAAAAGCTGCTTCTCCCAAATCACATCAAAACCATATTTTTGTACTTAACCCTGGTGCTATATTGTCTTTTATGATTTATGTCTCTGAGTCTGTGAGAATTCAGCCTAAAAACTGGAGGAATAGCTATCTGAATGAAAGGAAAATCTGTTTATTTGTGCTTTGGAGCAGACCAACCCTTAACAGACTAGATGAAAAACAGCACTTCATAAAAGGTATAACTACGTGTATTTCAATAACTCTGAACCAACATTCAACTTATGATAATTTAATGCATGAATGAATGCATCTTATTTCTCATCATTAAAAAAATCATCATAATAGCATAGATCATCAGTCAAATAATGCTGTCACACTTACTTCATACATGGATTAATGAATAATCACGTTACCTAGATGTTAGATAAATAAACCTTGATTTTTATGTTTATTACCCTATGAAGCACTGTATTCTGTCCACCCCTGTAAATGTGCAGTTAACACCATAAATCACAATGAAACTTGGTAGTGTTAATGATATTTACAAGTGATACAAGTCCATATGCAGGGTTTGCATTTTTGTCATTGTTTGGAAGTCAAAAGGACAACCAGTTACAGACTTATGTTTAATCACATCCTCTACTATTTTTGAATCATAATCTGTTAATGTAGTCTTCTTTTTATGAGGTTACAGCAAAATATAAAATACAATAACAACATCATGTTATCCTAACAGCCAACATTTATGTGAAATTCATAGTATTGCATTAAAAATATTGTGGCCATGACCCTCGACCATCAAAATCTTTATAGTTCATCTTTGAGTTCAAGTTGCCAAACTTTAAATCAAGCTGTTCCTGAGATAACATGTTTAAACAGTAATAAGGAGTAAAACCGATAGGAAACCCTTCTAACAGACAGAAGTATGAGTCATTGTCATGACACTGATAAACACTACAATGAGACTTAGTTCAGCAGCATTCCATATAGCAGAATTCTGATATCTTAAAAAAAAAAAAAAAAAGGCCTTACAAAACTTTTCTAAAATCAATGATCGCTTTAAAATAGACATAATAAATACATAGTTGTAGTTGTACCAATAGTTGTAGTTATAAAAATAGACTCAAAAGGAGAGAATAAAGCACTGATTGCATTTTGCTTTGAGCTTCAGAAGGCTGTGCACCACCCAAGATATGGATGCATATAACTTGTATGTATGAGTATGTACATTTTTCTTACATTGCTGAGCCCCAGATACAGCATGTTTATCAATATGTTCTTAAATACTGATAATTCTGAGAGGAGTATTGAATAGATAGCAGCCAAATAATCATGTGGAACTATTGACCAATCCACACTAAAGCAGATATTTTGAAAAACTGGTATTTTGGTCCATGTTTGGGCCTCTCTTCTACTTGTAAATAGAATTTTATGTCACAAAAAGATTTTTTTTTAATGAATTTATTTATTTATTTATTTATTTACCCAAAAAGTTAAGTACTCTTTACCCTTTAGGGCTAGTACTAAAATTAGTTACACTCATATCACTACAGACTAAAAATTAGCTTTATAATATTATTAAAATAATATAGAATCATTAACATTATATTCTACTTTCATTGAGCTTTTTTCAATACGTCTGGTTTTTTTACATTTGGTAAATATCGGTAAAGTTTTGCGCATATGTCCACTGGAAAAGCGACTAGTGGGGTCTTCCTCTTGATTTTTAACGAGACCACATGCATTTGTTTTCACCGTCTGCACAGGGACTACACAAACTTCCGGTGTTCGCGACCGAACCCATGTGAAATATATTTTAAGAAAATTAAAGGAAGGTCCGCACAACCTGTGAGCTCCCGAACCTCAGACCTCAGTCTGATGAAGGGCCCCAGCCCGAAACGTCACATAGCTGAATAAATGGTTCGGGAGCTCACGGGTTGTGCGGACCGTCCTTTATTTTTTCATAGTTAATTTTTTAGGATACTGCACACCTCCTATTTTTGGATGTGCATGTTGTTTACCCTTTTTTCAACATATATTTTGAGTGACTTATCTCATGTAATATTGTATGTTATATATCACGCCACTTCTTATGACATTTGGCGTGCTATAAGAACGCATTTTGGAACTTTCGCGTGTTGTTCAACGCCATTTGATGGGGTGTCAGTTAATGGAGACTGATCTCATAGATGAAACGTGAAATCTCGGTCTATGTCACGCTAGTTCTTATGTCCATTAGTTTTGATGAGGACACTATTATCTGTTAGCTTTAATACAGAATACGACGCTAATGCAGGAGAGCAGGGCGCTAACAATAAAATTAGCAATAGCCTAGCTAAGTATGCCACAAGACACAAAATAAGCACAACAAACTCAACAAAATACCACTGCAGCTATTCCATTTTAAAGCTGTTATATGTGCAGGTGCATTAACTTACCTTGTTTACAAGTGTGTTTTAACCAAGTCAAGGCCAAAAACACCAGAGGATCCAATTTCCGGTTTAGACTTCGACCACAATGTTTAAAAAAAAACCGAGGAAAATATTTGACTTCACAAAAACACTTATTTGATAAATTAAACGTAACGTGAGGCTTCATATACATGCAGTTTGCAGGCTTTAGTTAAGTTAATTAAGTAATAGTTTACTGAGAAAGAGTGGCGTAGATTGATTCCTCCATCTTTTTTTTTTTCTACTTGAAGTCAGTTTCGTGTTGGATGAGGTTTTTTTTTTTTTTTTTCCTTTTGTCATTTAACTAAATAGTCACGAATTAAAACGACTTCGTACACTATTAATAGTTGTACTGTTAGGTAGAACTTTCTATTTGGACCACTGTAAAACAGTATTTCACAAATAATATATGATAATCTTTTAAGTTTATTAACCAATGTCAGTCTGACTTCTTTTTGGTGTTCCACTAATTTTCCAATATGCTGTATTATTATTGTTGTCAGTGTGAGTTATTCCAATAAGAATGAAAAATGATTAATGAAATGAAATTTAATAAATTGATCTGCTCTTAATCTCCTGAAAGGACTGAACTGTTTGTGATTTTCTTATATTTATAATTTGTTATCAAATAATTTATTTCGGACAAATGAGAAGAAGCATTAAAGATATATATTCAAGACATATAGCACAAATAGAAAACACCAAACACAGTCTGCACATATTTGAAAAGAAGCTGGTGGAAAGAGGCATGTGTGCTGTTTTTTTATTTCATTTATTTATTTTTTTTACAAGTAGCAGCCGCTTTGGAGGTAATTATATAACCACTATGACAAAATAATTGAAAGTGGAGTTGTCATGGTTTTCCTGTTTGCAAATGTCAATTAAAAAAAAAAAAAAAAAAAAAACACACACACGACATGTTTACAAATACCATGTATTTAAAATGAATCCAAACAATAACTAAATGTTCTAAGTAAAAAGTAAAATGTAATTTAAGAATATGACAAGTTAAAAAAAAAACAGTATACAAACTGCATTAAATCAAAAAGTAATTTCAAGGCCTATTATATTGAATTCCTATAAACAAATGGGTTGTCTACCACTAATTATCAAAACAAGAAAACAGAAATCATTTCAGGGTATTATTGTGCTGTCATTCTATCACGGAGGTCGGTGTGTGTGTGTGTGTGTGTTTGGCAGGGGGATTCATACGAGGATTTCCGCCATATAATCTACATTTTTTCAACTGTTCCCTTTTCTTTTCTTTTTTCTAAAGTTCCCTGTAGCGCTCACTTGTTGACAGACTGCTCATTAGTGTGACAAAAACTTTCAGCACCGTCTGCAGTTTCTGGAGTTCACTAGCTGTATCCCAGAGCATAAGGGAAAGCCATACTCTACCTGTACGTGATAGCTATGGCCTGAGGGTTGACAGTATCTAATCACAGCCTCAACAGGTGAGGAGAGGAGACGATGCAGACAGCATGGCACCACATGGAATTCCTCCACTATCATAATGTAGATCAAACCACACACAGAACACAGGATTTATGATGAAAATATTGCTTTTTACAATGATATTCAATACAGTAAATAATGCACAGAATATATTCCATCGTATTATCATATTGTATTGTATTACAGCGTGGAAACATTTACTGTCATTAAGTCAGCTGCTCCCTCACAGGATTAAATCTCCAATGACTTATATCAATTCAAGCCCAAAACCACAGTCCTCAGGCACTCATTCAAGTGTACACAAACATGATTTCATTAATCTTTATTCATTTACAATGCGATGTTTCTCAGCACGGTGTTTGAAGTCATCTGACCTCGTCCTCACCTCGACGGAGAAGAACCTCGTCAGACATAAAAGCCATCAGAGGGGGCAGAAGAAGCCAAATCTCCCCAGGGAAAGGAAAAGCAGAGGAGTAGGAGGAGATGGAGGAGGAGGAGAAGGAGGAGGATGGGTGTCACTGTCTCTACAAAGCCTTCTTATCCTCCAGATATCAAAGCGCTTGTATTCCCTGCACAAAATATTGTCTGAAAGATGTGAGTCACCTTGGAGAAAAGGATAGAAGGAAGGAAGGAAGGAAGGAAGGAAGGAAGGAAGGAAGGAAGGAAGAAAGAAAGAAAGAAAGAAAGAAAGAAAGAAAGAAAGAAAGAAAGAAAGAAAGAAAGAAAGAAAGAAAGAAAGAAAGAAAAGTGAAGAATTATGCGGTTCTGACAGTCCAAGACCACACAACAACCTTCTCAAAAGATGGATTTGATAACAATAACATAACATACTGTATGAGGCATCTTTCTGTCTGAGGTGTGTTCAGTGTCTCCAAAGTGACGAGGCAGAGATGATTTACAAGACAACCCTAATCTGAGCATCTCTTCTCGCTGCGATGGAGTCGAGCCATCCCAGACGACTGACAAACCAGGAACATACTGTATCTAAAGTTGTAAATGCAACACAAATTGAAGATGGTTTGCTTCTAACATTTCGTCTAAGGCACTAATTGTTACCTCTATTCTCCATTTTTATTTGCTTTCTAAAGAGGAAGTATTTAGGATGTAGGCCAGATGGGTACACAGCGCTATTGTATGGTTGACAGAGAGATGACCTTGTTGTGCCTGTGTGTGTGTGTGTTTAATCAGACAGAGAGGGGGGATTAGAGACCAGGCACCTGGCAGGTGGAAACAGTCTGTACTCATCTGATGCCCTCCTGTCCTTCTATACACACTCACACACAATGACACAATATGTAACTTGCTCATAAATGTACTGTTGTATTACATGTCCAGCTTATGTATTCATAGACACCAGTGTTAAAGGTTCAGTATGTAGCATTTACACATCCTCACAAGGATTGGAAAGTTGTGTTGTGTTTAGAGATGTTTGTTGACATTAGCTGACTTCATTTCTAAGTGACCAGTAGCTAGTTGCAGTAGGTGCTCAAGCATAAGAGTTTTCACAGAAAATTTGGCCAATCTGGTACAAGGTTTTTATCGTTAACGAAAACTAATGAAATGACAAAAACTAGAATTGCAAAAACATTTTCGTTAACTGAAATAAATAAAAACTATAATTAAAAGAAAAAACGATGACTTACTGAAACTGTATTGTGTGTTTACAAAACTAACTAAAACATATAAAAATGATGGATAAAATTCCCTTCGTTTTCGTTTTTGTTAATGTCAGATCGTTATGAAATTGATTTATTTCACTCGAGTAATTTTAGCTGCTGGCACCATACGACACTTCACGGTCCGTCACTTGTCGTTTAGAGTCGTCTTCTCGTCCCCACTCTACCTGGAAACATAGAGACTAAAGGTGGGAGAAAGCAGAGTCCTGTCTGGGCTTTATTTGAATACAACGGCGAGGAAGATAAAAGATATTTTTAAAAAATAAATAAATAAAATAAAACTAAGCATTTAGAAAAAAAAAAAAAAAATATATATATATATATATATACATAAACTAGCAAACCTGCTCTAAAAACGAATTAAAACTAACTGAATTAGAGAAAAAAAAGGTCAAAACTAAATAAAACTAAACTATAATGAAAAATCCAAAACTATTATAACCTTGATCTAGTATAAACATCCAGGGTTTACACTATGTTATTATAGGTGTAGGTCTCAAAGAAAGTCAAGTAAAGTTCTAATGGTTTTGAGTTATGCTACAGTTTAAAGGTTAAAGGTTAACTCACTTAATTATCCCTGTGGGGAAATTCAGTTTCTGCGTTTTACCCTTCGCAATACACACTAGCATTAGCAATTAGCATTAGCATGTAACGCATTATTAGGAACATTGAGCTAAAATGTGTGACAAAATAATTTAATGGTCTTTTTAGTGTAACCTATTAACTGCAGCTACAATCATGCTTTATGTTGGGGAAAAAATGTGTTTTATTCACAAGAAATCTGTGATAATTAATCAGTCAATCACACTTGTCAAATAAAGCCCAACATGGTAGACATTACCACTTCCGTTTCACCTGAGATCTTGTTCACAGAAGAAAAAATTAAAAGATGGATAACTTATCAGAGGTTCCAAATAAAACAAATGAGATCAAATGAGACAGCAGGGGGGGCACATCGATTTAGTATTTTTAAAATAATAGTGTAAGTCTGTGGGAGCCAGGGATTACCCCCAGCGGCCATAAGTAGTACTACAACTTTAAAAATGTTGACTTCATTTTGGAGCCGAGATGTCTAAACAATCTGTTAATGGTAATGTCCACTTGAAGTATAGACGCATAAAGTACAAACCAGCGCAAAAATCAAATGCAAATATTAGCTAATGTAGTTATGTTTATAGGCAAAATGGTGTATAAGTAAACATAGGAAAATATTTGCTAAATTGTCTTGTTCGTATAATTTCATAACCACTATCCAACTGGACTGTCAGTTAATAAGATAGATAATACATAATGTCAAGAAAGTCACTGTTGGTATGGGGGTCACCATTGGTTCTTGGGGGGTGGGGTTCATACTTTTTGTGTCACAATATCTTATATTGTAAAATGTTAATTTCTTACTTTTTGGGGGGGATTTTACTTTTGGAGATGCACAATGAAAATAAATTTTAAAAAACTGATTAAAAATTTTTTTTTTTTTAAAAAGTCGTTTTTTGTAGCAGACTACAACTGCTGTTGATATATCAGACTATGAAAATACATAAATAACAAGACTACACACCAGTGGTGGCTGCTCATCATTCAGAGAGGGGAAGCTCACTGTCGGCTTACATCAAAAAAAAATGTCAAGTTATTTAAACATAAATTCGTCCCTCCGTTCCTTTTTAAGAAAATGCTCAGTGACCTTATCGTACCAACTAAACAAGAAAATGTTGAAATTATGTTAAATTGAAATAAGGAAGTACAATGAGTGTGTTTTATTTACAGTGCAAAAAATGACCAAGTAATTTCGTAGTGGTTTCTCTCTTGATTTCACAGCAGAACGCATGATGGTATTAAACTGGACTGTGTCAGTGAAGGAGTAGATCTCAAAATAGCTGTCAATCAAACGGGATTCAGCCTTTCGACTGATCCTCCAATCCGCACGTGGAAGCCCAGTGTCCAGCCCAGCCAAGCTCCGCCCACAGCTCCATTCACCCCCAGAGATGCCGAGCATCCGGGGGCGGGACAACATCGTGGCATTTATCCAGTTACCGTCCAGTTTTGAGGCAATGAAAAAAACTGTTCCATGAAGTCCCATTGAAGAGCATGGACGCTGAGTGTCTACGGGCAAATGCACTGAGCAGAGATCGAATGAGAAAACAGCGCAACGGGAATGTATGAGAAGTGAACAACATCGAGTCTGTTGATTTGTGATAAAGCTGATTCTGAACAAACTCGTCTGTGAGATGTACATGTTCTAACACATTTGTAGTCAATGAAATGTCAACACAACCATACATATTTAACCATTTAATTTTCGTAATTTTAGGGGAAGCCGGGCTTCCCTTGCAGTCTATGAGAAATCGCCTCTGCTACACACTCAAAAGTCACAGAAGTGATGTGATCATACTTTTCTGTCTACACAGTCTGTTCATAGCCTGAAGTTGCCTGTGCATTCATTCAACTTGACCAGGACTGTAGTGATTTCAACACTTCCAACACTTTTTCACATCACACTTGAAGAATGAGGTGAAAGATGCCAAGGTAATGTCTATTTTTGTGTTGGTGACATGAATCATGTGAGATGAGAGATGTAGCCCATTGAGACATACTATCTTTAAAACAAACTGCACCTTTTTTAAAGGTCATATATTAAAATAACATCATATTTGTAGGCGATAGCACAACTCAAATGGGATCAAAAAATGCACTGACCACCCTTCATACATACTGATGCTGTGAAAATGTACACATTGCATCAATAAAAACCAAAACACTAAAAATAATGCAAATAGAACCCTGCTATTTAACTTCTAGCATGTTACTGTTGCCTTAAAAGGCTTCAAAATTCCTTTTAACAGTTAAACTGTTTTGCCAGGTAAATTTACCCAAAAAAACATCAAGCTCCAAAAGCTTACAGCTCTATCATGACTTCTGTCATCCTTCCCAAAAGAGTACTAAGCACTCCATCTGTTATGTCCCGCTCAAAGATAGTGATCAAGTGGAGTCACCAGTGTTAACTTAAAACAAACAACAGTAATTACCCTAATTAAGATTTGGCAGATTCCTTTAGATTAATAGTAGACTGCACTACACTAATGATGTCTGAGGAGAGGGAAGACATCTACAGATGAGGTCAAGTTGAGGATTAAGATGGAGCGGAGACTGAAATAAAAGTGAAAATACAAGGATTTATGAGGTGAAATGTATTGTTTATTAGAGAACAAAAGAGGAGATGGTGTAGAAAATGAAAAGAGATGAAGTACAAGGAGGTAAGGAAGGAAAGTAGGAAAGGGGAGAGGAAAGACATGCAAGGAGGGTGTCTGAGTGTGTGTCTGCATGCCCGATGAAATTCAATGATCGAGGAGGGCTTTTTTCGGCTGCACCGGGAGTAAATGGCTCTGCAGGCGCCTGTCACTCTGAGGGCCAGCATGGGACGATCAGCAGTGATGACGGGGCCACAGACCTGTGTCAAGACGCTGAACCCAGCTGTCAATCAAGCTGCTCTGCCCTATGGGATGACAAGGATGGACTTTAATCCTGCTGAGGAGAGAGAGAAGGAAGATGAAGAGTGATGGAAAGACGGGAGAGAAAAATTACACAGGGAGAAAACAGAAAGAATGACAGCGAGGAGAAAAGAGTGTAAAAAACTAGCAGTGGGGAAGTTACTTGCGAGCTGTACATGTACATTAAAATCTAATTATGTTATTGAACTTACAATGAGCTCAACAGGTGATGAGGTAACTTTATAAAGTTCACACTGTTCACACAGAAATTGGATTTTGTCCTTGTCTTTCCTAGGGTATGTGAACTTGTCATTTGACAGCTAAAGGCCAGTATGAGTCATCTGCCAGCTATCTAGGACTATAAACGCTCAGTCCTCCTGGGAACACTGAGGAATTGACCAGGAACCAGCAGTCCAACATAACACCACAGAAAAAGAGAGACTCTGTCCCACAGTCGGGATCCATTGGAGCTTTAGCAAGCTGTTTTCAATTAGCGCTTGCTGATTCTCAGTGTTGGTCTACCACATCATTTCAAGTAAATGCAACTATAACTTAAAACCACAATGTTTGGTTTGGCCCACGACGATAACTGCGCTTCCCTCCTTTCTCTTGTGAGAGGTAGTCGCTGTAGACGTCCCCTCACATGCATTGGTCTTCATCAGTTGTACTGTAGATAAGTCTTTCATTTACAGTACTTTTAGCTCTAAATCACAAACATTTTTCACAACAATAACCGTAATCACAGACAGTATGCTCAGCATGGTCTAAAGTCTTGGCCTCGTCTCGGTCTAGAGTATAATTTCACTCCGATTTGTTTCGAATCTCAGTCAAAGAGGATTCAGGATTTCATTTTGAGACCACAGCTGTAGGGATATCAATAGATTTCTGCTTCTTTTTCTGATTTATTTCTTAACATTGTGGTTTGGGGATTTTTTTTTTTACATTTATTTAAGCTGTAAGTCTTTTGGCATCTCTTTTTTTTTGGCTTTCCACAGACTGCCTCATCTTGCCTCTCAGTGGCAAAAGAAAACATCTCACCCCTTATAAGACATCAATTTGTAAAACATGAAATGTAGTGTAGCACCATTGTTGTGCATCTAGTCTGGTCTCAGTCTTGACTCATTCTTGCCCCCTTGGTCTCAACTTGGTCCTGGTTCCTCAAAGTCTTGGTTTTTGTCTCGAACGTCACACTCTGGTCTTAGTCATGATGTCTTAGTCTTGTTCTTCGTATTAGTGGTTTTGAATAAAACACTGGAATTCGGGCGTTTGACTGTGAAGTAAAATTACTAATACCACACTGCAAAAACTCACCACCACAAGTAAAATCTCTGCAATGAGAATGATTTTAAAAAAAATTTAAGTATAGAAAGGAAAACATACATAAAAGTAAAAACTATATTTGTTCCACCATCATATCATTAATAACAATAAAATCATTAATGATAATAGAGCAGTGGTTCTCTACCTTTTTTTGGCTCCTGAACTCATTTTAACATCACAAATTTCTGGAGACCCCAGATATTCAAAACACAGGCTTTTTTTTTGTGGCTAAAATTAATTTGTTTTTGATCATGTAATAGTTTGCTTTAAATAAACGTTAATTTTAGATGACATTTAGTCTATATAATGTATATTATTATGGACGGAGGCAGAAAAGCCAGGTGTAGATTACTGCACAAAGTGAGAATTTTATTTTCCTTGGTCAGGATATAATAATAATAATAATAATAATAATAATAATAATAATAATAATAATGGATTAGATTTTATATAGCGCTTTTCTAGACACCCAAAGCGCTTTACATTATTGACCCATTATTCATTCACTCTCACATTCTCCCTCTGGTGGTGATAAACTACATATGTGTCCACAGTTGCCCTGGAGCAAACTGACAGAAGCGTGGCTGCCAATTCGTGCCTACGGCCCTTCCGACCACCACCAAATATTAATACATTCATACACCAATGTGAATGCCACTGGAGGCAAGGAGGGTGAAGTGTCTTGCCCAAGGACACAATGGACTGACTAGGATAGAGCCGGATTCGAACCGCCAACCCTTCGGTTATTGGACGACCTGCTCTACCACCTGAGCCATGACCGCCCCCAAGGATATGTACAGTCAGTCCAGCTTGGATTTACAAGGCTGACAACTAATACTGAACAAACAATAATTTAAACTATGAATTATGAAAGAGCTGCAGCATCTGAAACTGACCACAATGAACATTTGAAAGATAAACAGTAGCACAGTGCTTCAGTTTCAGCTTCACAGTTTGTTATGTCTTTTATGGATTGGGATTGTCTCTCTCAACTCACCATATGTTTTTTATTTGTAAGGTTTTTTTTAAATTTATTTTCATCAATTACTAGAAATTTCAGGCGACCCCATTTGAATTCCAGGTGACCCCACATGTGGTCCCGACCCCAAGGTTGAAAAACACTGTAATAGAGTATAATGCAATGATTCACAATAGTATTATTACTTAAAGCTGCGTATGACTTTCATCACCAATTTTTCATCGAATCTGTAAAACCCGAGTCATAGCCTAAGTATAATGAATCTGTAAGTCTTTCCGTGATTATGCACCTGAGTCTCTTCCTTCATGGTGAACAGAGCCAGTAGGTCACTCGGACAGTTTCGGAAGTTTGTTATAACATGCATTGTGGGAAGTGGAGTTCCCCGCAGCTGCATTATGGTCATAGTGGCAACAAACACAGAAACGGCTTCATTGCCTTTTGCTACTCCAGTTGCATGGAGCTCCACTTCCCACAATGCACATTGCGACGAACTTCAGAAAATGTCAGAGTCACCTACTGTCTGTGTTTATAAACAAATGGATTGTTTATGGTGGAGTACACTTCAAAATTGTTCACCATGAGGAAAGAGATTCAGGTGTGTAATCACAGAAAAACTTATGGATTTGTGATATTTAGGCTATGACTGGGATTGTGCAAATTTGATGAAAAATTGGTGATGAAAGTATATGCAGTTATAAGCAGGATTTGACTTTTGTTCTTGGTTGAACTTACCTCTATTTGATATAACACTAAGGATTATTTCCATTATGGATGAATGTGCTGATTAAATGCTAAAACATTGTCACAATTACCTAGAGAGACATTGCAACACCTTCACATTACCTGTTATGTTCAGCACATTAAATTAATTCTTAAAGCAGCAAATATTCACATCTGAGAAGCTGGAAAAATGGAATATTCTCACCTGAAAAATGAAAAGGTTGGATGGATTCTTTTTTTTTTTTTTTTTTTTTTACCTGTACCTCTATATAGCACTGTGTAAATTAATTCATAACAAAACATCAGAATTTCATTATATATCACACACACTTATATACTTGGTATATTTAACCACTACTATCATAAATGTAGTGAATTTCCTTGAACAATTAGTGAAGTAGAGGTGGAAAGTAGCAGGGCAAAAAATGTTCAAGTAAAGTTTAAGCAACTCAAATTATACTAAAGTGATAAATGTGCTTCGATTCCACCACTGGCCATAAGGCTGGCAGTTCCCATATGCTCGAGCTGTTCACTGGGAGAGAAGAGGTCAGAGCATGGATGCTAAATATAAGCTGTACATGCTCTATTTGCATAATAATAAAATAAGTGCAGTGAAACATTTAACAGTTCAAAGTCCAGGCTGTATCCAGTGTCTTTTCCAACTGCAGTGTCAGGTTTGTTTACATTGAAACATCCCCAGACTTTACCCGTCTGCGTCCCAGTCCAGTTGTCGGCCAAAACATCTGATTGCCACATCAGAGTTGAACACTTTCTTTGCGGCAGAAATATTTGCATTGAACAAAGTGTGTGTGTGTGTGTGTGTGTGTGTGTGTGTGTGTGTGTGTGTGTGTGTGTGGTGGGGGGGTGATGACAGGTAGAGAGACACAGCTGCAGAGAGACAATCAGTCAGAGGCAGCTTTCAAGGGACACTATGAACCAAGAGGAAAAGCCAATGATCTTTCAGGGCCCAGATGTACAGTGTCCCGGAGGTGATCAGAGCCGTGACCTGACACTCCAGCATCCCAGCATGCTCGGCAGATGTGGGTCAACTGACATCTGTTTCTCGCTACAGCCCGGGCTCAGCTCAGCTCAGCTCAGCTCGGCCCGACCCAACCCTGCTGCCATATTCATCCTAATAACCACTCCCATAATCACCAGGGATTATTCTAATATTAGTGAGCACACACAAACCCACAAGCGCACACACACACACACACACACACACACACACATGCACACACTGACTGCTCTGATTAAGGTATAGTGCTCCATATGTTTTTTTTGGAGGGTTTTTTGGGGGGGAGGATTTGTATGTTTTTAGCTCTTCAGTGAAAAGCCTTGAAAAAGCCAGCTTAGAGGGGACTAAAGAGAGTCCCTGCATAAATAATATTGGAAAATAGCCTGGGCAAGGGGGGGGGTCACGCTGGGGTGAGATGAGGACTGCCAGCAGAGGTGCTCTGACAATGAGAACGCATGATGCTGCTGCACCACAGATCTGGCCTTGAAGTGAGGCGTTGAAGAGAGACAGCGGTGCGCTATTCTGTCTCCATAAAGGAGGGATTAAGAAGCACTGACAGGATGTGTGAATCAAGATGGCACACTCACCACACAACAGGACTAGAAAGAGACACTGCAGGGGGCTGTCAAGACAAACCCTGAGTGAGTTGCGAGGATTACCATATAATGATGAAAGATGATGAAGACTGATGAATAGATTGTTGAAGCTTTAGCTTGGGGGAGGGAGAATGACGTGCTCCTGTGAGAAACTTGACATTTCAAGCTTGGATGCCAGAGCTCAGAATTTCCAACATGAACCAATGTGCTTTTTTCCCACCAGTTTTACTTATTCATGCACTCAGCTGATTGCTTGTTTTGTTTTTTTCAAGTTTTTATTTGCCTTGCACAATTGTAAACTCATTACATCCCATGCATTCTTGTAGTCGCTGGCGGAAAATCGTTTACTGAAGTACTGTACTTAAAGCTGCACGAGCTGAAATCAGGGGGAAAACATGACTAAAACTTGAAAATACAGACTTTCCTTTTTGCAGCTTTCCTCCCATTCCGGATCAAAAGACTACATATAAATATATAAAATATATCAGTATGTCGTGCTGTGAATATAAAATTTTTTGCCCATTGATGCCAAAAACCTATAAAGCACAACAGGTTTAAATAAAGTTTTGAGGTAGTTCCCTTCAGTGTTTGAATTTAATGACATTTCATACTTCTGTTTCACTACATTTCATCCATACTACACACACTGCGGAACATGAAAATGATCAGTTTAGTGTTTAGAATGAATTGCTCTGACGTTTTGCCAAAAATCCCCAAGCACTGAAGTGTAAAGATATGAACTGAACATATTTACTCCCATGGTGATGAAACCTAACCCCACGGGGCCCTTAACCAGAGCCTCAGAAAGTGACCAGATGGGATGAGAACCGCTAAGAAACAACATTTAGAGTTAAAAAAAAAAAAAAAAAAAGGAATAAAGTGATAAGCACTAGAAGCACTGTTGTTGTTTTCACCACTGGAAACAGCTCTAAATGAAATGAAGTTTGATGATGAAATGGCAGCGTTTCTTCTACACAGGGGAGTTTGATTATGAGGCTTATGAAGGTATGAAGTTATTATGTGATGTTATTATCTTTGCTAAGTTGCTGCTTGTTGATCCATGGGTCAGATTAAACTGGAACAGTTCTGACGTTATTTGGATGATTCCAAACACATCTTTAGTGACAACACAAACTGTGCAGTAAACAGGTGATTTGTTTGTTTTTTTTTACTGTGGCTGCTTTAAGCTAACACAGCTACAGTGTAAACTATCAGCATATTCAGCACATGAAGATTATGAGACTCAGTGTTATTTTGAGTGACTGTCCAGATAAGTGACTATGAGTTTTAGTTTGAAGAAGAAAACTTGATGATACCATAATACAGATGTGTGTAAACAATGAGTTTTACATCTTATTCAGTGAGCAATACAGTCTGTGGATATACAGCGTTAATTTGGTAACCCTCCCCCTTCTGTTGAGAGTTTGGGATATCAGTACTACATGTAACACCTTTAAAATACTTTTTTTCAGACTTTTCGGCTCCTTGAACAATTTACAGTGCGTCACCAAAAAAATCAAAGACAAGACAAAAGTCCAAAAACTAAAAATAGCTTTGTTAACAGGAACAGCTTTTCCTCTTTCTCACTCCATTAATCATCTTTTTAATTTATCTGGTGTTCGTCTAGGAAAAACTAGATGTGAAGAGGTTCATATTAGCTCCAACTGTATGCCCATAACCGGTTTCTACAACACTAGTCACTTTTCCATTGGGCATCTGCGCAAAACTTTACCGATATTTACTAAATGTCGAAAAAACAGAAGTGCGTGATGTCAGTTTTTCCATTAAATCCCAGATGCGATGATTTGTCTATTTATTACGATGAGATGACACAAGAAGTCATTCCATAAACATGGCGACGAATGTAAATATGGTGTTGATTTACAGATATATTCATTATTATTATATATTACCCCTCTATCTCGTACTAAATTAAAAAATGATTGGGTTTCTTGGGGTCTTGGGGTCTTGTTCACAAGTGAGGGAAGGATGGAGCGTGAGATTGACAGATGGATCGGTGCGTCTGCAGTGATGCGGTCGTTGTGTCGGTCTGTCATGGTGAAGAAGGAGCTGAGCCGAAAGGCGAAGCTCTTGATTTACCAGTCAGTCTACATTCCTACCCTCACCTATGGTCATGAGCTTTGGGTCATGACCGAAAGGACAAGATCCCGGATACAAGCGGTCGAAATGAGCTTTCTCCGTAGGGTGGCTGGGCGCACCCTTAGGGATAAGGTGAGGAGCTCAGTCACCAGGGAGGAGCTCGGAGTAGAGCCGCTGCTCCTCCGTGTCGAGCGGGGCCAGCTGAGGTGGCTCGGGCATCTGTTTCGGATGCCTCCTGGACGCCTCCCTGGGGAGGTGTTCCAGGCATGTCCTACTGGGAGGAGACCTCTGGGAAGACCTAGGACATGCTGGAGAGACTATGTCTCTTGGCTGGCCTGGAAACGCCTCAGTGTCCCCCCGGAAGAGCTGGAGGAGGTGACTGGGGAGAGGGAAGTCTGGGCATCCCTGCTTAGACTGTTACCCCCGTGACCAGGCCCCGGATAAGCAGAAGATAATGGATGGATGGATGGATGGATGGATTTCCTGGTGTGTCCACACATACCTCGACATGTTTCTTCTTCACTTGTTGTAACGTCCATCACCATCTGTTTATTTTAATTCAACTGAATCTAATTGCAAAAAAAGGTCTTTCCATTGCAGTTTTGCATGATATACCATTTGCGCTATGCCCGAAAAACCACTTCTTGCCAGCGCAAAAACTTTAAATCGAAAAATGAGACTTTCGGCAAAATTGTCGTTTTTCCATTAGGTTATATTTGCGAAATTTGAGGGTCAATGGAAAAGCAACTACTAATGCTTCACTATTATTATCTAATGACATCATTATCAAACATACCAGTCAGAAGGACCAAACTGGTATTTTTCCTCAAATACTTTAACTACATTTTGCTGCAAGTACTGATGCACTTTTAATTAGGAGGGATTTTTCATGGAAGTCTTCAGTGGTCGTAAACAGCTTGTAGGATACGTTCGTCTCTATTTTGTGTGTGAGATCATCTCTCCCCCCTTTCTATATGCCTCCCCCGTTTTTTTCTCTAAGAGGTCTATTTGTGGAAGTCATGGCCTGCTGGTGTTTATGACTCTCATTGGGCCCCTACCGCTGATGTTTTCTCCCGCACACACACACACACACACACACACACACACACACACACACACACACACACACACACACACACACACACACACAAACATGCACACAGTGGGCCCTTACTGCTGACACTCAACTTCATTCTTTGCTACAGCTGCATCTGTTGTCACCATGGAGACCTTGTTTATTACTTAACCCCCCTAGCTCACAAGCACGTACACTACACACACACACATAGCCGAACAGGCAGGCTGTGTCTCCCTCTGTGTTTGATTTGGTGTTATAGGACCCATCAGATCACAGCCCCCAGCAAGCTCAGGCCCATATGCACAAACACACACACAGCAGTTGGCCATGATGGATGCAGAAGGCCCATGCTAAACACAGAGCCATAAGCAGCACACCACCTAATCACCTCCAGGCTGGTCTGGATAATGACATTTGTTAAGGCTTTGACTCAGCCTGCGTGAGTAAGGAGGGCAGTCTGGCTACCTTTTCTTTCACAAGCACTGATATAAATAGAGAAACTGACAAAATACCCATGTGAATCGTCCAAAAGCAAAGCAGTAGGGGCAGTGTTCAAGAAGACTGTCGACTTGCAAAGTGTCGGGTGTGTTCATGCATACATGTCCGTGTGTGAGTATAGAGGGCGTTAGTAAAAGGCCATCCTGCTTAGCGGGCGGCAGCATGCAGGCAGGTTTTTCACGAGAGGGGGAATCTGTTATGCAACATGTGAGAGCCTGCTAATCTTGCCGAACAGCCTGCTCCTCCTGGCCACCTCTCGGCCAGTATACGCACACACATACACAAATACGCTCACACTCACACACCTCCTGGCCATCTTTCTAGCCATGCATGGCTACACACCCAGGTGGCCTTAATGGGTTTAAGAGCAGTCGGAGATCCTCCTGCTCTGCTGTCCAGACCTGAGCCCTCCTGTCTCCTGTCGCTGCATGTGACTGCACAGGAAGACGCGTGAGAGGTCAAGGTGCAAGGAAGTCAACGAAAGGTGCAACTCTGGTTCCCTGTTTAAAGTTTTTACAAGTGGAAGTAATGTTTCAACTCAGTCTGATAAAATAGTGCTAAGGTATGTATAACCAATATTTCTGAACATGCGGGACAATCGGACACAGCAGACCCTCATCCCTTAGATCACATCTACTACACTGAGTAACTCTACTATGAGTTACACCAAAATAAACTTATATGTAATGTTGAGATCACTTCTTGCATCCTCACGACATACTTCTAAGATTTAGATTCATGTCGTGTTTATGGTAACATTACAGCTAAAGTATACAACGCATGGCTAAATTCACTACTCATGTGGAAAAGGAATGGACAGTGAACATTAACATTTATGATGCATCTATGTAAGCATTATAGTGTTTAAGTGTTTAATGTGTTAGATTTGCATATGCTCATGTATGCATTCTATGTTGGGACTGGGAGCCAGTCTGTTTGCCGGTTTGTTGACATTCATTAATTCCATTCCTAAGTTAATGACTGCTTGCAGCCATCCATGACAACAACCTGTACAATGATTTCTAAATAGAGGACAGTTGGATAAGTCTTGGAATATGTATATTCAAAATTCATCTCAAGGACCTCCTACATATGAAACAGCCAAAAAAAAAAAGATTGGTTCCTTCAATCACAATCACATTACACTGAGATTTTAAGTGTGGTTTCAGTTTGCACAAATGTACAATGGCAACATTTTATTCTGGTGAGTGGGCTGAATATTTCTCAAAATAACTCACTATTTTTCATTGTTTGGTCTTCCTGACAGTCACAGAGAGTTTATGATGGTCAGTAGAGACAGACACCAAAGGCATTTAAATGTTAAAATGCCAAAAGGTTCAGGATCGTACTGATTTATCTGGCATTTGAAGCTGGTAATTATGGGCAGAGCGTCTGCAGCTTCACATCTGCCACCTACTGTATGTATCTGAAGTAAAGGTCATTAGTTGACCTATCAGGGTCGGGTGACTCCTCTCTCTAAGCAGCATTACTCAGCTTGTTGGCATATGCTGACAGACTCCCAGCTGAGTGGCTCAGACCATAAGAGAGACGCACACACACACCTTCTTCAGCCGTAAATATACAGGTCTCTTCCGAGATGACCTCTAGAGGATAGACATCCTGCAGTCTGCTCGCCTGTGTAATACCCTTAGCTCACATGTACCACAACATAAGGCTTGTCTGATGAAGCTGTAGCTGAGCAAGGTCCAAGTTTGTAACTATTCATTTAGTCAGACAGATGAACAATCCTGAGTTTAGCTTATTAATCAAATCCTTATCAATTCCTGCAATGCTGAGCTTATTTCCAATTAGTTCAGCTTTGAAAATGCAAATGGAACTCAACTGACTCACTCTGAGAACTCAGCAAAGTGATACAAGTGTGGGAATATTAACCAGTAGCCTAAACTTGCAGAACAATCACTACTACAGACTTTAAAAGTGGCTTCTTATCAGGAGCAGTCCCAGCTTATTTCATTTGTGCCCACAGCGCTTCTTGCCATTTGGCCCCTGCTCCACATTTGTGACAGCTTTGATGTGCTGTGAAGCTTCAGGCCCTCTCTGCATCCACAACTGCACCACAGCGGCACAATAAATACTTTGATAACAGCACAATCAGTAACTCGGGTAAAAACAAATAACACAGCAGTCCTTACAAGAGTTCTTTTGTCAGGGTTTGGTTCTGGATTCATGAACCGAACAATACAATTGGTTCCAGATTGAGGCGGGCTTCTGTTCTCCCCAGGGGGATGGTTTAAATATATCGGAGGAGAGAGAAGCAGGAATAACAGTGGAAATGGTGAGAAAGCAATTGAGAGAGGAGGAATGAGTAAAATGGAAAAGAAATCAACCATGGGTAGTGGGGAAACATGTAGGAAAGGATGGGAACAGCGATTAAAAATTAAAACATTTCACCAAAGAAACCAGACATGAAAAGTGATGTAAGAAAACATACAGCATATCTTGGCTGCTTGCGGAAATGTTTGTTAATTTTAATTAGACACAACAAGAGAGTTAGCCAGTATTGTGACTGTAAAGGGATTTCTTTTCTTTTTTTTTTTTTTACCATCAGATGATCTTCTTTCCTTCGTTACCATGGAATTGTTTGTTTTCTGTCTGTGCACATTCACTACCGTGTTTACAGGATGGGAGACGAGTCACTGTAAAAGCCCTGTTCATTGATGGAGAGTTTAAGATTAGATTTTATAGTCTAATAACACAAGTCGTTTCATAAAACTGAAACGTCAAGTGTATGAATGCTTCAACTGTTCTATGAAACAGAAATATTCTGCAGGCAAAAGCCGAGTCAAAAGTTGATTCTACAAATATGTACATCAAACAGTGTATGATTTTTGTTTATTCACAGTTAGAAATAACTCAATATAAGAAGTGAACACAGCTACTGTTACACCACCCACCAGATTACTGTTTTGCAGCCTCACTTTTTAATTTTTGTTGTTGTTATATTGGCTTTTTAGAGCCTGAAGGGACAGGAATGGAAGAATGATGTGTAATGCTCACCATCTCAAAGGTCTCACTAACTTATACTGTTACTTTAAACGCCACAAGGTAATTTTAGTGGTAGTGATAATTTTAACATCATTTTTTTTGGACAAACTGCATGAAGCAGAGATATCCCAGCTGAAGGAGAATGTTGTGCCATATTCACCTATACACTGTACTTTTTTTTTTATTTTTTTATGATGATTATGATGTGGTTCCAAATATTTCATGTACAGCTCAATGTTTACAGGTAAACAGGTATAGGTTACAGGTACGGCCCTGTTCAGACCCGCCCAAGCATAACTGTGACACAAGTGGCGTTAGAAAGAATCTGTAGTAAAGGTCAAAGGGTCAAAGGTTAACTTGCTTTATTATCCCTGTGGGGATATTCAGTCTCAGCATTTTAGCCATCCTAACATACACAGTACTTAGCATTAGCATTAGCATGTAGCACACATCAGGAGCAGTGAGCTGCCTTTGAAGGGACTTGTGGACCTTCATCGGTACTGAAATTCATCTGTACCATGCTCAGGGGCCCCAACAAGACAATTAATCTATATGTACTTGATTTTAATGGCAGGGAAAACTGGAGGAAACCCACATGGCATAGAGAGAACCAGTAAAGTAAATAGAGGAAGGTGTAAATGCTCACCACTATACCATCATTCTGTCCCATTGTTACAATCAACGTTATTGTCCATAAAGTGAGAAATTGTCTTTAATTCCACAGATATAAATAGGATATACTTTACAAATGTTAACATAATTTAAATAAAAATCATAAACAAAAGCAATCACTTCTGATCTGATACAATTTCGCCAGCCAATATCTAAAGACACAAGCTCATCCATAACCTAAAACATGAATTATAGATAGATTTCTTTTTTAAATTTATTTTTAATTAATTTCTTTTTTTATTATTATTATTTTTTAGATATAGATAAATAGATAGATAAATTTCAAAGGATCATTATTCAGCGCTCAGGCAGCACTATCCATATTAAGCACTTATATGCGGACAAAAATACTGGGACACATCACACCCACGGCTTTTAGGACTTCTCATTCCCACTGATTTGAAATATAATCATGATGAAAAATGTTCAAATGTTTGTCAACAATTTTTACAGTAAATATCACATAAATATTTCTTTTAGGTTTCCAGGCTGCTGAGCTGAAGAAACCAGAAGGTTCCTTGTGACCTAAAATGATTATTTATGGTCAGAATGTTACAAATATTTCATAAATCTGGAGTTAGAATATTTAAACCAATAATAATGATTTTAAAAAATGTCAGCATGGAATAAATAAGTTAAAACAAACCCTAAAGCATTTTGTAAGCGCAGATGACAATGTAAAAGAAATTAAAGGTCAAAAAAGAAAAAAAAAAGAAATTAAAGGTCAAATAAAAACATTTTTTGCAAGAAATGCACAATGAAACATCAGAATTCAATGTGTGCCAAGACTTCTTTGTATTGTACATTTTTGTGGGCGTGTACAAAATTGCAGATGGCATTAAAACGCTATTGTAATGTTGTTGCTGGAGCTCTGCATTGAACACATCTACTGGACATATTCCTGTTCAGGAATATGTGATGGGATGAAATGTGCTCAGACCCCGCATTTGATCACACATGTGATCAGATTTAGGATAAAGGTTAATGCCAGGTCCATGAAACATTTGTGTAAAAAAAAATTCCTTGACAATCTTGTTAACTACTACTAGAGCTGAACTGTCAATCAAACCAGTCAATAAAAGCCCACCACCTGTCCCTCAAAGCAGGTATGGCCATAATTAGGCCACCGCCAAATACAATTTAAGCAGGTGCATTATATGAAAATTCACTCCATATGCTCAAAAAGAAATTTGCTTAAGACTAGAGATGAATATCAGTTTGACATCAGGCTGTAAATGTTGGTATTTCTGCTGGAAGTATGGGTATTTTATGTTTATGTGTTTATGTTTATGTTTACGCATTTGGCAGACGCTTTTTTCCAAAGCGACTTACAGGGGAAAACCAATTAAATCACTCAATCAATCAAATTTTATTTATATAGCGCCAGATCACAAGAAAGTTATCTCTTGACATTTTATATATAGAGTTGGTCAAAACCAGACTCTAAGTCAATTTACAGAAACCCAACAGAATCCTCCAGGAGCAAACACTTGTGACTGGTGACAGTGGCGAGGAAAAACTTCCCTTTAACAGGCAGAAACCTCGAGCAGACCCAGACTCCTGGAGGATGGCCGTCTGCCTTGACCAGTTGGGGTTAAAGAGAGAGAGTAGAGAAGGGGAAAAAGAGAGAGCGATAGAGATAGGGACTGGGGGAGAGGGGGAGAAGGGGGGAGTAGGGGGAGACACATGGAGGCGGTTGAGGATAAGTGAGTGGTGATGATGAGGGCAGGGAAGAGGCCGGACCACCGCAGCAGGTCCAGAGATAATCGTGAAAGAATCTGTGGTTGTCCTGGGAAAAACCTTATTAGAATATTTAAAATGGAATGTTTGAAAGTGCTAGGACAGGAGGTGCTCTCGGAAGAGCTGGGTCTTCAGGAGCTTCTTGAAGATAGGCAGGGATGACTCTGTTCTTGTAGCACTTGGTAGAGCGTTCCACCAACGTGGAACGCACATTTTATCATGAAGGTCTACGGGAACAACCTCAAGTGGTTATTTGAGGAACTGCAGGTTTTGGCACATGTGAGTTGACTTAATTTTTGAGCCCCAGAGGTCGCTACTTTGGGTAAAATTTGAAGAATCACTGGAACATCCTCATCTTTTGGCATCAAAGTTAATCTTTTTTTTGCCCCTTGTTTGTAGCTTCGAAAGAGAGATGACATTTTCTTGATGTTGATTATGTTAGAAGACTCTCAACACACACACTTTCTTTCTCAAGTGTGTGCTTCTTTCTTGAGAGGAAGTACCAAAAAGGACCTGGCAAGGGGCTGGCAAAGATCCAGCGGCCCATACACACATAAACACACACACATACAGACACACGGGACACACTTAGTTCCCATCTTGGGTGATTACATAGCCTTTCAAACTCATTTACGCACACAAGCAGTCAAGCTGAAAACTAATTTGTACTAACATACATACACAAATACAAATATTCACTCATGCACCCTCAAACGTACACACACACACACACACACACATATACACACACACTCACCCGTTTTATCACACCCACAAGCGTAACATCAGGGAGGTGGAACAATGTAAGAACACACACATGCACGCTCGTACATCTGAACCATAGCCATGTCCAATCTTAATTCCAAATGCGGATAAGTGACAGTAATTTGACATGACAGCTCTAAATTGTACTATCAAACAATATGAATTGAATGTCACAACAGGATACACCTCCTCTGATAGAAGGTTTCGCTCGACCAATCACCTCACGGTTACTGAAGCGAAACTCAGATTTCATTGGATGATAAAAAGCAAACTTCCCTCCTCCCTCTTCCTCTCTCGCAGCACCTTCCTACCGCCTAGATTCAATAATGCACCCTCAGCCATTACCTGAGGGCAGTACCTGTTTGGTCGGCTAATTACTCATTATCAGAGCTTCAGCAGATGTGTGTATCTACTTGTGTATGTGTGTATGTGCCAATAGATGCAAACAGGAAGCAGGCACACACTTCACGAGAAGGAGGCTGCTGTCGACTGAGCATTCATGCAGGGCACCGGGGAGAATGAAGACAAAATACTGCTGTGATGTACAGATGACAGGTTGTGTTAAAGAATGTGTGTGCGTCATAGACTTTGTGTAATTAGTGGACGGAGGAACGTGATGTCACCCATGGGTTAGTGGACCGCAAGTCTGAAGCCTCGGGACGTGCAACATGCCCATCACTTGTCACTTTTCCATTGGACATGTGCAAAAAACTTTAGTGATACTTACTAAATGTCGAAAAAATACAAGTACATAAAGTCAGTTTTTCCATTAAATCACAAATACGATGATTTGTTCATTTATTATCGCGAGATGACAGGAGAAGTCATGCCATAGATATGGCAACGAGTGTAAATATCATGTTGATTTACAGCTATATTCATTATTATTATATATTACCCCTCTATCCTGTCCTAAATTAAAAAATTAATCGGTTTCCTTTTTCTTTCCTGTTTCTTTTAAAACTCCCCTTCTTCACTTGTTGTAACACCCGTCAACATCCGTTTTTTAAATTTACGTGACGCTGTTGCAGAAAAAGGTCTTTCCATTCCAATTTGGCACAACACACCATTTGCGCTAAACCCAAAAAAAAAACACCTCTTGCCAGCGCAAAAACTTTCGACTGAAAAACGAGTTTTGGCGAAATTGTCGTTTTTCCATTAGGTAAATTTTTATGAGCAACTTATATTCAATTTGACGGTCAATGGAAAAATGACTACTGTGTGGCTTTTATGGAAACAAGTTAGTAGATTTGGAGAAAAATAAGAGAGGAAATGGGAACATACAAAGTTTCATTGTAAATCATACGATGACAGTAACGCTTCTATTCTATTCATATTGGAAACACTGACCACATTAACTAATACAGTTATAATACACGTCAGCAACTAATTTCCCTACATAATAAATGCTCAAACAAACAGTTGTGTTTGATAACAGTAATTTCAAATACATGAATACTTTTATTATGGCTAATAAATTCTGTGTATGTTGCTATGGTAATGCTTGTCACAATATACACATATAGAAGAACGACGAGTAAAAACTCAATAAAACCAATTATCAAACAACAGACCACAATCCAAACAACAAGCAATTAAATGGGCAAATATCTAAAACAAGCTAATGGTCTGAGGTCAGCGTATGTCATGAATAATTTACTAAAAAAACAGACCACTGAGACAAACTTTGCAGTGCTAAGCTAACACTAAGTAGATCCAACAGTACAAGTATCATTTCTCTGCTGCTAAAACTCACCAAAGACCTGAAGAAGGGCAAAGATAACGGTCGCATTATAAAGCAATGATCATGAATTTTGTGGTATCTTTGCTGTTTTCTGATCATAACTTGGTTTAAATAAATGAAGCTCCTGCTATCGGCTAATCCATTGTTTTGTGTTACATTGAAATGACTCCCAATGGAAACAAATGACCATGGGTTTAACTTAAAATTATTTGTAGAAAAAGAACTGTTGAAATATTAATCAAGCAATGATGTCTGTGAAAAAAGTTTCAATATAATATAATATAATATAATATAATATAATATAATATAATATAATATAATATACAGTAATATAATAGTCCTTGTGTTTCCTGTAGTTCATGCTAACATTTACTGAAGATGTTTAATTGTATTTATTGAAATTCTGCATGAATATGTTCACTTCCTGGTAACATGGCAACAGTAAAATAAGTATTTATGTGGTTTATGGGGCTGTGGTCTCCTTTGACGATTAAAGATTCCCCCTGGGTTGGAATTTTTGGCATCAGTGCCCAAACTGAATTGTTTTAATTTTCTTGTCCTTATGCAATTAGAAGATTTTCTCTGGGTTATCAATTCACCTCGAGTGTGATACAGATGCTTTCAGGACTATGAAGAAGACAATTAACATGCTCCAGATGTCACAAGTAACAAAGTTTGGTCCTATTCAGCCTGTTACACTCTACATCTGTTACATTTGGTCTCCTCCACCTCAACATTTTACACAATGACTTTAGTTTTGTGGGTAATATACGACCTATGCCGACCTACGCCAACCTACCTACTCTTGGTCAGTGGATAGGTTGCAGGTTTACACCATGAGGTACTTGAGTTTGAGTTCTAGACGGAATGCTTTTTGTTTTTCCTGAGGAGAAAAAAAACACTAGAATGCTGGTGAACCCCAATCAAGTATTAAAAAAACATTATAAGCTGATTGAAACTGTGCACATTCACTGCCGCAGTTACCTCCAAGTCTTCTTTAGTACCAACCACCACTAATATTGGCTTCCTGAGCAAACAGTAGTCTAGCTGAAAGACAATATAATTTAATACTGATTAATGTTAACACCAGCACATACAGTTAAGTTATACTAGTTCATGTAAGTATCAGTACAACGTCATATCAGAATCTTTTGAGGGTCTTGTTTGTTTTTGCCATAAAGTTGACCATTATTCCACATGAGTTTCTAGAGATTTACATTTTTGTAGCCAGTGGCCATTAAAGTCACTGCAGGTTTTCCAACATTGACTTTCCAGCACCAGAGGTTGCTGCTGAGTGTGTGCATAATGGACTGTTCTCAACTATCGGATGGATCAATGGATTTCTGAACTGTCCTTTTTAAGCCCGTAGCTTGTGGTTTGGCTGTTGCCATGTTAGATTTTTCGAGCCAGAAGAGACCATATTTGAATATAAAGGGCTGTGGGACCATAAGGGGTGATGGGGAAGCTAATACGAAATGCTAGCTTATTAACAACTCAGTGAAATAACAAACTTCAACAAGCATGGTGTAAAATGTGAGTCATTTTACAGTCTTCATATCATACCTATTGAGCACAGCAACAGTGGAGCCTCCTGTCACCAAAAAATGTGTTTCATTAAAAAAAAATAGAAACTCGGCAAATAATGGAGCTGTTAAAAAACGTGTCAATCAAAACCTTCTATTTGACCCAAGATCTTAGTAACAGAGCAATAATTTAATATGGACCATCAGATCAGTTATTAAACATTCCGAAACAACTGAGGGAAAACACATTTATATTTTTACTGAAAAGATCAGTTTGAGTTTAAGGGAGCCAAGACTTTAAAAGCTGCCCCAGTGGACACCAGTGGTACTACAATTTTAAGATACTTAAGGTGAAGACACACCAAATCGACTGCCGATCGTCACCAGAAAAGGTAGCCTGACTGATTGGCCGGCTCCCGTCTCCCCGACATGGTCAAAAAAGCACGAAGAACACACCAAATCGACTGTCTCCAGAACAGCACGCAGCACTAATCTATTTTGTGGAAAAAACTGGAAATGATGGAACATTTCTCTAGACCAAAACACAGAGCTTGCAGTTGTCATTGTAGAGAGCAGAGAGTGTTGAGTAGTCAAGGAGGACTGCTGTTGTACTCATTGAACGGAGGGCTAGTAATAACAAGATACTGGCACTAGCAGCTCTGGGCTTCTTATGGATGTCTTCTCGTTCACTGATTTGCTAGTCAAGGGCTATCCCTCCACCAATCAGATCGGTCAGACTGAACAACTGGGTAATGGCCAATTACACATGTTGAATCAGCTGAAAAATATGGCGACGGCCGATTGTACAAAACACATCAAACAGACTCATGTCACCAACCTCACCAGACTGCACGATGATGTCTGACCGCCGTAAATTGGGTTGTTGTGTCTTCGCCCTTACATATTTGTTTTATTTTGAGGTCAAGTTTATCGACGCACATAATAGACAGCTTTCCAGTTGTGTTACAGAAATGGGTCCCTGGACCATCTGACACCTCTTCCTGTTTGGACATCATGTCCCTGTAGACACAAACAGCTGGAGTTTTCTATGTACAGTACATTCACACACACAAAAACACAGACGATGGCCTATGAGGTCTCATCTTTCAGCCCTGGTGTGACACATTCTGTCCTTTTCTCTCCTTTTCATGTGTGACCAGCAGTCCACGGTCACATGAGGGTCTAACAGCAGCTGTGAGGAACACACAGAGGAGCATCTGTGCATGAGCACGGGTGTGTGTCTGCGCACATACACATGTGTGTATGTTCTTGTCAGTATAGTCGGTGCCAAACAACTTTCTTCTGACATCACCTTGTCATCTCTGTGAAACTTCGCGATCGAGAAAAACACAGTGACAGAGAAAAAAAAAAAAGGCAACAAATAAGTGTAAGACCACAGCTGCATCTCTGAGCAGGATGAGTCAGCTGTCACAAGCTATAGAGACAAAGAAGGGCCTCACACCTGCTTTGTTTGAAGGAGAGGGATTAAAATGTGATATTTTACATGCGCTTATCTTTAGTTTGTTTTTATACGGGGGAGAAAATGGGAAATGCACAAATCTGACGGCTGCTTTCAAGAAAATGCAAATGCCACAAGTCTTAACAATTGGCATACAAGTTAAATTCTATTTGTGCACTGATTGCTGTTACATTTATCACCAAATCTACAGACAGGTTGAAGGTGTTGGACCCCATATCCTGGCTTTGAGTCTGTGGAGATATTCCCTCAATTGGTTTGTTGATGGTGGTGGAGAGCAGTGGAAGAAGGAATGTTTGTCTTAGATTTGACATCTGTCTTTATATTTACTCGTCTATATTCTAAAGTATGCAGTATAAATCACAAAACTGTATAATAACTTCGGTGAGGTGATCAGTTTAATTTTATCAGTGTGAATATTTTACTGAGTTCTTTTACACTTTCACACTGACATATCTACAGGATCTTGATTAAAGTTAAATAATAAATATCCTTAATTCAATGAGTAAATTGCAGGAATCAGGAGGAATAAACAGAAAAATGCTCTCCCAAGTTGCACAAAATTAAATTCTATTCGGAAACCTTATGTCTCTTTAGTGACATACATTTTTGAAGAGTCTTTTGTCAGTCTAATCTATCCATATACAGCTATATTTACTTATTTATGCTTCTTATCATTCTGTTGAGACCATAGCCCCCACCTTTCTCCAAATACTTCTATGACCTTAAGGACTGATGCGGCAGTTTTTTTATGATTTGCACAAGGTCATTCCTGGTTACAAATAGGATGTTTTTATGCAGTATTTCCTTTAGAAAATAATGCATTTTCCACTTTGAGTAGAAAGGTTCAACATGACAACATCCCTCATGTGCAAAACAAGGTTCATGATGAAATTTTTGTTATGACCTCAAAAACTGTTTACATCAGTCTGCATTCTCCCTTCTTTTTGTTATCTGCATGATACCATTTTTCCCAGCAATACATGAAACAACAACATCAAAGCAAGAAATAACATGAATAAAATGACAAGGTTTGGATGAAGACAGGCCTGCTTGATTCATTTTTGGCATTCTGATTTGCATAGGTTCCCCCTACATTTGTTGTAAATGCATTGTCACTGCATCATTGTCTTAGTGCTTCAGAGTACAATTGTGATTAGTTACAAGAAATACAAACAAGGCAAGGAGTTTCTTTAATCCAGAATGATTATGGATTCCGCCAGACCTCTCTGCAGTCCTGGCAAAGCACTAAAACAAAATATGGAGACATGTCTGACTATGCAACTCCATAGGAACAACTGAAAGCCTGGACATATTGCTTGACTTCACTGAGTTCACTGATGCAGTTGCAACCTGGTTCCAAAATCTTCTGAAAAACCTTCAGAGAAGAGTGGGACTGTTATATCAACATGTTAATATTTGTAGTCTGGGAAAGATCTCCAACAATCATATGGTGATATTTACATAGTTTTACCACGCAGTACATTATCTTTATTAACTGGTTTAAAGTTATGTGTTTTAATATAAAATTACTTTGATATCATCATTGCCATGATAAAGCAATTTCCAATTAAACTTCTTTAATTTATGCTTCATTCTTTGTATCTAAAATCAAAGTAAAACCAATTTTGAAATTCAGCTTCAACAGAGCAAACCTTGACATGGAAATCTGTCTCAGTGTACCTTTAAGAATATAAGATGCCTAAGATGCCTGTTGAGATTTACTGGAGTATTCCCACCATGTTCTTGTGTCAGCAAGCTGTGGTGCAGATCTAGCCTTGGGCACTTTAACATTTAGCATGCTGTAGCATTTTATCCCAGCCACTGGTCTGATAAGGGAAGAGACATGCGGTGCATTAGTGTGGCATCTTAGGCAGCCATGCTAGTAATTCCTGCTTTGATATGAGTGAACCTGTGGAGGACGAGGAAAAATATCATAGCCAACCATACCAGTTAAGCTAGCCTAGATATGGGGCTATATATGTGTGGGAGATAGAGGAAGAGGCATGGAGACGCTTCTGCTCATGTCTGGGCAGCAGGATTAGAATGTTTACCCGCTAATGTCTTTAGCTACGCTACAGCAAGAAACACACACAAATAAATACACACTTTCACACACTTAATGTAGATACTGTGCATGCAAACATAGATTAAAGGACAGACACGGATTGTGTGTGCACATTTTCATTCATATATATATATATATATATATATATATATATACACACACATATGTATGTATGTATATATATGTATGTGTGTGTATATATACACACACACACACACACACACACATATATATATATATATATATATATATATTCACAAACACACACACACACACACACACAGACATTATACAGATCCAGTGCATTGGCCATGCTTTGTGTATTTGTGGGTGCTGAGGTCTGCACCCATCTGCTCCTGTGTGTGTAATCTGCCTCAGACAGGCTACAGCGCTTAGAGGGGCCAGACTGCAAACACTGCACCGGGATGAGACACCTGCCACAGGGCTAAGACCGGAGCCCTGACGCACAAACACACACAGATGGGAAGGCCACGGTTACCATGGACAAAGCAGTCCACGGTCACTCCATTACTGACCAAGCTGTGTGACATTCAGTTGCTTCTGCTTCTCCTAAAATGCATCCTGATATATAAAACTATACATGTAATGTGTGTGGATTTCCTTGCTGTATGCTGCAACCATCAGTCCTAATTGGTTGGTATTAATCGCTGATGGAGAAGGCATATCTGACAGTTCCATAACTACTGTGTTCATCATGCTCCTGGTGAGGAGGGAAAAATCTCTACTTATCCTCGTCTTGAAGTCTAGCTTTGAGCATCTGCTGTCAGAGTGTCACGTCTGAATTTAGCAAATGCCCAGGCACGAGGTGGCTGCGTTCTAAACGCCCAATGCTCAAAGGAGTGTCTGTCGTGCCGCGGCTCGGCGTGCCAAATCAGAGCTGGCTAGGAGCTCCCTATAGGCGAACAGATGGCCATTACTATCATTTATAACTTATTAGGGCCTATAATCCTACCTGCGTCAAACACGCCCCGACGCTTAGGGCTGGCTTTCTCTTTTTTTTTTTTCACTCCTTCTCATTTAAAATAATTCTATGTGCCAGAAAAGTCCTCATCGTGATTTTATATGTCTGTCTTTTTGTATTTTTAATCTGCAAACTGCATGGTTGACACATATGTGCTGGGATAATATTATACTGGGCTATCGTTCTTAAATCAACAGTCAATAGATTGTCCCATGATGAGGCAGAGTTGGAAGCTGATACTGGATGGAGAAGCAGGCGCAGACTACAGTCATTTCCACCAACTGTAAATGAGAATCATGGACTATATCTCAAACTCTTCTTCATTTTCAACTTTCAGGATGCGTTTGAACACTGTAAGACTGCAACCATTCAAACCAACAAAACATGCATATGATTGAAAACAGAAGAGCAAACACATGTTTTGTGTCAGTGAAAGTTTTAAACACAGTTCTTTGTCTTCTTTGGGAGGAAGTATCCCATGCAGTTGGTTTAATATTAAAGCAAAAGATGACTGAGAAGATTGATCCAGATCAGTAGCAGTAGCAGCCATCTTGGTTTTAGTATTACAGTCAGTTATATCAAACTCACTGATTATTAGCTGTTCCTGGCCTATCACTGGTTTAGGCGGGTAGAAATCTGTTGAATGGAGGGGTTTAAGACAAATCTAGCTAATCTGGTAGAAAAGCTGTCATCTGTCGGGCTTGTGTTTCAATGATTGTGTAAAATATTGTATAACTTTGTATTCACCGCATCCTTACATCTTAAATGATAGAACAGAAGCAAAAGAGGCAAAAAAATTAAGGATGTACTAGTAGGAAATTACAAAAATAGTGAATATACTGTTGAATTTAGGGAGTGAAAATGCACAATTAGACACAAAACTCTATTTTGTAAGATCGAGCAAGACCATGAGGCTCATAAGGGCTACAGTAACAACTTTAGCAATGCAATGGTCATCATGGTCACAGTTACAAACACATGGTTACAGTTAAGTTCAGAGGGTTTCAAGGGAATAGAGTCCTGCTATTATTCCAAAAAAACACACACTTTAAAACAGACAATGCTTGTTTTTTGTTTCAATTAACACTTTTAAAGAGGTCCTCTATGTAAACGTTATTCATTTTAAACAACAGTAGGACTGATATCCTTTTCCTGATGAGTTCAGGTGCCATATTTGGGAAACAGCGTCATATGCTGTGAGCTCATTTGCTGATGGTGTCAGTGATTCACACCAGAGTTAATATTTCACTACCTTTAACAGAAACCTACTCATCTGTGATAAAGAGCTGATGTTGTGCCACAGTAATAATTCTAGCCGCTACAGTGTCTGTGTCCTAACAAAGTCCTTCTTCCTACTTTGTCAGTCTTTCTGTCTGGCTCCGTAGAGGCAATCGCCAGTGATGCCTCACATTCACCACCCAAGCAGGTGTGGGCATTGACGTTTCTGCTGTGAACAGGCTGCATCTGTCATGTGGCAAAGCAGAAATAGCTCCAATCAATGTCCCCCTTGGACACACACACACGCACACACACAGAGTACATTCGCACACACCTCAGGCACCACTGTTCTCCAGCAAA
This sequence comes from Sphaeramia orbicularis, assembly GCF_902148855.1. NCBI lineage: Eukaryota > Metazoa > Chordata > Actinopteri > Kurtiformes > Apogonidae > Sphaeramia > Sphaeramia orbicularis. The sequence goes on along the minus strand of NC_043978.1, from coordinate 21,839,964 downwards.
CAAGAATCTGTGGAACAATCACTGTAAACCACCCGGCCAGCGGGGAGGCCGATCGATCAGCTCATCTTGGATAGTCTGCTGCATCCTCCTTGAACTTCACCTAAGCTTTAAAACAATTGCAAACCTAGAAAGGCCAAAGAGGTTTCTACACCTATGACTCCATGTCACAGCACCCATCTGTCGCCATTTTGCGGCAGCTACTTTGTTGCAGCCATTTTGTGTCCCTGCCATTTAGCACTCTATTGAGCTTCAGCTGGGGATGCCAAATGGCGCATGAGAACCCCACCACCACCACCACCACCACCAACCCTTTCATTTGTGACCGTTTGGATGACAGACAAATAGATGGGCAGACATGCAGGCAGACAGAGAGACAGAAGGAAGGCAGATGACTGGCTTTGATGAGCTTTATGGGGATGTGTGTGGAAAGACAGACAGACAAATGTGTGTCGGCAAACAGACAGACAGATAGACAGACAGAAGGTATACATACATGTGTGTCTGTGCGTGTATGTGTGTGTGTGAGCGGATGTCAGACCAGGTTGTGTGTTCCTGCAGTGGCAGAGATGAGAAGGAGAGAACAGGAAGCTGCTCTCCTGGAGACAGATGGACTGCCATGCTGTGGACACACACACACACACACACACACACACACACACACAGACTCACACACATACACTGAGAGTGACACACAACAGTACAGCCAACAAGAGAACATATCAGAGCACGACTGCTGAAAACAGAAAAACACACCAACATGCTAGCCTAAACAGGCGTCGCAGACACACATGTAGCACATTTGAATATGTGGACCAAAACGAAACAGGCAAAATATGCAAACAAAACTGCACAAGCCAAAGTTCACTTTGCATGACATCATTAGTTCACTATTTCTACGGATTAAGCACAGGATTGAGCCTTATTCAGGTGATGCGTTGTAGGTTTTTCAACATTAAACCTCAGCTGAATGCCTAAAAATGTAGAAATCTGAAATGAATACGGTGAGATGCTCATTGACAAACACACATGACACACTCGCGCTCATAACAGGTGTTAATCCTGCCAGCCTCAGGTATGTGGTGACAACCTTCTAACACCCAACTTGAGAGCTCTGGCGGATCTAGGCTGTGCCAGGTTGTCACACAGGATGTGTTGTATGTACACACACACACATGTTCTGCCTTTCTCCCCATTTTTCTCTCTCCCTGTCTCTTTAGAACACAGATACACAGGAAAAGGAAGGAACAAGCGAGTAAGGGAGCGAAGATGAGAGAGTCTTCACAGACATCGACTCCAGCAGTGACAACAGCAGTATCACACCGTGTGTTTGGGTGTTTCTTCGAGTGTGTGTGTGTGTGTGTGTGTATGTGTGTGTGTGTGTGTGTGTGTGTGTGTGTGTGTGAGCGTCTGTGAAGGTGTGTGTGTGTGCCCGGGCGCGTGTGTTAGGTGTGTTTCACAGGATTGCCAACACATCTCCTCGCAGCGAGAGCCCTATAGGAACAGAGACATCTGTGGAGTGAAAGGACGCCAGCTTGCATGGCCGTCTCTGGAGAAAGGAGAGGATGGTGAGAGGAGAGGAGAGGAGAGGAGAGGAGAGGAGAGGAGAGGAGAGGAGAGGAGAGGAGAGGAGAGGAGAGGAGAGGAGAGGAGAGGAGAGGAGAGGAGAGGAGAGGAGAGGAGAGGAGAGGAGAGGAGAGGGGGAAAAAGCAGTTTGTCATCTTTTCATGGTCATCACATGTGACCCATTTGGACGTTCAGAGGCTCCGTAGTGAACATGGAAACACCATCATCTTCTACAACATCGATTCACCAGTAAATCCCATGGAGTCTGATACATGACAGTGAATGGAGACGCTTGTTTTATGTTCAGTTAATGACATCTGTGCTTAAAAAGTCACTTTTTCTTCAGTTTTCGCTGTTTTTAAAAAAATATATATATAAAAACCCGTAACCCTTTATTGGGCAAGTGACTATTTTTGGTCATTTCCACACACATTACAAGACAGTGACATCAACAGTTCCAGTGATGACAGTGAGTCAACTATCTCAGGTCCAATGTGGTCTACAGGGTCTGTAAGGTCCACCTCTGCATGAACAGTGAGTGGACCTGCTTTGTTAGGTACCATGAAGTAATGGAACTAATGTAAGGGATGATGTTCAAAGGGAGAATGTGGATGTGGACAGGGGTCTGGATCAGCACTTGTGTTGGTCTAATGTTCTAAAAGTGATGTTCTAATGTTCTAAAATACATGTTCTTTTCACGTTGCATGTGTTTTTCTTGTACTTTTTATATTTTTACTTCTTGGATTTTTTTTTTTTTTTTTGGGCCACTTATGGGTAAGGAACCAAATATGGTAACTTCATTGACCTTGATTTTCTATATAACAATAAAACATTTTGAAAAATTTCACAAAAGCAATAAAGTCTTATTATAGCACACTGAGGTTGAATGTTTGAATTTCAGAGTATTTCTATGAGGGTTAACTATAATCTGAACCTTCATAACATCTACATGATCAGTAAATACAGGAAAATACATGAATTTCACTGAAAAAACACAAAATACATAGGATAATATTGAAATAAATAGTGATAAGTTATTTAAGAAAGCTATAATCAAGAGTAAAAATGCATTTACAAACTGCCACAAAAGTAACACTGGGTCTTTATGGGTTAATCTGAACAATTTGCACAATCATGCATCGAATCCTAAGGTAAAACAAGACAACAAATCTGCCAGTCCTCTTCTCTGTTGTCTTTCCATGGCCCACTCATATTTTATCAGTGATGGAAGAAATATTCAGGTCCTGTACTCAAGTAAAAGTCCCAAAGTTCTGCGTGAAATAACCTTTTTGAAGCTACAGGAGCTGAAATCAAGGACAAAATGGGACAGAAATTGAAAATCTACATCTTCTGTCTTCAACTCTGCCCTCTCTGTTTAAATAAAAAGTCTATGTATAAATAATCCTGACCTGATGTTGTTCCACATTGCCACTCTCCAAGCTGTCTCGTCTACGGGAATCTGATCAGTGATGGGTAATTACAGCTGTCAATCACACAAATATCCCACCTACCTGTCTGAGAGGGGTGAAGAAAAGCTCTGAGAACTTCCTGTCATATTGTAGATTTTCAGTATCTGTAAAAATACAGCCAGGAGTAGATACACAAGTGTAATTTCCTGTTGAATTACAATAGTGTGAAAGGTCATTTTTACCCAGTGATGCCAAAAAACTGTTGTTTACTAAAGCTTTAAGCAAAACTACAGTAATAATAATATTGTATTGTATATAATAATGTAATAGTAATGCTGAAATATTGATGTTGAATAAGAAATTGGTAAAGCTATAACTGATTTGAAGTACTTTGTATCCAGTTGTATATACAGGAAGTGTGAGTAAATCTTAGGAGAAAGAAGAAAAAGTAAAACTCTGACACACAAATCAGTTTTCTTGTTTAGTGTTTTGGTGAGATATTTATATGAACATTTTGATATGAAATCATGTGTGACATTTAAAGCGAAAAAATACTCTAAAGCTGTTAACAACACAAATGTGACTGACTACACAATGCTTTCTATAACATGTCAGATGACAAAACATTTGCAAATTATAGTTCATCTTTAACGATGTGATGTATTTTAGATTATTTTATATCTTCATTGTGTATAAAACTTCATCCTAAAACTACAGACTGTCAAATGTAATGTAGAAAGTATCTGCAGAGCGAAGAAAAAAACACAATAAAGGAAGACCAACGTACAAAAGTATTCGCATTCTCCGCTCCTATGGTGCATCGATGCATTCTTTTAAGATTCTGTGAGCTGTGCACAAAAGAAACCATACCTCAGCCAAAAATAAAAAAGTTCACAAGTACCCTTAGTGAATATCAGCAGATCAGCAAACGGATATCGGAGACGTTGGCCTTCCTCAACAAAAGCATCCATAACCCTGTAGCCAGGGACCTCCATTGCAAATGGAGTTGATGACAATACAAGCAAATGTTCTCCTTGTGTGTACAAGCGAGTGCACTCAAGCAGATGTGCACTGCGGACCTTGGGAGTATGAGCCAGAGAACAGAACACAGGTGCACCTGCTCTCTGCTCTCAATGAAAGGTCAGCCAAATTCAGAGAGGGATGCAACCTTCAAGCAATTATATATGAATATGGGTGTAATCCAGTAAAATACAAGTAATGAAACTGACATAAAACTATTAGGGGACATTTGCAGCCTCATTATGCATAACAAATATTAGGAGAATTAAGTCGTGTAATTTAATAAATTAAATTGTTGTTAAAAGGTTGTTTTATTTTTTATTCTACGGTCTTTTACCCAAGTCTCTTCATTTTTCTAACCATCTTCCCTACAGTCTTTTTTTCTAAATAGCCATCCTTGCCACACGTGGCTCTGTGTTGGTTGCCAAAGTGCATTTCCAGCGATCTGAGCAGGTATACAGGAGAAAACATGTGCAGCCGGACCGCTGCCAGAAGAGACAGAAGGTCTGCAATGATGTTTCACTACATAGATTATGCAGATACCACGGTCAGAACGAGGAACAGACAGAGAGAGGGAAAACAGAGAGACGGAGAGGAGAACATGAGAAACAGACAGCGAGAAACAGAGTCGGCAACAAACAAATGCAGACAGAAAGAGAGGACAGAGATGGGACGAAACACAGAGAAACTGAGCAAGTGTTAGCATGAGAGGGAGAACATGAGAGACAGAGAGGGAAGTGAAGCGGGGAGGGGTGTGTGCAGGCTACAGCTGGCAGAGGGATTCCCAGAGCCAACTGCCAGTGTAGTGGAGCTCCTTAACAACTTCACAGGCCTCTCAGAAAGGAGCTTTAAAGTGGCCACATGGCCTGGCCAGCACAGCAGAGCAGAGCAGCAGGCTTTACTGGGGCTCTGAACATACACACACACTCATGCACAAGCAATCATATACACACAAGCTCAAACAAGACTCAGCCCGCCAGCTGCTGACAGGGACAAGAGTGTCCAGAACGATAAATCTGTGTGCATGTATGTGTGTGAGACAGAAAAAAGGGAAGGGGGGGGTGGTGGAAGGGTGGTGATGCTTAAGCAAGAAATAGCAAAAGAGCAAAAATGCTGTTCCTCTTGTAGCCCTACATGCTACGCAGAAGTCATTGTATAGCTTGCGGGCACAGATTTGCATGAAAATGAAGATAGCGTGATATGCTTGTTAGAGCTGCTTCGTCAAAATTTGCCTCACTCGTACCTGCAGATGCTTTGATCTGCTTGTAAGCTGCCTCTTTGCACAAAACAGAAAAATAAACTACATTTCACTCCTACAACTGCTCTCCTCCTCTTCCTCTGTACCTGCACAACGCCTCCAAGAGTGAAAACATGCGATACACACTGTTCTGTAAAGGAGCTTTGCTTTTTTTTCGCCGTTTGATTCCTTCAATAACAACAGCGGCTGATCATCAAACGTTTTCAATGACTTCGGCCTCCTAACTTCACAATCACAACCTTGATCCTTTAAACGCTGGTGTTTGATGCAAAGCAGAAATTGGTTCTTTTTTGCGCCATTCATCTGCTCGATTATCATGATCCGTCTTTTGAGCTGGAGTTTTAGGAAAGGATGGGAGAAAAGTGGAGGAGGGGGCAGCGGGGGCCGGTAGATGAGATGCCATCACACACCCTAACGCTGTGTGTGGTGTGCGGTCGGACAAATATCTCCCCTTCTCTCGCTTTTTTCTTTTTCTCCAACCTCTACTAGATGCTTGTCTGTCCGCATCAGCAAAGTATATTTTCCAGGGGTTGTTCAGTCACAAAGGTTTTCAGTCGGGATGGCGGTCTTCTGTTTTTTTTCCCACCATCACTATGCTGGACCACCGCTATACTAATGGTGGGGCATTAGCATTTCAAGGAGCCTCCATTAAGAAGGGCAAGAAAAGCTGCTCTCGGTGGGGGGAAATCCATTTTGTCCCAGGCTCCAACATCTGCTGCAGCCGTCCCAGCCAGAAGGACGCTCGAATAAAGCCGAAGAGCCCTCTGATTTACTGTAATGACAGACAGACAGATAGACAGGCAGAACGGATGACCATATGCGGAAGAGAGGGGGAAAAAGGAAAAGACAAAAACAGCTTCTGTCTCACTGTCTGTCATTTTCTGGTCCTCTCTATATGCATGTGTCAGTGCTGGAGCGGGGGGAGTCATGGGAAAGGCAGGTTGCCAAATGAAGCTCCACTGGGCCAAGTCCTTTAGACCCAAAGTAATGCATGAGTAAATATATCGGAAACTTTATATCATAAAGTTTAGATAATAGATATTAGAGCTGCAACCGATTAATCGACTCAAAGCAATTCAACCACAATTCTCCTGAATCAAAGCTTTGTTTCTTTCATTTCTCTGCTGTTAAACATTGGTTCCACTGTTGTGTTGTGTGGCGCACGAAGAAGCTTCAATTCAAGAAAACTGCAATAGAATATTTCCCTTCAATCAATTCGAGTCGATTAATCGAATCGTGAATTTTTGCATTCGCTTCAAGCGCCTAATAGATTAAACGGTTGCAGCTCTAATAGATATAGTAAGTTAGATTTCGCAGGTGACTTTAGTTCATTTCTATCCCAGGAACTTTCCCTTTGGAGGAACACCACAAACCAGGGTCTTCATCTTACTCTGGGGACTTTATTTCAACATCCATTCCAGAGCAGGAATAATTTCGGAGAATTTGGGGGTGGGGGTTTGCCACTCTGAACATTTCTGATGGAACAACCTTCTGATCCTGCTGCCATTTTTAAAAAGCTGTAAATGTATATATCATTTTTCCAGTGCTCTTCAATGTATTACCACGGACTTAAGATAGAAATGATGTGACAGATGGACTAATGATAGAGAACAGGCCTTATTTAATGTTTACGCTGAGGCTGAAATCCTGTGGGAATTGCAAATGACGACCACTTAAGTGTGTGCAAAAATCAAGTGACCTTAATATTTAACATGCTTAGAAAAAAAACAGGTCAAGAAAATTATGGACCACAATAACAGAGCAAGTTCTGGACTATGAAGTGGTCTGATGGTCTAGAACAGGGGTGTCAAACTCATTTTAGTTCAGGGGCCACATTCAGCTAAATTTGATCTGAAGTGGGCCGAACCAGTAAAATAATAACATAATAATATATAAATAATGTCAACTATAAACTTGTCTCTGTTTTAGAGCAAAAAAAGTTAATTTATATTATGAAAAAGCTTTTACTTCCACAAATGATCCTTTCAAAAGATGTGAATAACATGAAAAAACTGAAAAAATAAGTGTAATTTTAACAATATTCTGCCTCAGTTTATCATTTATACATATACATTAGAACTTACAGATCACAGTGGATCTACAAACACACAAAACATTTAGTAACAGGCAGAATATCATTAAAATTAAAAAAACAAAACAAAACAAAACAAAAAACTAGAGACATTTCAGGTTGTTCATATTTGTTCAGGTTATTCAAATTTTTTGCGAAATTATACTTTGTTTTCGTGTAAATACATGAAAATATTTACATTTACAAAGAGAAAAATTTGGAGTTGTGAGTATTTCTATGTTATTATGATAGTATTTTACTGGTCCTGCCCACTTGAGATTGAATCGGTCTGAATGTGGAACCTGAACTTAAAGGATTGTTAATTTCTTAGTGTAATTTTTGCATTTCACAAATTCATCCCAAGGGCCGGACTGGACCCTTTCGCGGGCTGGATTTGGTCCCTGGGCCGCATGTTTGACACCTGTGGTCTAGAATCATTGCTGGTTCCCATGTTGACCTTCTCTTGTGCAATGGCAATTAAACGCTCTACTTCTGTGGAGTTGGAAATCTTTAAACGCACAGTTTTGCTACTACAATCATCTCTGTAAATGATTTTAAAAGTATCATGGAGGATGCAGTGAAGGAGGAATGTCACTGTTTTTCATTAGAGGTCATTGTGGTTGGAAAATTGTTATTCTGTTTTATGGTTCATTGTGTATCATGGATGTGTTTTATATAGTCTTGACTTTGTATGGCTGTTACCTTTCTAATCTCAATGGGACTTCCTGGTTAAATAAAGGTAAATAAATATTATAAATATATAAATACAGTTTGTCTCTTTTTCGCCATTGACTCATTGGCATTATTTGCAATTCAATAAATCACAAATAACCGAAAAAACGACTTTAATCTCTTCCATGCTCCAGAGTGTACTCCGTGCTTTATATGGCATGATCACTGCTGTGTAGTTCTTCACTTACTGGATCAGACTAAAGCATTTTCTTGTGCAATTGTGCACCAAATTGATGTGCAAAACTTAATGTTTTTTCAGCCAAACAATGGTCTGATGAAACCTTGTAGTTCCATGGATTTATGTTCTTGGACTAAATGTTCTAAATGTAATTCAAGTGGAAATATAGCTTTTACAAAACAATAATAGGTGACATTGCAGGTTGTGATTTGGTCCCATGCACTGACCAAGGTTATAATAGTTTTGGATTTTTCATTATAGTTTAGTTTTATTTAGTTTTGACTTTTTTTTCTCTAATTCAGTTAGTTTTAATTAGTTTTTAGAGCAGGTTTGCTAGTTTTTATTAGTTTTCATTATTTTGTAAATGCTTAGTTTTAGTTTAGTTTTTATATATCTTTTCTCTTCGTCACCATCAAATTCAAATAAATCCCAGACAAGACTCTGCTGCTTTCTCCCAAATTTAGTCTCCATGTTTCCAGGTAGAGTGGGGGGACCAGAAGATGACTCTAAACCACAAGTGATGACAAGTGACAGACCGTTAAATATCATATGGTGCCAGCAGCTAAAATTGCTTGAAGGAAATAAATCGATTTTATATCAATCCGACATTTACAAAGACGAAAACGAAGGGAATTTTATCCATAATTTTTATAGGTTTTAGTTAGTTTAGTAAGCACACAATACAGTTTCACTTAGTTACCTTTTTTTTCTTTTCATTGTAGTTTTTATTTATTTCAGTTAACGAAAATGTTTTTACAATTCTAGTTTTCGTCATTTCGTTAGTTTTCGTTAAAGATAATAACCTTGGCACTGACCACATAATCTGAACCAAAAGGACAAATCAAAGAAAATGGCAGAGAGGACAGATGGACACTTACCATCTTAATCCCTGTCTCATCTGTGATGGTCTCTCGTTTGCTTTAATAGAACAGTAATAGAATCTTCATTTATTGTAAACACTCACCACACACCAAAACTTGTCTTCTGCCTTTAACCCATCATTAGATCATGCATCACACACACTACATGCTACAGAAGCAGTGGGCCCACCATGTCAGGTGACCCAGGGAGCTAATGCTTAAGTGCCTTGCTCAAGGGCACGTCTGTCAACAACTCTCCGCCAGCCCGGGGAATTGAACCGGCAACCCTTCGGTCACAAGCCGACTCTCCAGCTGGCTCTCCAGCCATCTAGGCCATGGCTGCCCCTGCTTTAGTCTAAACCTCACATCTACATGACCAGTAAATGAAATATCGGAAAATACATGATTTACACTGAAAAATGCAAAATTCAGAAGATGGTATTAACCCTTTCATGCATGAATTATGAGAACCTTAGTCAATATTTTTTTCTTGACTGTTTTTATTCCTCTTTAGGCATGAAAAAAACAATGCAAATGAATTTTTTTTATGAACCTATTTTTCGTGGAGTCACAAAAATGTCCACTCAGCTGAACACCATGCGTTTAATTTTTGAAGCTAAGAAACATATTTAAAACCCATCTTTAGAAAGTGATAAATTGTGTGAAAACTATGAAATAAAAACATTTTTCTTGCAGCTAATCTGATGTTTTCTCACATTTTAACATACTCTAATACTAGTTATAATACTCCACTTCATGGAGATAACATTCAAAAAAAAAAAAGAAAAGAAAACTGTGTAGGAAAACTGTTAATTACAGTCTAATAACAATTAGCAATTGATTTACACTCAAACATGTTCATGGGTCAAAACACAGTAATGTCCCATCAGAGAACGAACTTTCATTGATTGCCATTCCAACATTTATTTCAATACAAAATAGCTCCTTGTTTTGGATAATCCCTGATGGTTCAACTAAAGGAAAAACTAATTTAAAAGTAAAAATGTGGGTAATTTAGCAACAGTAACCTGTCAAATTGTCTCTAAAATGTCCCGTCAGTGAGATTTCGAATACCGTGTTTTGACCTTATTGCAGACCAGGTTTATCAAGAACAGCAAAGTTACAGTAATTGTATGAATTGCAGTGTATGGGATGGTGCATAAACATCCACTGTGTTGGCTGATATGGAAATAAAACAACAAAATCCATGAATATACAAGAGAACAGCTGGAGAATAGCTGTCCACTGTAGTGACCAGTATGCATGAAGGGGTTAAAGTAAATGGTGATAAATAGAGAGAAAAATTCATTTGGGAACTGACACAAAAGTAGCACTGGGTTAAGATGGACTGAGAGGAGAGAGCTGGCATATATTTTCCAATTCTGATTTCAGCTTTAAGTTTTTCCAACTTTTTATTTATTTATTTATTTATTTATTACAGCATTAACAAATCTGACTTTAGCTAAAATTTCAGACAGGGATTTCAGAAATTACAACTTCCCGCTTCATATGGAACATGCCATCACACCCTGGCCGGTTTTTATCAGACAGATAGATGTATACAGCGAGACAGTTCCAGACTGGGAAACATCAGCAGAAGGTTGAGGTCAAAACAAGAGAAGAATGTGCTTTTTTATCTGTGTAATAAATCATGTAATATAATGACACTGTGCCCTTCTAATGACAGACTGTATTGCAATTACATGACCCTATAACCACCCAAAGAGATAGTTTGTGATGTCATGGCGCCACAGTGCAGATATTTTTATCTCCATCTGCGTAAAGCATGAATGATAATAGCACATGCTCAGAGACGAACACTGCCGCAGAAGTACACGGACTACCTCTGTGACACAAAACAACATAACTGAGTGGGATACTAACTGTTACCACACACCAAAACAAAACAAAAAATCTAGCTGATAATCGCAGTATTTTTTGATTTTAACAGCGGCGTATCTGATTATTTGGCTGAGTAACGGGTGAATTTATCTGCCTCTGTTCTGTACCATCTCCTCAGAATAAAGATTAAGATATAAGGTGTCTGCCGGAGTTTAAACAGATGGAGGGCCTCTGCTGGGAAGGGCCTTTAAAGAGTTTTCTCATAAAAACGCAGCAAAATAAGCCCATCTTTACAAGGCATTTATACCTCATATTCAGCCCAAAATCTTGGTTTTATTTAGAGGCAGAACAATACCTGCTGTTAGGGAGAGGTAATTGTTTCCAAAGCACTTTCGCTTTAAGCATTTACTGCAGAACGGGTGAAAATATGCTCAAGATTTGACTCGACCGCAGAAAAATCTTGAAACAATTTGATATGCATTGGGGGGGGGGGGGGGCAAATTATCTATTAATTAGCTTTTGGAAGAGGTTTTCGTTTGTTCGGAGGAAAATATGATTTTAATATTCTAAATGCTTACTTTAATGACTTAATTAAGATATTTTTCACAGTACAAGCTGCTTTGACGGGCCAAACAAGTCTGTCCAGGAAGGATGAAGGAGGGGTTGGAGATGGGGTGGGGGGGTGGGGGGGTGCTGATGTCATCAAGCCAGGCGGGTGCATCACATCAGCGGTTGACCCGGTGATGTCGCCCGCGGTGAGCACCTGGCTGCTTTCACCACAAGAGAGCCATTACATGTCAGAAGGGTGTTTAGAGCACATAGTCATTACACACACACACACACACACACACACACACACACACATGCACACATACATAGACAGAGCAGCTGGGACGCAACTCCAACTGGACAAAACAATACAACTTGGAACGTGACGGTGCAGTGCATTGTACAGAAACCTGGTGAATTTGGAAAGAGCTGTTTGTCTGTCTGTCTGTCTGTCTGTCTGTCTGTCTGTGTTTATCAGTCTGTCTCCCTCTGGTACCATCCGGCCTCAGTGTGCGACGCCACAGCTTTTCCACAGCCCCCCCCCTCCCCTCCCTTAGTCTGACTGATGCCTCTGCTCTGTGTGGTCCAGACGTAAGTCATCCGGGCCTCTCGCTGGAGTTACACTTTATGGCTTGGTTTCTTCTCACACACGTCATCTTCTCCTTCTGTGTCCTCAGGTCTGGTTCTCAGCTCCATCACTCCTAACAATTATCTCCAGTGTTACCTCACAGATCGGGCACCTCAAAGTCTGGGGCTTGGTTGCAGACGAAGCACATGCAGACGTGGAGATGTGTTTACAAGATCGGAGAGTTAAGCATGATAGATATAACATGATAGATAGATAGATAGATAGATAGATAGATAGATAGATAGATAGATAGATAGATAGATAGATAGATAGATAGATAGATAGATAGATAGATAGATAGATAGATAGATAGATAGATAGATAGATCGATCGATCGATCGATCGATCGATCGATCGATCGATCGATCGATAGATAGATAGATCACTGTCGGCTTACATAAAAAAAAATGTCAAGTTATTAAAACATAAATTCGACCCTCCGTTCCTTTTTAAGAAAATGGTTGTATCGTACCTAGTAAACAAGAAAACGTTGACATTATGTTAAATTGAAACAAGGAAGTACAATGAGTGTGTTTTGTTTACAGTGCAAGAAATGAACAAGTAATTTCGTAGTGGTTTCTCTCTCGATTTCACAGCAGAATACACGACGGTATTAAACTGAACTGTGTCAGTGAAGGAGTAGATCTCAAAATAGCTGTCAATCAAACAGGATTCAGCCTTTCGACCGATCCTCCAATTAGCACGTGAAATCCTGGCGTCCAGCCTGGCCAAGCTCCGCCCACAGCTCCATTCACCCCCAGAGTCACCCTGCGTCCGGGGGCGGGACAACTTCATGGCATTTATCCAATTACCGTCAAGTTTTGAGGCAATGAAAAAAAACTGTTCCACTCAGTCCCATTGAAGTGCATGGATGCCTGGCGTCTACGGGCAAATGAACTGAGCAGAGATCAAATGAGAAAACAGCACAACGGGAATGTATGAGAAGTGAACAACATCGAGTCTGTTGATTTGTGATAAAGCTGATTCTGAACAAACTCGTCTGTGAGATGAACATGTTCTAACACATTTGTAGTCAATGAAATGTCAACACAACCGTGCATATTTAACCATTTAATTTTTGTAATGTTAGGGGAAGCCGGGCTTCCCTTGCAGTCTATGAGAAATCGCCACTGGTACAAATATCCGTAACTGTTAATACTACTACTCCAAATACAAGTACTAACAGTGGATATACTACTCCTGCAGCTGTTAGTAACTAACAATAGAAACCGCTATCATCAATGAAACTTTATAAAGAAAACTAAGTGTGTCAAAATTAACACATTAATGTGGATTAATCCATCATCATGATTAATCTGATTACAAATTTTAATGCAATTATCCTCTCTGTAAAAAATATACATAAAAATGGATAATTATACTGCAAGGTGCCACATAAAGTGTAATGTTCAGTCGACTCAAAGTGCAAAATGACATGTAAAGTGCAGAGTGTATATTTGAATATAGCACATACAATAGCTATGGTGCAAATTAGTGACATTAGGTATAATTGGTATAATCATTCATTCATTCATCTTCTGAACCCGTTTAATCCTCACTAGGGTCTTGGGGGGTGCTGGAGCCTGTCCCAGCTACCTATGGGCGACGGCGGAGTACACCCTGGATGAGTTGCCAGTTCATTGCAGGGCTGACATATAAGCCCCTTTTACACAGCACTTCTGTTATGGGAGTATTTCGCCTTTATTCTGGGACTATGTCTGTGAAAACAAAATGGTGGAATCATTTGGTCCCGCCTCTGTCACGCCTCTGGAGGTAGTAACTAAGGTAGAATCACAATTCTGGAACACTATGTAAAAGGAACACCTCTTGTTCTGCAACCAAAGTGTGATGTTTTCATGGCGTATTGTGTGTGCGACCCCCACGCTGGGCGGATTTAAAAATGAGCGTGGGCTGTGTACAATAAACAAACATATCAACACAACCAGAAAGATGTCGGACTGGGGAGACACCAAGATCCGCCAGCTGTTGTCACTTCAGGTGGAAGACTCTATCCATGCTAACATTTGAGGAACATTAAAAGGCTCTGCAAAGGTTAGCAACGCTGCTATGCTCGCGCAAGTTATACGTCACCGCCCCTTTGATTCCAGAAAGCAGGTCCGCTGTGTAAAAGTCCAGCCTGTCTCACTTCTGTTACTCCTTTGTTTTGGCTGTGGAAATCAGTCAACAGTGGAAAAAAGGTGGGGTCACCATCTCGCCTTTTTTCCGGGATCTCTGTGTAAAAGTGGTTATTGAGACGAACAACCAGTCACTCTCACATTCACACCAATGGGCAACTTTTAGTTTGATCAATTAACTTATCAGTGCGTGTCTTTGGATGGTGGGAGGAAGCCAGAGTACCCGGAGAGTGGCATAAACATGATGAAACTAATTTTCCAATCTAAGATACTGTATGTAGATTATTTTACTGATGCTACTATTGATCAGTTCCTCGAGTCAACAATCCAAAGAAAACAAAAATGACCCAAAAATTTATAGAATGTCATGAAATTAATAACACCGAAACAGGCTGGTGAAACTGACCCATGAACGTCATTCACATTCACAAAGAGTGTTGAGCAGCACCACATTCCAAAAACAGTGGAACGCTGAGGTGAATTCATGACATAGTCTACAAGGGGTTAAAGGGTTAGTGCTACTCTAGATTACAAACAGCATATCTTCAGTTAAAAAAGCAACCAGGAGGACTAAGTGTCATACTAAAAACAGATTGTATCAACCAGTTTATATCTGTCTACTTCTGCTTTTATCTGAATCAACAGTCATAACATGCAAATACACTTGTCTGCGGTACAGTTCGTGCTACATTGCTTGTAAAGGCTTATTCACCACTGTGCTTAACCAGACATAATATTTACATGACTATAGGCAACACTGGAGTATTGTATCTGATGTTTATAACTGTTAAGTACATCTCATTTCCTTGTTTAGATCTATTTTTGGGAAGTAGACTGCAATTGATATAATTTACAGTGATTGTTTTTGGCAGTTATCCTTAAGATTCTACATTATTTCACCTTCTCTGTGCTCTAGATAAGACAATTTTGATCATTTAAGTAATATTAAAACAGATAGCAATCAGTTCTTGGTGGGATGGTCACTTTTTGGCACGTCACTGATACTCCTGTCTGCTTCTCTAATCGGCCTACAGGTAAGTACCTCATACAAATCCATTTCAAATAATCCACATTGATCCGTTAGAATTTGGTTTCAGGGTTACAGACTAAGACCACATCATGTCAGTGGTCATAAAATGACAGCTGGCCACATCTGTCCTGTCATAAGTTCCAGGAAAGAGGTCGATAGGAGGTCTGGAACCCCGGCCAATGCAATAAGCAGTGTTTACCAAACTTTTTAAACTTGAGACCCAAAAGAGACAAATACTGTGTCTTTTCCAGGCGTAAACATACAAAACTACATCATGAATTACCATAGATATACCATTTTATTGACTATTCTACTGTCAAAACAGTCTCTGAAACTAATTCTGAATGATCTTTTATGCTGTTTTTGCCTCATAATGCTCGTACATGTTCAATAATTGTATGTCTTTTATGCTGTTCTTCTCTTGATACATCTTTTACATCATGTCTGCTTTTTATATCATATATATTGTTGTATCATGGCTTCTCTGAGGTCAAGATCCATAGAATCTTCCAGAGGAAAACACTCCTCTGTTTTAATCAGGAAAATTAATTCACATATCATATGTAATTGCTATATATTTTTCTTTGACTATTAAAGTAATAATGTAGTGACAGCAATAAAAATAGCACTACAACCCATTATAGATCCAGACCCTAGCTTTATTATGAATTTGTGATCCAAAATATCTCCATTGTTGCCAATAAAGTTGGAATAAGTGTGCTTTCAGACACATTCCTCTTTTTATTCCTAAGTATACACATCAGTAATGATAATATAATTAGTCCCAGTTACACTTTATCTGTCAAGAAAGTCACATTGATTCCATGAAAAAAGGTAAAAAAAATATTTTAACTTTTTCATGCATAGCGATCACTCCAGTGGACAGCCATTCTACAGCTGTTCTCTTGTATATTCATGGGTTTTGTTGTTTTAGTTCCATATCAGCCAACACAGTGGATGTTTATGCACCATCCCATACACTGCAATTCATACAATTACTGTAACTTTGCTGTTCTTGATAAACCTGATCTGCAGTGACATGTTTGAGTGTAAATCAATTGCTAGTTGTTTCTAAACTGTAATTTACAGTTTTCTGAAACAAAAAGTTATTTTTTTTTGCATATTATCTCCATGAAGTGGGTAATAACTAGTATTAGAGTATGCTAAAATATAATAAAACATCAGATTAGCTGCATTAAAAATGTTTTTATTTCATAGTTTTCACACAGTATATCAGTAGTCGCTTTTCCATTAGACATTTGCACAAAACTTTACCGATATTTACTAAATGTTGAAGAAACAGAATTGTGTAATGTCGGTTTTTCCATTAAATCACAAATGTGATGACTTGTTTATTTATTATCGCGAGATGACAAGAGAAGTCATTCCATAAACATGGCGACGAATGTAAATATGGTGTTGGTTTTAACAGATATATTCATTATTATTATATATTACTCCTCTATCTCGCACTAATTTAAAAATTGACTGGGTTTCTTGGTGTATCCACACATACCGCGACCTGTTTCTTCTTCTTCTTCGCTTATTGTAATGTATGTCAACATCCGTTTTTTTAATTCACCTGACTCTAGTTGCGCAAAAAGGTCTTTCCATTGCAGTTTTGCCTGAAATACCATTTGCTCTACCACGCCTTGCCAGTGCGAAAAATTTTAACTGACAAATGAGAATTTTGGCGAAATTGTCGTTTTTTCTCCATTAGGTAAATTTTTATTTGCAAGTTATATTTGAGGGTCATTGGAAAAGCAACTACTTTCTGTTATTGTGTTTTAAAGACATGTTTCTTTGCTTCAAAAATGAAACGCATGGTGTCTTGTCATGGTGAGTGGACATTTTTGTAACTCCATAAGAAATAGGTTCATTAAAAATGTTTCCATCACATTGGTTTTTTCATGCCTAAAGAGGAATAAAAACACTCAGGGAAAAAAAAATCTTCACTAAGACTCTCAAAATTCATGCATCAAAGGGTTAATTCAACTTTATAGGCAATGTTCAATTACATCCAGCCTTTCTTCTTATGTTCAATAAGTCTAAGAACTTTCCTCAGCGGCAAATGAAACTTGTCTCAATAATGTGCATTATTTTATTTACAGTAAAGAGGTGTTCTATTAATTTATCAGACAGTCATTGAATTGTACATAAATACTAATTGTTTTAAGCAGATGTGTGGGCAGGTTAGGATATTAATCCATATGTCAGTGTTTTTATCAATCAGGAAACAGTTTGTTTTGAGGAATTTTTTCAACCAATGAAGACCAAGAATCCCTCAGTGCCCGCCTCCTTGACAGTATGGAAGTGAAAATATTAGCCAATGACAGGCTAATTAGGCCGAAGAACTGGGCTGTTTTTTTTAAATTGTAAGTCTGGCCCAAACAGTGTCTGCTTTGAACAGTATTGACCCTTGGTTGAAAGGTTCCGCTGACCCCTGTATTATACCGATGAGTGTCCTCGCTAGATAATGACACAAACATTTGCTTGTGTGTGTGTGCGTGAGAAAGCAAAGACGTATGAGAAGTGAGGGCAGAGGGCTGGCGTACAGTTTAAAAGAAAGGCCTGTAGTGGTCTTTCAGTCACCGGATCGTGTCCAGTGTCTCCATGCGCACACACACACACACACACACACACACAAACATGCACATGGACACATACACACGGAGCCAGATGGACAGCAGCGCTAAGGCTTAGTTTAATGACAAAAGGACCCTCAATCTGGACACGGATTTATCACTCACTTTAAAGTCCATCTGCGAGAAGTTTGGACTGAAAACACAACTGCTCAGTCTCTCTCTCTCTGTGCCTTCCTCGCCTTGTGTTTGAGCAACTTAGCAACTCCCTCCGTTTCCCACACTTCCAGTCCCGTACCTCCTTTGCATCTGTAACAAATCTGAATGATGAATGCTTGAAGACGGGGGATGATAGCAGTCGCAGGCCGCCGGCGTTATCATCGGATGCAATGGAGGCATGCGACCACAGGCTTTTATTTCCGGGGTTTTAGTGGTGTCCAGGGGCCTGGCAGCATGTGGGGTGGAGGGTGGAGGGGGTGGGGTGGGGGGGGTGCTGGGAGGCAGATAGACAAGAAGAGTGACAGCACGGAGATAGACTAGCTACCTATTTATAGCCCGGGCCATCTGCAGAGCTCCCTCTTGTCTTTGGTCATCCTGTTCACAAAGGCTTGGAGGCAGATTCCAGCAGCCCAGCGCCCAGCCGTTCCATTCACTATTCATTCCAGAGCCGGCAGCACCATATGGATCCGGCCCCACTGCTGGGCCCTGGCCGGCCTGTTTCTCCCTCTCTATCTCCCTCTCTTCAGATTGACATGGTAATGAAGCCTGGGTGGCTTGCAAAGCGCTCTCCTTTCTTTTTTCCCCTCTTTCTCCCTGTGTCTTTCCCTCTTCTCTCTCAAAGACACTGGGCTTGAGCATGACCGGACACCCCTCCCTCCTCTTCCTCCTCCTCCTTCCCTCCTGTTCTCTTCCTATTACTCTCCCTCCTCCTCCTCCTCCTCCTTTTGCAGCTCCCTCCTTCTGTCTTTCTTTTACAAGCGGCACAGACACTCTCCTTTCCTCTTTAGCCACTCTCAGACATTCAAATGATCTCATTTCATTCTCGGACACCTGTGAAGAGTTAATATGACCTTAAGTGGCCAAGATGGTCCATTGCCAGCCTTTACTACACACATGAAATCCCTGCACTAGATTCAGAATCAGAATCATCTGTATTCGCCAAGTACGTAAACACACACTGGTCTGACTACCTCATGTGCTGTTATTGTGGGGTTCTTATTGTAGAGGCTAGCTATTTTTTTTGGCTATGTCGTTTTATTTATTTATTTATTTATTTATTTATTTATTTATCATCTTATTTTCTGTATTTAACTCTTGCATCTCATGTGTGTATGTATGTATGCGAGCAATGGAGTTGACAGAATTTCCCTCAGGATCAATTTTTTTTTTATTTTTTATTTATTTATTTATTTATTTATTAGGATCCCCATTAGCTGATGCAGGACATCAGCTACTCTTCCTGGGGTCCTCCCATTCCAAACAGACATACAGTATCCATTTACAAGCATAAAAACAATGTGATTCATCCTTATATTTCCTTCTTAAAAACACTCAACAGTTCAACAAAACGTTAACAATAAAAACAAATTAAAAACAGAAAAACAAACAAACAAAAAACTAAGTAATAATAATAATAATAAATAAAGTAATGATCTATCTATCTATCTATCTATCTATCTATCTACATACAAGGAATCCTTTGCTGGTCGATGTTGTCTCTGGAAAATATAAATACAAGACAAGATACGCATAATAAGAAAAAAGGAACACTATATACACAAGGGCGTGCATCAACTTTTGCACAGTTTTTTGTGCAATTGGGAATTCAAATCACTTGTTAAATTTTTTTAATGTTACACTTGCAAACGGAAAATGCAATGAGTCAAAATGTCATTTTTTTTAGCCTTAAGTGTCACATGTCAGCACAAAAACTGGATACTCCCCGGCCACATCCTCTTTTTTTCAGGCTCACATCCCCTTTTTAGCTTGACCATCTCACTTCAATGAGGATGAACTGGCAATAAAGTGGAAATGGAATCAGAGAAGGGGATTCCACACAAGGAAACTGTTAATAAGGCTACAAAGCACAGCCCCTTGGGGGAAGGAAGAGGACTGTGAAAATGAGCTCAAACAGAGCTTCTGTCAGCCTCTCTCTGTCCCACTTTGTCATTTGGAGGGCTTAATCTCAAATATGTAAATTATAAAAATAGTTTGTGGGAAATTTTTGTGTTTCTATGAGAGAGAGGCATTGGCGATTGCCTCAAGTGAAAGTTAAATAATGTCCAACTGGCTGAAGGCTTACACCAGTGAAGATGATTTCATTTATAGGTGGGAAACAATCTGTGTTAACTGCTAAAAAAAAAAAAAAAAGTGGGTAAATTTAAGATTCCTAAATACATTAAACACAGAACTAAATTATATTTTGTGTTGTGTCAGCATGTTAACATTCTGCAGTATTTGTATGATTATATCACACAAAAAAATTAAATAATCTATGGTTTTATAATCAGATTTATGTCACACCTCAGTTATAGCCTGGTCACACTTCTGCTTCAAAAAGTCAAGTAACTCAAGTAAGATTCAGTCACTGAGAGTCACATGGAAATGAATAGAACAGTGCACATTATGAAGATGAATTTCATGTACCATGAAGCAAAGTTCTTACAATTATTGAACATAAGACTAAAATCTCCTGGATTTCAGATTTGGGAGTAATTAATCACATGTAATGGTGTTATTTAGCTGTACACTGTTGCTCATAAAGTTCTCTTCTCATGAAATTGTGCCAATGTGATTCATTCTTGATAGATAAAGTGTAACTGGGACTCAGTATGTAATCATTATGGATGTGTATAAATAGGAATAAAAAGACGAATTTGTCAGAAAACGAAATTATTCCAACTTTATGGCCAACCGTGTATGTGTAATTGTACTGTGTAAATAAATGACAGTTACTAATTAAAGTACTGGTTGTTATATTCATTTCCTTAAAAGCTTATTTTATGTGTAGGTTATAAGTGATACTGTCTTTTTGCAGTAAGAATGCCTTCGTATCATACATTAGTGAAGCCAGCGTGACGTGTCTGAATGCAACTGTTGAATACTGTTGTGATTTTAGGAAATTTCATCTCACCACAAAGCAATCATCTGTCATAAGTGATATTAATTTGAAGAAGTTATTAAATGTTACCCTGGATTTTAAATTGAACATTAAAATCGTAAATGGACTGTATTTATTTAGCGTTTTTCTATCTCAATGGCACCCCAAGTGTTTAACAGTCTATCACAAACGCACCAGGGAATCAACTTTCACTATCCTGAACTGCAGTTTATTGCCAAACTTTTCCACCACAACTGTCCAATAAACAGGTGACAATATGACACTCCACAGATACCATCATAAATCACCTCAAACAGGTCAAATACATTACATTATTAGTAGGTTCTAGGCTTAGTGATTGTTGATTAATGAACATTTATTCTTGTTTTCAGACTCCTCTATTACTTCTGTGAAACCAACATGGTCAGGAGCTGTTTAAGATTTTTGTCTCTTCTTTTCTGCAGCCAATTGTTGCCAGTTTTTTTTTTTAAATGTGTTTTACAGAAATCGAACCTGCGTTTTTTCCGCGATACCTGCATATTTCTCATGCTCTGCCAGCACCAACAGTTCCACCTGCTAATTGCGTCGAGAGGAAAAATAGCTAAGGCTGTGTGTATTTGTTGTGTAATATTTTTAGAAGATAGATAATGTTAAGAGTACATTAGCAGTCAGAGTTATCATTCCTCAGCTGTAGTGTGGCAGTCACCTTGGGATCTGTGGAGCCCGAGGCCTAGGCCAGCCTAGTTAACCATGCATGCTGTGCTGGGCCTAACCTAATTAGGTGCCATCCCAATGTCAACACCGCTGCGTTCAGAGCCTAATAAAAGACAAGCCTTTTCTTCCTCTACTCACACTGTGAAAGGGCTACAAAGAGCCGGGTTACAGAGACCCTACCATCTGCAAACTCTGTGTGTATATTTATGTGTGCGCGCGACGCATGCATGCTGTCATTTTGCTTTCAACTTTAGAACATTTGCTGAATGCAAGAATAAAGCATCTGCGTGTCCTTTATTTTTCTTTTTTTCCTTTTTTATCAAACAGGAAACTTGGAGAATTCACTGAGGCTTTTCAGTAAAAACATCAGCGTTATAGCAACCACCTAACATGATTGTTTACGTGTCACTTACAGTAACTCACATACTTTGTACATACATCCACATACAGATGAATCTCTTTCAAGCTTGATTTCATGCCATGTGTATTCTGCGAATCCACTCCCACTTCAGATTTCTGTGCACTCTAATTTCATACCAGTGCGTTTCATTTATCATTTTTTATTTTACTTCACATCCTCAGCGTCATTAAAGCATCGAAACAGTTTGCACAGAAAGCCCAATTAGGGTCGATCAAATATGGATCCTCGAGCACAGAGGCGCACGCGTACACATGCAGCGATGCCTTTTTAATGTGTCGTCAAACCAGCCACTAATTCCATTTATACGGATAAAACACTTTCACAAATAGATTACCTGCTACATACGATCCCCTCTTTCACTGTGAAATTGTGGCACACAGCCACATCCTCCCACTGCTTCTTAGTCCATTAAAATACAGATGAGAGCGTTTTACAGCCCGGGCCAACAGCAACGCCTCCCAGCTAATCCACCAACAAACACAAACATCAGATGAATTATCTGTAATGGAGAGGACTCTGTTCTGGCACTGCTGACGGAGAAATGAAACAAAACATGAGTTTATTTTGGTAAATATTTGGATTTCATTTTGATTCTGCTTTTCATGTACGTAATTAGCTGGCAAATATAGATCTGTATAGAAATCCTTCGCTTTTTCATCAAGGAGGGTGTTGGTGTCTTTAGGTGTGCTTCCAGCAGTTCCTTTCAGAAGTGCTGGAGTTTCTATTCTGAAAACTCGGAAGATATAAGACGAGCTTCAATAGCAAAAGTTTTTACGCCATGAGCATTTGAAGAGTTTGTCAACTCCAGCTTCTAAATATGCACTTTAAGGAGAGAAATCCGCTCTCTGAATCCTCCATCCATCCATCTATCCGTGGCCAGCAGCACACTTGACAGTTTCACTGGCTCAGGAGCCAAGCAAACAATGCTGCTCTGACAAGCGAATCTCTCCCGTGTCGGAATCTCATCTACTTAAAGCACTATTTATTCAGCACACATCCTTTTAATGCCAAATCTTGGCAACAGCGCATGAAATCCAGCACCTTAATTCCATTAGCTTGTTACTCCAATAAGTCCCAATAATCTAAACCTAACTGCAACACATACACAGACCCTGGAAATACACGAGGCGTAGCTGCTCCCTCTGGGGCGTTTTTAATAACACTAATAGCCTTTAAAGGTTGATTCATTCAGCTGATATCAAAGCAAATGGCCACATTAACCTGTGTTGGCTGGGACCAACTGAAGTGGAGCTTGTCATAGTGAGTAAGCAAAAACTGATGACAACATGAGACAAAGCCGGCTTTGAGAATCTAATATAATTACAGCGCAAAGATTTAAAGATGCCATTACTGAGGGATGGTTGCGTTGACGTGGTTTTTCTATCCATCACACTGGTGCTGCTCGGTTTTTCACCATGTCAAATGAACCGCCTCATGCTTGATCACGGTCCACACACAGGACTAAAGCTATTGTTGATAAGAGACTGAAGGTTCTCTTTAACTCAGGCTTAGCAAGTGTCATTCAAAAGACTCTGCTCTTCATTCCAAAAGTGACTCAGCTTTTGTTACTCAGAGTGAAGAGGGTCCTTTAAGACCCAGATGCCCTTGGTGGGAACAAACAGATAAACTCCTAAAAGTATCAGAGGAGAGTGAAAGAAAACCAGACAAAAAGAAGACGGAGACAGAAAGAGAACGGACGAAGACGCTGTGAGACAGATAATCTGAGAGAGGAAAGAGAAAGCGAAAGTAATAGGGATATTAAGAGCACGCCAAAGGAGAAAAGCATGAGAAAGTCTATGTCGGTGGGTCTGATCCTAAGTGAGCCAATGAGATGGGTGAAGGGTGAGGAGGGGCCAGAGATAAGAGCCAAAGAGGATTAGGGCCGTGAGAACCTTTGTTGTTGTGATCAGTTAAAAGCACTGGCTCTCAATGATCCACCTGACCACTTCAACGTGCTTACACCAGCAAATCTGCATGCGAGGGACGCCAAGACACCTTCAGTGGCCCTTTGAAACACAAGCACTGACGCAAAGCCACGTCTTTAAAAATGCAGCCGCAGCAACCTAACAGCTAAAAAAATCTGCTTCCAAATATAATATATATGAAAAAATCTTAGAAGCGGATACCGTTAAAGAGTTAGATCGGATTATTTGAAGTGGGGTTGCATGAGATATTAATCCATAGTCAGTATATTAAGAGCAGTAGATGGAAGTCAGCTCACTCAGCGCCAGGAAATGTAGTGTTGCAATGTATGGAAGTTTAATCACTGAAACGTATGTGACGAAATGTATTGTGTGTTAACAGATTGCAATACACAGTCGCGGAAAAAATTATTAGACCATCAAAAGTCATCAAAAACAATGGTTATGCAATCAAGTACTTACTCCTGTGTGTATCATGTGACTAAAACAGACAGAAAAGAAAACACTGAATGCCTAAAAGCACTGTTTTTGTCAGTACAATGCCATAGATATTGATTTAAGTGATTTTGGTTAGTATCAAGAAAACATGGAAAATGTGTAAATATCAGCACTGATATTAAACTCTTATGAGCTATTTTTGTTGTTATCATTTTCCTTTAGTTGTACCAGGCATTAAAATGGACCAAAAAATGAAGAAAACAAGGGTGGTCTAATATTTTTTTTCCATGACTGTATGTTGAAAATGAGCATCTTTCAGGAATTTTTATGTTGTCATCATCCACGATAACAGCCTGTTTTCTGCATAAAGGCCTTAGGTTGGATTTTTCTGCAAAAAAGGGGGTATTTATACTTCTTCATGAACACACCAGCACCATTCTTTTGCTCCTCAGCAGCAACACAAGCTACCATTAGCAGAGAAATGGAGTCAGTTAGCATCAACAAATGATTTGCAGAAATTCAGTGTAAACTCAATGGAAAAACTGACTAAAAACACCCAATTTTTTCATTTTCTGATAACAGATGTGTCGATACCCTCCAGATTTTGTACGGACTGGAAGATTCATACGAACCCATTGTTCATAAGAATCTTTGTGATGTAGGCATTAGAGCTTTTTCCTTGTAAATGACAACATCTGGTCTCAGAAAATAAAAATAAAAACAAAACAACACATGCATTTGTAGTTTGTTGTTCCATTTCTGTCAGGTAGTAACTTTATTTTTTGTTATTAGAAAGAGAAAATGAAAATCAGTGCGGTTGTTTGTTTGTTTGTTTTAACACATAGAAAAGTTTTAACTCATTACATATCTTTTCTGATATGAATTGATAATATTGTGTGGGTCTCCCTTGAGCATAAACCCCCAGAACCCCCCCCCCCAACCCCCACCACCACCACCACCAGACCACCCCTGAATTTTAAAACAGCAGTGTAATTAAATAACAAAATAATAATTGACAGACAATATAAGTAATAGTGACTTGATTCTTCTCCACATCCATTTTCGTATATCTGATACATAATCAAACATCATTAAAATACAGGGGTGTGGTCTCACTTTGTAAGTTATGATGATGAAATATCAGGCCTTGATTCCAAAAACTTTAGACATTAATTCCATATCTTGTGGAAGATATGAGTTTTCTGTTTAATTGTGTATGCGAGCCTTTCAATAGTTCTGCAGGATGAGAGTTCCGCAATCCATGAATTCAGTGATGGACAATCAACACTTTTCCAGTGTTTAGCTATAAGACATTTCGCATGTATTAGACAGAGATTCACCTGCCTATTTTCATGAGTTCTAAGAGTTAAAGTTTCTGGAATAAGACCCATCAATGCATTTTTTTTTTAAAAATTGGTTTATTTGTTTTGACACTGAAAGAGAAAAACACCTCGAAATTCAATTACTTTAGTTTATTTTGAATATGCAACAAGACAAAGTAATCTTACGTCGCCCTTAGAAATAAAACAGGTAGTAAGAAGTCATGGAAGAAAAGAATCCTGGCTTCCGTCCCTTGGCTTCCGGTGTGTTTTAGAATTGATTTTAAGATTTTACTGATCACTTTTAAAGCCCAAATGGGCCTGGCCCCTAGCTATATAGCTGAGATGCTAGTTGACTACGAGCCAGTACGCAGCCTTAGATCCTCGGGCAGAGGGCTCCTGGCTGTTCCAAAGTCCAGGCTTAAATCTAAGGGTGACCGCGCCTTCTCCATCAGGGCCCCTCGACTTTGGAACGGCCTGCCCGAGGAGATAAGGCTTACAGAATCAGTGACGTCTTTTAAATCACTTCTTAAAACGCATTTTTATAGACTTGCCTTTATGTGATGTCTATCTCTTTTTAATATTTTTTTTTGTTTAAAATTGAATTTTGTCCTATTTAGTTATTAATTTATATTCTCGTACATGATGTTGTTTTATCTCACTCCTTCATTTTTACATTGATTTGACAGCATCATGTTATCCCTGCCCTCTTTACTCCAATTCACTTAATTTATTCAAAGTGTCATGTTTTTGCATTTGCTGTCCAAATCTCTTTTACTGTGTTGCTTGTGTTTTAATGTCTTTACTTGCATCTTGTATCCTGCTGTTGTGCCCTCTGCTTTGTCTGTCAAAGCACTTTGTAAACTTCGTTTTTAAAGGTGCTATATAAATAAAGCTATTATAAGAAAAACAAAACAAAACTTATACTTATATATGATTTGTACATTCGAAAAGGAGAGGGAGGAAGTAGAACTTATTTAATCCCACCCCTTCTCCACACAACAGTCTATCCTTTAGCTTCCTATCAGCATAATATATGAAAAGTCAAGTCCCTTAGATCTTTTGTAAGTAATTAACCTCACATACACATACATACACACCCATATTGACATGAAGAAAAGTAAATAAATAAGTACATACATACATACATACATACATACATACATATATAAATCCTTGATTTATGTATTTTAATTCTTCTATTTTAAAATGAAAATCAGTTAGCTCCTAATTTTTCTTTAGTGTCTGAAAAGTAAATCCAATTACTAAAAGATACACTGACCTTTAACTTTACTTTGTTGTCACATAGGTATCCCTGTTTCAAAACCACTGGACACCTTTGCCCTAACCAGGAATTTTAGCTGACAGAATGCAGAAGTTCCTGATCTACCACTTTCTCATTGGTCAGGTTTAGTATGTGGTTAACTCAAACAAACAAACAAACAAACCTTCTGATCATGTCATCATTAGACCAGCAGCTCCTGTTTTCTATGAAGTAAACTCGTGTAACGAAGGCAGATGTTAGTAGATTACAGGCATAATTAGTAGAATAGCATCTAACAAGCCCATTTTCAATCTGATATGTCACATATTTGATTCAATATTACAGTATGATATTACGAAATGGTGTCTATTACCTATTTGATTATGTAATTAGAGTATAATTCAGTATAATAGAATATCTGCGAGGACTGTAAAACAGTATTGTACCATATGTGATTTCTAATTACAACATAATTAAAATATGAAAGTGCATAAAAGTGTATGATGTCTAATTAGAGTGTGACTATATCCACTGTCTAATGTTTATTATTTTTTTATATAATTTGATTAAAAACTATGGCTTCATATGTCTTACTGTAAAATAAAATATGATCAGTAATTGCTGTCCTTGTCATAGGAGTCTGGTGTTTTAGTTCCAGTGTCAGAAAATATTCTAAATATAGCCTTCGGTTTGATCTAGTTAAATGTGTTTTGCTGTTACCCACATCCTTAGGGGTTTCTGTGCAGGTACTACCTGTCAATCTGACCGCCATCTAAGGGTAAATCAAGCAGCCACACTTGAGATAATCTAAACTTGTAGAAAATAGCCTTAAAATGGTGCACAACTGTGATAACAATGAAGGTGTTGACAAGTCCTGCAGGCTGTGAATACGCCTAGTTATAAATATTACAGCGTGTAATGTTAACCTCATTTAACCCACACTTCATTTCACTCTGAATTCCCTCTGATTTTGCACATAGTAAAATATTGAATGGGAAAATTAGTTGATTTATGATTTGTGATCCAGTTTTTGGAATCTTTTACTGCATTCAGTTTTTTTACACTCGCACAGTAAACAATAAGTAACGCTTCAAGGACTGTGGAAAGCAGCTTGGCAGGGAAAGTGTAAAGCTGCTGGCGTACAATAGAATGGATTTGAGTGTTCAAGCCTTGTCTATTAACATCCACAAAAGCAGCAAGAGGACCTATAGCATTAATTCATCTATGACAAAACACCACTTAAGGGGTTATAAATGCACTTTTTTTTTTTTTTTTTTAACCCATAAAGACCCAAACAGCCACCGACGACCAAAACCATCTACTGATCTAAAATGTTTAACAACTTCTGATCCACTAATCCTATCAATACATGGAAAGAATTGGTGTAAAATGCAGTTTGTCATCTTTTCATTCTTTAGATGCATTAGTTTCTTTTCTCCCTGTAAGTATTCAACAACCAAAACCACACTGTAAAAAAAAAAAAATCCTGTTGTTTTTACGGGAAAAAACTGGCAGCTGTGGTTTCCAGAACAATAGTGTAAAAAACACATCCAACTGTAAACATATTTACAGAGTAACATGTACAGTCTACTCTCATTAAACCGCCCGCCGTTATACCGCCATTTTCGCTCACCGCCGACCAAAACCATTGCACAAAAATCCCCAATGCATTATTCCATTAGCTACCGCCATTTCCGCCTATCGCCATCCGCCAGCCCAGTTCCATGCACAAACAACACTTATACCATTGATTTCCCGACCGTTATACCGCCAGCGTGATTGCCATCGAGTACACATAAATTTTAACAATGCACTGAAACAAACGCGCCAGACGCTGATCGCGACAAGCTACGAGTAGGTCTACGGAACGGCCACCGTTCATTTATCGCAGAACACTCAGTAGGTCAGGATGTCGGGAAGAGGACGTGGGATTAAGCCAAAGCCTCAAGATGATGGGGTGTCATTTCCCGACACGGTATAATAATGCTTAAAATGTTTCCCCACTTTAAATGATCCCTTACAACATAACAGAATCAAGATTTATTTAGAAACGCAATTAGAACGGGTTAACGGAGGCAGCATAGACATCATATAGTAAAGACATGCACATTATGGACGCAACCCGTTGTAACGCCATTTTCGCTATACCGCCAATTTGGCCGTGAACGGAAGTTGGCGGTATAACGAGAGTAGACTGTAGATTGAACATTTTAAACATGTAGATTTAAATGGGCTGCACTTATTTAGCACATTTTCTACACCTTCATGGTGTCCAAAGCACTTTCCAAAGCCATCAGGTCCAACTGGGAGCAATTTAGGGTTCAGTGTCTTCCATGGACACTTGGACATATGGAGAGTCGGAGCCAGGATTCGAAATACCAACCCTTTGGTTTTTGGACGAGCCGCTCTACCAACTCTACCAACCCATTAAATGTTTACTTTTTATAACTTTTTTGTTTAAAAAAAAAAGCTAATACACCATTATTTCAACAATAAAACAATAGAAACACATCATTTCTACATACAAATCTGGTTTTGTTCACATACTCCTCCTGTAAAAACTACAGCTATATTTGATTTAATCGTTAACACAATTTTTTTTTTTTTTTTCAAATAAACAACTTTGCATTGTATTGTCACTTACAGTTTTTTTTTAAGTTGCAATTTTACAAGTTTTTGGTGTTAATTCTACAGTCATTTTTTACAGTGCATCTATAGATCTAAATGTTTATTAACTTATGAATGGGGATTCCTACCAATATATTAAAATATTTCTGGTAAAATACAGTTTTTCAGCATTCCAGCAGCATCTGATTTGGACTCTGACATTAATTCTTTCTTTCTTTCTTTCTTTAGGATCCCCATTAGCTGTACCATAGCTACAGCTATTCTTCCTGGGGTCCTTACAATAATCTTTACAACTAGTCAGTGCAAATAACATACAATATAATCATACAAAACGATTTTTCACATACTACATAACATAAAAGAAAATAAATAAGAGACAAAATACAGACACGACAGCTCCTTTAGGCTAGCAGCAGTTTAGTATACCGGTATACAGTACATATATTCAATTAACCCAAGTATCAATCATTTATGGTCAAAAGATGCTTCTTGACTGATTTCTTAAATTTCATTTTACAGTTTTCTTGTGTGATGTGTTCTGGTAGTTCCATTCTTGCATAGCTCTGCATATTACCATTCATTTCGCTGCATTTGGTCTTGATTTGGGTCATGTAAAATTACCTCTGTTTGCCTGCCTGGTTGCATAGCTACGTCTATCTGAACTAAAGCAGACATTTTTGTACAAGATGGATGTTTTTTTTTGTTTGTTTTGTTCTGATAATACTTCTAAAGAAAACCAGTAGTGAATAAAATAATCTTTTTTTTAAACAGAAAGCCAGTTCACCTGTAAAAGTCATGTAATTTGATAAATGACAGTGGTTGGAGGCTTGTATTAACCCATAAAACCCCAAACATCCACTATCGACCAAAACATTTACTGATATAAACTGTTTAATAACTGTTCATCCATTAATCTTATCAATACATGGAAATAATTGGTGTAAAATACAGTTTGTCGTCTGTTTATGGTCATCAGGTATGACTCATTTGGACGTTCAGAGGCTCCGTAGTGAACGTGGAAACACCGTCATCTTCTACAACATTGATTCACTAGTAAAACCCATGGAGTTGGATCAATGACAGTGGATGGACACACTTGTTTTTATGTTCTGTTAATGATAGATTTTACAGAACAAGTCACTTTTCTTCATTTTTTTGTCTGTTTTGACATAATAACCTTTGAATTTCCTCTGAGCTTTGATGAACATCTACATGATCAGTGAATTAAATATTGGAAAATAGATGATTTTCACTGAAAAAATGCAAAATGTAGAGGTTAATATTATAATAAATGGCAATAAATCATTTAGGAAAGGTTAAATAGAGAGAAAAAATCATTTGGGAGTTGACACAAAAGTCACACTGGGTCTTTACGGGTTAACCCTTAAAACCTAAACAGCCACACACAACTACCGATCTAAAGTGTTAATACATTTTCAACCCCCAATCCTATCAATACATGTAAATAATTCAGGTAAAATGAAATTTCTCAGCCTTTCATCACCTTCATATGTGACTCATTTGGATGTTCGAGGCTCCATAGTGAACATGGAACACTGTCATCTACTGCAGCATTGATTCACCAGTAAAACCCATGGAGTTCGACAAATGACAGGGGTTGTAGATGCTTGTTTTTGCTGAAAAGATCGATTTTTCTTCCTTTTTCTCCAGTTTGGTACAACATTATTTGAATTTACTCTGAACTTTTATGAACATCTACAAGATCAGCAAATAAAATAAATAAATAAAACCCATGGAGCTGGATCAACGACAGGGGTTGTAGATGCTTGTTTTTGCTGAAAAAAATCAATTTTTCTTCCTTTTTCTCCATTTTGGTACAATGCTATTTGAATTTACTCTGAGCTACAAGATCAGAAAATAAAGTAAATAAATAAAACCCATGGAGTTGGATCAATGACAGTGGATGGAGACACTTGGTTTATATTCAGTTAATGAGAGATTTTGCTGAAAAAGTCACTTTTTCTTCAGTTTTCTCTGTTTTGGATATAATAACCCTCAACTTTAATCTGAGTTTTTATGGACACTTACATGATTAGTCAATTAAATGTAGGAAAATATCTGATGTTCACTAGAAAAAAAGCAAAACACAGAGGATAATGTCATAATAAATGGCAATAAATTACAGAAGAAAAATTAACCCTATTCATGCATAGTGGTCACTCCAGTGGACAGTTATTCTCCAGCTGTTCTCTTGTATATTCACAGGTTTTGTTGTTTTAGTTCCATATCAGCCAACACAGTGGACACTTACGCACCATCCCATAATAATACACTGACATTCATACCATTACTGTAACTTTGCTGTTCTAGATAAACCTGACCTGCAGGAACATGTTTTAGTGTAAATCAGTTGTTAATTGTTAGACTGTAATTAACAGTTTTTTTTTTCATCTCTATGAACTAGGAAGATTATTATTGTTATTAATTATTTAAGGAGAAGGGGAGGGATTTTATAAGTTATACTTCTTCTCACTCTTTTTCGAATAAGTATTATATGTCTTATGTTTAAGTGTTTTGTTTATTTTCTTCTGTTTTAACATTCATAATCAAAATAAATACATCAATCAATCAATCAATCAAGTGAGTCATAACTAATATTAGAGTATGTTTATGTTTATGTTTATGCATTTGGCAGATGCTTTTCTCCAAAGCGACTTACAGGGGAAAAAACAACCAAATCACTCAATCAATCAAATTTTATTCATATAGCGCCAGATCGCAACAAAAAAGTTATCTCATGACACTTTATATATAGAGTTGGTCAAAACCAGACTCTAAGCCAATTTACAGAAACCCAACAGAGTATGTTAAAATGTGAGAAAACATCAGATTAGCAGCATTAAAAATATTTTTATTTCATTGTTTTCATATCACTTTCTGATATTGGGTTTTAAATACATGTTTCTGTACTTCAAGAATAAAATGCATGGTGTAGCCAAATGGACATTTTTGTAAATCCATGGAAAAAAAAAAAAAAATCAAATGCATTGTTTTTTCATGCCTAATGAGGAATAAAAACACCCAAGAAAAGATGTCGACAAAGGTTCTAATAATTCATGCATGAAAGGGTTAAAAATAGAGAAAACAATATTTTGGAACTGCCACCAAAGTAGCGCCGGGTCTTCATGGGTTAATATGTAGATGTTACGTATACACTATGTGGCTGGTAGCATCTGGGTACAGGCCTTTCTACAAACATTATAGTCGTATGATTTACCCCAGAGAAATAACACAAAAGCATGGGTGGTCAGAGATGGCACAGGACAGGGTGATGAATCAAACGCTGTCTGACCTGCTCTTTGTTTCCACAGAAAGAAGTATGTTTCCTCCATTAACTCTCTCTTCCCTCTGTGTTGT
The DNA here is from genome assembly GCF_902148855.1 of Sphaeramia orbicularis. Classification (NCBI taxonomy): domain Eukaryota; kingdom Metazoa; phylum Chordata; class Actinopteri; order Kurtiformes; family Apogonidae; genus Sphaeramia; species Sphaeramia orbicularis. The sequence goes on along the minus strand of NC_043978.1, from coordinate 21,806,923 downwards.
ATAAATAGATAAAGATTTAGTAAGAGCGAGATGACTGTGGTCAGAGGGTTTAGTGTTAGGAGGAAGTGGGCTCTGCTGGTACACAGAGATACAGCTTAAGGAAACGTACAGAGTTCCACTGAATTTCACAGCTTAAATGTTGTTTTCCTGCTCTGTTTTTCTGTAAAAGGTCGTATGCATTTGTCACGTTAAATGGAAAACACTAACAGGGCTAAAAAGGATAAAACCACATTTAATGATTTTAAGATTGACCTTTATGTGAAACCCTGTCTAATTTTGACTTTATTGCAGTTTTAGTCCCGTATGACGATAATTCTGGACATTTTATTTCCTTTTCGGTATTTATTTAAGAATTATTTCGATCCCTCTCCTCAGGCTCTGTGTGCTTGCCCCCCCCCCCACCAAAAAAAAAACAAAACCCTCAAATGAATAGTAATTGATGCAAATACATTATTACAAATATTAAATTATTTAACTCATTGTTGTATTGTGGCTTCCTCCGCCACTACCACCACAATAATACTAGCAAATTAGGCTACTGGTATTATTACTATATATTTTTTTATTATATAAAACTCCCTCCTCTCTGTTTCTCACTTTCATTCAAACTGCCCTCTTCCCCTCGTCCCCTTTTCCCTATCACCCCTAACTAAACTATATTGTTTAGTTGCTCTTTACATTTATTATCTTTTTCATTGTAATATGATGTTGTCATTGTTGTTGTTTTTGTTTTGTTTATTGGTTTGATTTTCCCTTCGTTTAAGTGTTGTTGTTGTTTTTCTGTCCACAATGTCTCGTTAACTATCACTAATAAAAAAAAAAAATAAAGAATTATTTCAATGAAGTGAGAAAACCGGAGAAACACGTATGTAAAGATATGCTTTTATGTCAAATATTTAAGTATAGTTTTAATTTATTACAATTTTGATTTTATATACCTAAGATTAGGAACCAATATTCACTTTTAACATGTTTGAAAAGGTTTGTTAAGCATCTTTGTGTTATTTATGCAGTAAATTATATAAATTTCTCAAATCTGATTTTATATTTTTTGTGTTTTTTGGCCTTTTGTGTTGATATAGTAGGTTAAAGTGAAAAAATAATAGGCAGATGATATAGATGGAGTTGTGCTGAAAAAAAAGATCCCAAACATGGGTATAGTAAACATTTCTTTAAATAGTATATAAAGGCAAAATCAAAAGTACTCAAAAACAGCCAAAACAGGCTCAGACCCCTAAGGGTTAAAATGACTTGGCTTCACAGAGAACCAATAAATGTGCACTTTCCTCAAGACGTACACATACGACCGCAGAATCCAAGAAGTCTCAGGCCAACGTGGTATCAGAACCTAGTTTCAGGTTGAGTACACATTCTCAATTCCCCTTGGAATAGAGGAAGCAGAGATTGGGATTGAAATGACAAAACTTTGTCTACTTACCGAAACTTCTGCTGCAAATGACAAGTGATCAGACTTGGCGGACTGGGCTGGTAGGACTGTCAAATACTGACAATATTCTTTTTTCCAGTGCATTTGTTTGTGTGTCTTCATCATCATGGATAATGCATTATATCAGTCCCTTACTGATGATTCATGCATGAGAATGATTCATCACTTATTTGCTTAAATAAAATGTGCTGGCATGCATGCTATTCTTACCATCACCATCTAGTATCATAGATTTGATTCATTTTAACTCAATAATTAGGGTTTCCTACTCAGTTTGTAAGTCAAATCACCAGTCTTCTTTTCTCTGCTTTGTAATCCACACAAATATAAAAGACAAAAAACAAAAAAAAAGAAGATATTTCAGATTTTCTAAAAATCTGATGTCTTGTTGGTGCATAAAGACACACAGTTCTTTTAAATGGTCATATCTTATTAAAGGAGTGATATTATGCTTTTGTTAAAAAAAAAAAAAAAAAAAATGGAATTATGCATTTTAAAACATTTCCCTGTGGTCTACATAAATTGTAAATGCTATGCTTGGGTCTGAATTCTTCATTAATTCAACTCCACAGGTCCATCTTCAACCCTATTTCTGAGTAATGACACCTGAAAGGTTGTTTTGAGCGCTGGCCCTTTAAATGAAAATGAGCCGCTTCAGGCCCCGCCCCCTCCAGGTTGTTGGCTGTGCTTCTCTGTCCCGTTCAACCAACAACTGAACATTTTAGGTAATCGGCTTGAAGTTTGGACATATTTTCAGTTTTTACTACAACCGCTGCTGCTGACAAACAATTATATCACACTCGGAGAAATGTTCGTCAGAAGTCTTGACCTTAAATGTGCAAATATCATGACATAACAAGCTATAAGCAGGAAGTAAAACAGGTTGTAGAAATCCACTCGCTTTTTGCCAAAATGAATATAAAGATAGCTTTGCAGCACCTGGAGGATTCAAATTCAAACTTTATGAACTATTAGGGTCCAAATACACAAATAAATGAACCAAAGACTAATGAAAGTGGGTTTAGCCAAATATGACCCCTTTAAAGGATCAGTATCTAAGATTTGCAGGTGTTTATGAGAACTTTGCGTTGGAGTCTGTACTTTGTTGATGTTAGTTGACTCCATGTTGAAGCTGTGGACAGTGTCATTCATGATAACATCATGTTAGCTGATTTCTACACAGAGGACTCGGGTTGGTTCATCACAAAAAATGACTTCTGCTCCTTTTCAGCAGCAACTGTGTGCAATACTGGGTAGCTTAGAAATGGAGTTAGTTAACACCAACAAACAACTGGCTCGCAGGAAAAGAGGTATTCAAGTACTCGGGGGTGTCCATAAATTTGTTCACAGAAAAAACAACCTGAGATCACAACATTAAAATCTGTTAGAGCCTGTTATCATAGATGTAGATGTTGAAACGAGGTTAGCCAACGTCAACAAATGATCGACTACAGGAATAAAACAGACTCAAACACAAGAAAACGGGCATTAAAGGACTCAGGAGTGTCCATAAGGATGTTCACAGAAAAAAAAAAACAACCTGAATAGATAAAAGATAACAGCCAAAATACAAAACCTCCTATCTGAAAAAAAATCACTTTTTTCAGGAAACAAAAAAAATGTGGATCCTGGAGGATTCTGTTGGGTTTCTGTAAATTGGCTTAGAGTCTGGTTTTGACCAACTCTATATGTAAAGTGTCATGAGATAACTTTTGTTATGATTTGGCGATATATAAATAAAATTTGATTGATTGATGGTTTAGTTTTATTATAGCATGATCTTTGTTGTTGTTGTCAGGTGACTTTCATGTCATAAGAAAGGGCAGGATTATCTTGCAGATAGACTGAAAATGTGGAGTCATCCTTGTTCTCACCATTTAATGTGAAAACTCAAAATCTAAAAATTTGCAGATAGGAGGGGGGGTTTTTTGGCCATCGATATAGGGCACGGGTGTCAAACTCATGTTAGTTCAGGGGCCAGATAAAGCCCAATATGACCTGCAGTGGGCCGGATCATTAAAATAATAACATAACAATACATAAATAATATCAATTTTCAAAATTTGTATGTCTAATTTCTATGTTTTAGAGTGAAAAAAGTAAGATTATAAAAATTTTTACATCTACAAACTATCCTTTAAAAAAATATGGAAAAACATGAACAAACCATGACCAAAATTAAATTTATTAAGAAAAAAAGTGCAATCTTAACAATTTATGCCATTATTTGCCCTCAGCTTCTCATTTTTACATGTTCATTAAAACGTACTGATCACAGTGGATCTACAAATACACAAAACATTTAATAACAGACAGAATATATGTTTATGTTTATGTTTACGCATTTGGCAGACGCTTTTTTCCAAAGCGACTTACAGGGGAAAACCAATTAATATAGGTAAAATAATATAATATAGGTAAAATTACTCTTAAGTCTCTTAAGACATTTCAGGTTGTTCATATTTGTTCAGGTTTTTCACATTTTTTGGTAAAGGCAAGTCTGTAAATGTTAACATTTTTGTGTAATTTTACTTTTTTTTTTTTTTTTTACACTAAAACAAAGAGAAAAAATTGTGGTTTTCGTTATTTATAGCTTATTATGATAGTATTTTACTGGTCTGACCCACTTTAGATGGAATTGAACTAAAATTATTTTGACATCCTTGATTGTTAATAGTGCAATTTCTGTATTTCACTAATTCATCCTGTGGGCCAGGATATAAACTATCCAAACAAAAAGGATGTGAATAACCTGAAGAATTCGGAATTTGTTAAGAAATAGAAGTACAATTTTAACAATATTGTGCCTCAACTTGTCATTTATACATATGCATTACAGATCCGATGTACAAAGGCACAAAACATTTAGTAACAGGCAGAAAATTGTTAAAATTGCACTTAATTTTCTTTAGACATTTCAGGTTGTTCATATTTGTTCTGGATATTCACATTTTATTGTTAAAGGATAGCTTGTTAATGTAAATATTTTCAGAATTTAATGTTTTTGTGCTAAATCAAAGAGACAAAATTGGTGTTGTCATTATTTATAGGTTATTGGGATATTATTTTTGAGTTTGATGCCTTAACTTGCACTTTGCAAATTCATCCCGCGGACTGGATTTGACCCTTAAGCGGGCCGGTTTTGGCCCCCGGGCTGCATGTTTGACACCCCTGATATAGGGTCTTCATAAATCTGCACCTGAAAAAGTGAAGAGCTGTAGTATAATTCACACTGTACCAGACAGTTGTCACATCCGTACAGTGACTGACTCGGTGGTCATCGCCACCAAATGTTGATGCTGATAATTTATGGAACACAACTCTGTGGTAGATAATGTACTCTTAATTCACACAGCGACACCACCTCAGCTCTGTTCAGCTCTGTTTAAAAAAATCAGATTTTCCAAGTGTACGACGGTTCGACTAGAAACCACACAGTCATACTCCCTGTGTGAAAGTGGAGATATGCAGATATCTGATTACGGGGGTACAGACTGCTAGCTGCAGTGACAGCTGTGCCGCAGTGATAGGTGGGCGACACAGCAATGTTAACGTGTGATTGTATGCCAACGGGCAATATTGCCCAAAAGTTAAACTGCAGCCAACTTTTCCACTCTGCCAACTGGTTGGTGGTTGTCATGCTGGCCAAAAGATCTGAGTGTTTCAACTCTAACTGAAAATAAGTAAAATTTTTAACAACTTTGGATGATCTAGTTGCTTGAGTTGTTCATATTATAGATACAGGTTATGTTATATGTAAGCGTCCCACGTTCGCCTGAAGCCAGCGGTGGGTTGTGGAGGAGCTGTATGTGCAGGACATGGGGGCGTCGACCTCCAGGGAGGCTTTGGAGAGGCTACTCAACATCCAGGCTGGAAGGCACTCGGGCAGCCTTTGTCTCCCGGTCCAATCTGGCCACCTCATTTCCCCCCATCCACCCCTCTGTCTGTCCGTCCGTCCATCTCTCCCAGTGCTTCCTGCCTGCTGCAGCCTCTCACATTACAATAGAGCCAGGCCTCGATGGCTGGTGCTCAGAGAGAGTCCCATCTGGACCACAGGAGAGACCGGCAACGAGAGGCAGGAGGCACACACACAGGGAAGAGCCACGGACCAGATGTAGTTTAGTCAAGGCCAAAACCCACTAAAATCAGAGGAGTTTTTACCTTGATATGGTAGTTTCGGCTTTATTTAAGCCAGTTTCAGGCAGAGATTTTGATCGTAAAATATGCACAAAAAGGCTTGTTAATACTGATTTTAATACCGACCATAAGTCTTCTATTAGTTTATAAGACACCTATGATAGCTCTTCAGTTTTCATTCTCTTTCTCTTCTATCCACTTCTGCAAAACCTTCAACTGGTCTACACTGTTCTCTAGTCTCACCATATTTACAGTACTGTGCTTAGATCTGGGGCAGCAACTACAAGACCTCACTACGGCCACTAACCATCATTCAAAAAAAAAAAAAAAAAAAAAAGAAATGTGGTTCAATAGAAACAGGTTATCATTAAATCTGAGCATGACAAAAATAATGATATTTGGAAATTGTGGAAATAATTCACAGGTAACAATAAAAAGAGATGGAATTGAAATAGAGAGAGTTCATGAAATAAAATTTCCGGGGGTAACCGTAGATGACAGAATCAGTTGGAAAGCACGTGTCAAACATGTACAAACTAAAGTCTCAAGAAGCACTGCAATAATAATTAAAGCAAAGAATGTTTTGGATCAGGAAATCGCTCTACACTCTATACTGTTCTCTAGTCTCACCATATTTACAGTACTGTGCTTAGATCTGGGGCAGCAACTACAAGACCTCACTATGGCCACTAACCAAGAAAATCGAGTGCTTTTTTTTTTTTTTTCCTTTAACCGAACTTCAAAAACGTTCGGTATCTGTCCCCTATCTAGGCCTGTGATTAGAAAGAGAATGAAAACTGAAGAGCTATCATAGGTGTCTTATAAACTAATAGAAGACTTATGGACAGTATTAAAATCAGTATTAACAGGCTCACACTACTTGCAGAGTGGCGAACGATAGTATTCCACATAGATCTACTGTAAGGAATTGATTTGTATTGTTGTTTTGAACTTATTTGAGAAATATGATACATGTAGATTGATAAAATTTTTTAAAAAAATATGCAGTTAGACTGTAAAATTACACAATTGCAGAATTAATTAACCATTAAAGACCTACACCTACATTTGTGGAGACTTCCTCATGAATTTTTCTCGACATTTAACAGTAATTTATCACTATTTATTATAACATTATTATCTGTGTTTTGCATTTCTAAAGTAAAAATCAGGTATTTTCCTTTATTTTATTTACTGATCATGTAGATGTTCATAAAAGCTCAGAGTAAATTCAAATGATATTGTATCAAAACGGATAAAAAGGAGGAAAAATTTATCTTTTCAGCAAAAACAAGCATCTACAACCACTGTCATTTGTCGAACTCCATGGGTTTTACTGGTGAATCAATGTTGCAGTAGATGACAGTGTTCCACGTTCACTATGGAGCCTCGAACATCCAAATGAGTCACCTATGAAGGCGATGAAAGGCTGAGAAATTTCACTTTACCTGAATTATTTACATGTATTGATAGGATTGGGGGTTGAAATGTTATTAACACTTTAGATCAGTAGTTGTGTGTGGCTGTTTAGGTTTTTAAGGGTTAACCCGTAAAGACCCAGTGTGACTTTTGTGTCAACTCCCAAATGAATTTTTCTCTGTATTTAACCTTTCCTGAGAGATTAATCACTATTTATTATAATATTATCCTCTGCACTTTGCATTTTTTCAGTGAAAATCATCTTTTTTCCAATATTTAATTCACTGATCATGTAGATGTTCATCAAAGCTCAGAGGAAATTCAAAGGTTATTATGTCAAAACAGACAAAAAAATGAAGAAAAAGTGACTTGTTCTGTAAAATCTATCATTAACAGAACATAAAAACAAGTGTCTCCATCCACTGTCATTGATCCAACTCCATGGGTTTTACTGGTGAATCAATGTTATAGAAGATGACAGTGTTTCCATGGTAACTACGGAGCCTCTGAACGTCCAAATGGGTCATACCTGATGACCATAAACAGACGACAAACTGTATTTTACACCAATTATTTCCATGTATTGATAAGATTAATGGATGAACAGTTATTAAACAGTTTATATCAGTAGATGTTTTGGTCGATAGTGGATGTTTGGGGTTTTATGGGTTAATACAAGCCTCCAACCACTGTCATTTATCAAATTACATGACTTTTACTAGTGAATCAATGTTGGAGTCCAAATCAGATGCTACTGAAATGCTGAAAAACTGTATTTTACCAGAAATATTTAAATATATTGGCAAGAATCCCCATTCATAAGTAAATAACCATTTAGATCTATAGATGGTTTTGGTTGTTGAATACTGACGGGGAGAAAAGAAACTGACAAACAAGGAATGCATCTACAGGGTGTCCCATAAGTCTCCATACATAGGAAAAATAAACGTTTATTGACATAAACCATTTTTATTTATATAATATGCTCTATATGACTGCCATTTTGTCGGGAACACATTTCAATGCGTGTCTGCTGAAGAACTATAAAGAAGAAATATAAAGAAATACATGTTAGAACCATATATGTATGGAATGTATTATGTCTCCTATGTATGGAGACTTATGGGACACCCTGTACAACAGATTAACACTAAAATGAAAATGTGCAAATAAATTATGAACATGAGTCAAACAGGAGCGGTGATCCCATGATGCATCTCATTTATTATATACAGTTGCGGAAAAAAATATTAGACCATCAAAAGTCCTCAAAAACAATGGTTATGCAATCAAGTACTAACTCCTGTGTGTATCATGTGACTAAAACAGACAGAAAAGAAAACACGTAATGCCTTAAAGCACTGTTTTTGTCAGTACAATGCCATAGCTATTAATGTAAGAACTTAAAGGTGCCGTATATAGGATTGTGGCCAAAACTGGTACTGCAATCACATTCAAAATCCTGTAGAGCATTGGTATCCCCTCCACCTCCCCCCCACACTAGGGGTTGCCAGATCCAGCATGAGCGTCTACTCCAAGGAGCTACCATGGCAAGAGACGAGTCTTACACTGGTATAAATAGGCCTGGTATTTATACCCGCTGGGCCCGCTGGCTCTCACCAGGCAGTGAGACCCCCGCGGTCTGGTACCGGTGACACCCCCACCCAGGACTGGCTCTTGGTGGCTCTTACCGGGTGGTGAGACCAAGGGAGACCCGGCATCGGTCTTCAGATTCTTCTCCACTTTCAGTCATCTCCATGTTTCAAAAGCACCTCCTATGCATACATTCTTGTTTTGTTTCTCACTTTGTCATGACGTATTATGGGAATAATAAGAGGCCTTTTAGGTTCAGTAATGTCAGACATTTATCATCTGAAATGTTCCAGATGCAGCTCAGTGGGAACTGGCAACCTGGATGCCAAACACTACTGACTGGTGATTGGTAGATAGGTGATGGGTGGAACATCAGACCAAAACACAAAATGACAACATAAACATTATTTAAGGGCTGACACTGAGCTTTTCAAATGCAAATATTCTGGCTGGACTACTTATGTCAGGAGTCGCTTTTCCACTGACCCTCAAATTGCGCAAATATAACTTGTGCATAAAAATTTACCTAATGAAAAACGACAATTTCACCAGAAGTCTCATTTTTCGATTAAACGTTTCTGTGCTAGCAAGAGGTGGTTTTTTGGGCATAGTGCAAATGGTATATCACGCAAAACTGCAATGGAAAGACCTTTTTTCGCAACTAGAGTCAGGTGAATTAAAAAAACGGATGTTGATGTACGTTACAACAAGTGAAGAAGAAGAATAAGAAACATGTCATGGTATGTGCGGACACACCAGGAAACCCAATCATTTGTTAATTTAGTACGAGATAGAGGGGAAATATATAATAATAATGAAAATATCTGTAAATCAACACCATATTTACATTCGTCGCCATGTTTATGGAATGACTTCTCGTGTCATCTCACAATAAGAAATAAACAAATCATCGCATTTGTGATTTAATGGAAAAACCGACGTTACGCACTTCTGTTTTTTTGACATTTAGTAAATATCGATAAAGTTTTGCGCAGATGTCCAATGGAAAATTGACCAGTGATATCAGTGTTTGAAATTAACGTGATTACTTAATGTCTGACAGTCAGGGCCATTTTATGATGACTTTGAACATAATTCCTACATACAGCACCTTTAAGTGATTTTGGTTATTATCAAGAAAACAATAGAAAATGTCTAGATTTCAGCTCTGAAATTAAACTCTTCAGAGCTATTTTTGTTGTTATCATTATATTTGTCCAAATAAATTGTACCAGGCATTAAAATGAACAAGACATTGAAGAAAACAAGGGGTGGTCTAATCATTTTTTCTTCTACTATATTTCCCCCGGTGCCCTTTTAAACCACAGTTCGCCCCCTTTACCTTGAGCATTTTTTTTTTTTTTTTTTTTGGGGGGGGGGGGGGGGGGTTACAACAGCAAACCACGCCCCATAGGGTCGACGCTGGTACAACAACAGTCCCCGCGCCACTGTCCACGAGACAAGCGCGTGGCAGTGCAGGGAAAAGGACAGAGCAGACTGCAGTGTGGGAGCCGTGGAGTGGACAAAGACTGAACGAGCGGCGCTTTGCAGGACGCAGACTGTGAAACATGAGGAATTCCAGACATTTAACACAGCGCGGTTTGTAGAATGAAACTGTGATGAGGGAAAATGAAAAGGCGATGAACGGAACTGGCTGAAAAAAAAAAAAAAAAAAAAAAACTTTATCGCGCTTTTTTTTATTTATTTATTTATTTATTTATTTATTTATTTGTAACTTTTATTTACTTTATGGTGAATTGATCTAGATAAGTTGTATGATTTTATGATTCATGCTTAAATCACGGGTCAAAAATATACTCTGGCAGCCTCAGACGCACAGGGATGATTCTGTGCCAAATTACGCACCGTGCGGAGAATAAACTGAAGCTCAAATCACTCACTTGTTTCTTTTTTTTCCCCCCACAAAATAACATTGACACGATGAGGAAATCACTCTAAATCGACCAACTAGTGTATTTACTCAGAGTTACTCAGGGTGCAGCTGCAGGGAGGAGGAGCGAACAGCTGACCGGAGCGCAGACTGTCCGACGCCGGGTCTGGTTGGCACATCTTTAACCCTTATCTCCTGACTTGTAGGGTGACCTGGGGGTAAAAGCAGTGTGGGTAACCTGTGGAAGCGTTTATTTGTCTGGCGTGACCGTGGAATGTCTTTGAGTTAGTTTAAAGGGGAGGGAGGAAGGGAGGGAGGGAGGAGGGAGGGAGGGAGTAAAGTTTCGAAAACGACCGGTGGCGCTGCGTTTTACGCGTGGGCTGCATGGGAAAAGTTTGTTTAGTCGCAAACTTTTTTTTTTAGGTTGTGGCTCCTGGGAGTCACATGGCACTCTGACAGCTATGAGGAGTTGGTCTGCAGACTGTCACATCTGGAAAAAAGTAAATAGTCTCTCTGCTCAAACAAGACGAATGAGTCCATATGATCCAGAATAAGCAACAAATTAAACCATGAGGGTCTTTGTACTGGAGATCTGCATCCATGGGTCAGTTAAGGTCGTCTGAATACTGTCGAGAAGCTTATGAGGAGAAAAAAGTTTTTTTTGACAGAATATAAAAGTCTTACTCGTTGGGAATCTGTCTTATTTTTTAAAAAGAAGAAGCAGCTATTTTCTGGGAAACACTAGTTTTAATAACTCTCAGATACTGAGTAAAACTGAATCATAACTAAAAGAGTGTTTCCTTTATTTGTGGAGTGAGATCACTTTCACAATTTAACAATATTAAATCTGGGTTAAGTAGAAGCATGACTTGTGTAAAAGTTGTTTTTTCTTCATTTTAACCCTTTCATGCATAGTGGTCACTCCAGTGGACAGTTATTCTACAGCTGTTCTTTTGTATATTCATGGGTTTGGTTGTTTTAGTTGCATTTCAACACACAGTGGATGCTCATTCATCATCCCATACACTGCAATTCATACCATTACTGTCTTTTTGCATATTATCTGCACGAAGTTAGTCATAACTAGTATTAGAGTATGTTAACATGTGAGAAAACATCAGATTAGCTGCATGAAAAATGTTTTTATTTCATAGTTTTCACACAGTATCTCATTTTCTGATGATGGGTTTTAAATACATGTTTTGTTTTGTTTTTTCTTCAAAAATTAAATTCTCAGTGTCCAGCTGAGTGGACATTTTTGTAACTGTGAAAAATAAGTTCATAAAAAAATTTCAATCGCATTGTTTTTTTGTTTTTTTTTTCATGCCTAAAGAGGAATAAAAACACTCAGGAAAAAAAATCTCAACTATGGTTCTCATAATTGATGCATGAAAGAGTTAAGGGTCATTATAGTCACAGTGGATACACTTTAGAGAAATTTAACCAAAATGTACCTGAAAAATGACAGATTTACACTACCAGTCAAAAGTTTGGACTCACCTTCTCTTTTACATGGCATGCCACAGATGGCCAACAAGTGCTCAGCATCACTGGGAACTCCTTCAAGACTTTTGGAAAACATTTCAGGTGACTACTTCATGAAGCTCGTTGAGAAAATGCCAAGAATGTGCAAAGCAGTAATAAAAGCAAAATGTGGCAATTTTGAACAATCTAAAATATAAAACATGCTTTGAGTTATTTTAAATTACATAATTCCATATGTGTTCATTCATAGTTTTGATGCCTTCAGTGAGAATCTACAATGTAAATAGTCATGGAAATAAAGAAAAACCAGGTGAGTCCAAACTTTTGACTGGCAGTGTATATATGTTTTTTTACGTGATGAAAGAACATTTTGTTGTGTTACATATTAAAATCAGGGTGTTTTTGCGAAGTAGGATACAAAGAACCTTAAACTTTTACTTGAATCTTTGTTTATTGGCTTTTTTTTAAAAAAAAAAAAAAAACAAATCTGACAGCTAACAGTAGGTCTGTAAGTCATTTGTCGGATCTTTTCACATGAACATTGAAAGAGTTAAGGGTCATTATAGTCACAGTGGATACACTTTAGAGAAATGTAACCAAGTGTATCTGAAAAAGGACAGATTTTTATATATATATATATATATATATATATATATATATATATATATATATATATATATATATATATATATATACATACATACATATATGTATATATATATATATATATATTTTTTTTTTTTTTACTTGATTAAAGAACCTTTTGTTTTGTTACATATTAAAATCATTATCTTCTTTCTAATAGGGATGTTTTTGCGAAGTAGGCTACACAGAACCTTCAACTTTTCCTTGGATCTTCATTTATTGGCATTTTTTAAACAAATGTGCCTGCTGACAGTGGGTCTGTAAGTCATGTGTCGGCTCTTTTCTCCTGAACATTACTCCCATCTGCTCCGGTCCAACAGTCTCTTAAAACACAAACGCGCATCGACCCAGACCCGGTTCCCCCCTCCGCTGACACCTCCACGGTCCGTCCAGCCCCGGATCCGATCAGCTGAGAACCGCCGCTGACTGACAACCCCGAAACCCCGTTACCCTGGAAACCGCCTCAGCGGCGCCGCGAGGGCTGACTCGAGGGCTGCCGTGAATGGGGTGACGTCACGGCGCCGGCGCCAGAGAGTCTGCTCCAAAGACACACAGAGAGAGAGAGAGAGAGAGAGAGAGAGAGAGAGAGAGAGAGAGAGAGAGAGAGAGAGAGAGAGAGAGAGAAGGAGAGGAGAGGAGGAACAGGGGAGGAGAGAGGAGAGCAGGCAGGGGTGAGGCTCAGGGCTGCCGCTGCCGGTGTTGCGGGGGTCTCGCTCGGCTTTTGCACCGACGTGCTCTTGCGCCAATCCATCACCTGGCTGTCAGGCATCAGTCAGGGGAGTCATGCGAAATGTACACAGCTGCGGGAGCGAAAGGAAGAAGGGGAGAAAATGGAAAAATCCGATTGCACCAGATGTGGACCCAGACTGCAGGAGTTGCACATGATATTAGAAATGCACAAACCAGTGCATCCTCAGACAGCTGAAGGAGAAGCTGGCCGCGCCTGCTCAATACAACCGCGCGTAAAAACAATGGCACAGATGGTGTTTTGGTGGATTTTGTAAAATACTGCAAAACATTCCTCTTGACAGTTTGCGATTATAATCATTTCTCCACTATATGTCTCATCGCCATCTCGGCTTGAAGCTGCAGAATCTGAGCATGGAGCAGCCTGTAGCCTAGAATGTAGAGCTGAGGACACTAAACTGCTTCTGTTCTTGTCCATTACGCAGGATTACTTTGGCTTTGTTTCTTTAAATTCAACTAAATAATAATAATAATAATAATAAATAAAAAAAATAAATAAATAAAGCCAAAGTATTAAAATAATCTCCACTTTGACCATCATCCTCTTGCATCTTCTTACGCATTGATTTTTTATTCTATCAGGAAGTCATATAATCCTGCAAAGCATAAAATAACAAAACAAAACAAAACAAAAAAACCCCCGAGCCCATCACATCACAAGTCCACAACTACCCACGGGGGCAATTAGTGCAACATCAAATACCCTCCCACCTCCAGCTGAAGAATGAAGCGTGTAATTCCTACAAACAAATGAGTCATTGAGAAAACATTAGAGTGTCAATAGTATTTAATCACTTCTTCACGTGCTCCAAACATGAAAGCCAAATTTGTTGGCCATGACTAAATGACACAAAACGCGCTCAGGTGCCAAATAAGCCACGAGACCTTCACGCATTAGATTGACATCAGCAGCAGCAGCAGCAGCAGCAGCAGCAGCTACACCTTTACGCACCACATCCATCCATCCCTCAGGCTGCGGCCACCACAAACACCACTATGAATACAAGGGTTTGGACTTTTCTAAATGTTCACTTATATTGGACCTTTATGCTCATTGATTTTATTAGTTCGCATTATTTATGGACTTTTCTCAAACATCACCTGCAGCTTGTAATAATTCCACAGACCAAACTTTTGGATTATTCTCCATGCCACATAATAAAAAATAAATCCTACCTCTGTTGTGCGCAGGGGTAGGGGCTCTCGAACTAAAAGGAGGGGTTTTGAACCATTCAACTGACTGTTATTGTGGCTGAATCTGGTGCCACTCACAAACTTGCCTTCACACCGGTCCGGGATAGTGTGAATTAGGAATGATCAGTCGCGCCTGAGCATCCTTATCATCACGAACCCACACCTTTTGGCTTCACATGCGGTTTTTTTTTTTTTTTTTTTGTTTTGTTTTGTTTTGTTTTTTAAAGGAAGTGAAGTATCAGTTATGAGAAAAATGTCTAATAAGAACTCCTGTTGCACGCATTTCTAAGTGGATATTTAGTGCTTGGTATTAAATGCATTGTTCCAAACATATTTGATCCTATAGTTTTTATTGCATCACTCAGAGGATCTAAGTTCATCCAACGCAAACATGCCGGTGCGTGGGTATACATTGACAACCATGTGAATCATTAATTCTCTTGATCAGAAACAGGTAAGGCTTAATTTTCCAAATTGCCCACCGGAGCTGCTGAAGCGCCCTCTGGGTTCCGCCTCCAACCTGCGTTGCCACTGGTAACGCGGAAGGAAAGAGGAGGGATGTGACGCCGAGGAGCCAATAACAGATCAGAACGGCTATGATTGACGCCGCAGTGAGTACCAATCACCGCTTTGGACCCGCCCTGGTCGCATGTCCAGTCCGCTGCCTATATAAAGCACTCTGACAGCTTGGTAATCCAGTCTGATCGCTGGTCGTCTGGCAAATCTAAGGACTTTAAAGAAGCAAGATATCGACACAAGCAGAACAAGCCCTGTCGACTAACTTAACACTGACAAAATGAAAGCAATAAGTCCCGTACGGTCTTTCCGGAAAAACAACGCGAATTTATCAGAGCACTCCTTGGGAATCTCTCGGAGCAAGACCCCGGTGGATGACCCTCTCAGCCTGCTGTACAACATGAACGACTGCTACTCCAAGCTGAAGGAGCTGGTGCCCAGCATCCCCCAGAACAAGAACGTCAGCAAGATGGAAATCCTGCAGCATGTCATCGACTACATCCTGGACCTGCAGATTGCGCTGGACTCCAGTGTCGCACTAACCAGCCTGCATCACCCTGCGCGGCCGGGGCAGGCTCCATCCAGGACCCCCCTGACCACCCTCAACACAGATATCAGCATCTTGTCATTACAGGTAAATTACACTCAACCCCGAGCAGTTGGAAGAGGACAGAATATGTGTGTGTGTGAGTGTGTGTGTGTGTGTGTGTGTGTGTGTGTGTGTGTGTGTGTGTGGTGGAAGATGTATTTGTGCGCATAAAAAGCAAGCGCGCCTTTGTATGAAGCCTATGCGTAACTCACAAAATGGCTTGTTGGAAAAGAAAATGGCATGTTTTTTTTTTTTTTTTTTTTCTTTTGTTCCGAATCAGATGTAGAAGGCATTCGACCTACATAACAGTGTTGCAATGCCAGACACCTCGATGGGATGCTGCGTAAAAATTAACATTTGGTTTGTTTGTTTGTTTTCAGTCCCCGGAGTTGCCATCAGAGCTGATGACAGATGACAGCCGGACTCTGCATCGTTAAAGCGGTAAGTAGGCTGTCTTCATGTCTGCTGCTGCATTCTGTCCAGGGCTTTTAGGCTCCGCTACAGCCTGTCTCCCAGTCTGCTGGAGCAGAATGGACTAGAATTACCATTTACCAATCCCATTTGTTCCCCACTAATGTGTGCACGTCCGTCTCACGTTGCTGTTGTTCTAATGCTCCCAATATGTTGCGTGCCTTTCAAGACCTGAACTCAGATTTATGTCAGATATAGAAAGTGTAGAAGTTAGGAGACAAAAAAAAAAAAAAAAAGATCAAATCGTTTGGGTTATTCTGTGTCAGTAAAATGTGACCCAGATCTAAAAGATTTGTGGCATGAATCAAAACACTTTGTGGATATTTTGCATTGGAGTTTGCAGAAATAAAATAAGAGCCACTCACTGTCAGCTGCTTGGTTTTTCTGTATATAAGTAGCAGTCGTCAGGGTTGTATTATACCCTCTTGTGTCTATAATGAAGAGCATCTGCAACAGGAAAATAATGGCTGTTTGGATTACTGCTACTACGATGTCTGCACATAATTGGTACAAGAAGTGGGTAGGCGCCAGCTGAGCGGCAATTACGCTGATTCTTCCCCAGATTGTAGGCTGAAGTTGTGCGAAAAAGTGTGTATGTGTGTGTGTATGTGTGTGCGTCCCCCCTCTCCTCCTCTCTTTTTCCCTGTGTGTGTACATCTGGAGCGCAGGGTTTGCTTAGTATTGGGAGTGTTTGGTTAAATGTTAAAAACTGCGGCTTCCTCCCTGGCGCCAGTCTGTCCGGATCTCTGCCCTGTTTGCATTTTCTAAACACGCCTCTCTTTCTCAATCTTTTGCAGGTGTTTGGTCAAGACGCAAAAACACACACAGGACCTGGGGAGCAGGACTTTCCCCCCTCTACACAACCACCACCACCACCACCTTCTTCTTCTTCTTCTTCTTCTCCAACCAAACCTCTGTCCTCCCAGGCCTGGATTTTTCTTTTTTTCTTCTGACGCTGAAAATCAAGAGACTTTTGCTTATTATGGGACAATCTTATGTGATGTGTTTTGTGTTTGGACACTTCATTATTATTTAACTTAAGACTTTTTATTTGTGGGTCCTTTCTGGAAAATGGAAGGCGCGTTATATTCCCGACAGTGGGAGGAAAAACGAGATTATTGTCACAAGGATTATTATTTTTTTTCTCCCCCCTCACCCCTTGTCCCTTTCCTTGTTGAAGTCTTCGCTTTTTTTGCGGAGGTGGGAACGTGAATAGAAAAAGACAACTTGGTTAGTTACTGTAAAAAGTTTAGTCTTGTCTTGTCAGAATTGTTGGCACATGAAGGACTGGACGTTGTTTTTTTTTTTTTGAGGAAGAGAGAAAAAAAAAAAAGAAAAAGCTAATGAAAGAATGAAACCTTTGTGAACTCTTATCAGGAGTTTATCTTGTATAGTTGCAGGAATTTGAAACTTCTGCAAAAGTGTAATGTTGTACTTAATTATGCTGAAACTTTTTATAAAAGTAATGTAAATTGTACCTTTTTTATACAAAAATAAATCAAAAACGCAATCTGAATATGTTTTTTGTGGGGGTGGGGGGGGGGGGGGGGGAAGACACTTTAAGGAACAACAGTGTTGGATGTCAGTGCTTCAGAGATGCGTAATAGGCGCAAAACTAGTGCGTAAAATCAGTTTTCCAGCTGTGCGTCCAGTTCATATTCTCCAGAACTTTTAACGCAGAACATATGACGCACTTCTGAGACAAATCCCGCAATAAAAGTGTCCTTATCAGACCTGCTGAACGTGTGACCTATAATAGTAAGAAACACAACGTCAACACTTTCCGGAGGCAAGCACCGACCGGAGCCGCACAGTTGCACAAAAGCTTATTTAGGGTGCACACTTTCTCACGTGCTTAAGTAAATAGGATTAAATGGCTGAGCGTGACAGACTGGGCTATTAAGCAGCGGCCTGTAGTTTGTGTTAATGGGAAGAAAAACGCATTTGGATGTGGAGTTTTTAACAGAAAAGGCTGTGGCATCATCTCACCAAAACAGTCAAAGTTGAAAAAGAGCATCAACCAAAGCTTCCAGCATGACACAATAATGACAACCCTACTGTCAATCACTAATCCCCAAACTTTCTCACAGCTCTGACACTCCCACTTTGTGCGTAAAACCCATATTTGATCATTTTAACTCACGGTCTTACACGCATGATCAAACACTGATACTGAAGCGTTCATCTGTGCAGGTTTATTCAATGGGTTTTCACAGTTTAATGTAAAATTACCTCAACATCTTCTCCTAAAGACCCCACTTCACACGTCACTGAGTTGAAGTTGTCCCCCTTTACCTCCCAACACTGACAGCCACAGTCCGCGCCATCAGCCTGAAGCGCGTTTGTATGGAGAGTGCGCCATCTATCGGACAATATAGGCGTCTCAACTGTACATCTCACTATAACTCTTCCTTCAGATTTCAGCATTAAGTTTTAAAGACTTGTGATTTACATGTTGAGGTTTATGTGTTAATCCACTCCATACCAACTCCGCTGTACGTCTTAATTTCCTGTAAGAGATGTTCTAAATGACAGGAGTGAAAACACGGGGGCTTATTTCAAGGGTCCGCACGGCCGAGAAACATTTATTGATTCACAAAACACGGATTCACATGGAACTTTGGAGGAGACCATCGACACTTAGAAGACGTTTACATGCAAAAACATTTCTTCTGTCTACATTTTTTTTCCCCATTTGTGTGATACGTTCTAACCACAAAACACAGCACGGCACACCATTCCACACGGCTCAGTAACAGGCTCGTTTTTCTTTGACTCTTTGACTACATTTAGCAAAAGCAATAACACCTTTTTCCTGTAACATCCAGCACTAAACGCACCATTTTCACATATTAGCACAACACGAGAAAGACATCACAAATGTACCACTGTATCTGAACGACAACACAGGTATTTAAAGGTTTGTAACATGACAAAAGGCGTTAAAGTAACTCCATAGAACCTGAATTGAATATATTTGGTATTAGAGCTGCAACTAATGATGGTTTTGGCTGCAGAAAATCCTGAAAAACAACAGTGTTTATCAAATATTCAGTGTACACTCAACAGAGGATTCAAGTAACAAGAAAATACGCAAATTTAACTGGAACAAGAAAGTTTGGACTTAATTTAATAGTTTATAACTGATTGATTGAACTCTGTTTGGTAATTCAGTTTTCTACGCTATCACACTTCAATGTGAGTTTTGATTTGGTGACGATTCATTAGCAACTCTTGGTTACATTCGTTTCTTCTACCTCTAATTTTTGGAACACATCACAACATCGACAGTACAGTTACGTCACCGACAACATCGAGAACAGCCTGCGTGACCCTTTCCAGAACAGCAGTCGCATATGGCTTCTCAGAGGACGCTCTCCCTCTCGTCTCCCAGGCTGATGGTGCGCAGGTTCTGGTTGTGGTGGATGGTGGCGGCGGTGGTGTTGGCAGTGCTGCTGCTGCCGGGGGTGATGATGACAGCTGGTGAGACGAAGACGCCCGAGGAGGAGGAGGTGGGGGTGGTGGTGGTGGAGTCGGTGAGGTTGGCCTGGTGGCTGTTGTTGGTGTTGTTGTCAGAGGGGCCGCTCGTGTTGTTGTTGAGGGTGGTGTTGCTGGCGGTGCGGTTGAGGTTGCTGACCTCGCTGGACGGCCACACCTCGTCTGGGCTGCTGGCCATCAGGCTCGCTTCGGACGGGGCTTCGGAGCAGATGGACATGCGAGCCACCGTCGCATCCTGAAGGCCGCTGAGGCTGCTGGGAAGGAGGCCCCTCTTCTTCACCAGCCCCTCCAGCTCCAGCTCGATCAGGCTGGGTTTCGGGGCCTCCCTCTCCTTGCCCCCGTCTCCCTCCGCCTCCTCCAGCGAGCGGTCCGAGGAGCTGTCGCTGGAGCGCATCCCTGAGTCCGACGAGTCCTTCTTATCCAGGAGGATTTCGGGGAGGAAGCCAGGCTTGGGGAGGAGCCCAGTGGGCGGCGAGGCTCTGTGCGAAGACCGGGCGCCGTCTCTGGTCTCTTTGTGGAGGAGAGGTGTGGTGTTGTCGGACTCTTCTGGACCCGAGTCGTCGTCGCTGGGCAGCTTGTGGTAGCTCAGCCCGGCCTCCTTCATCCTGGAGGACGAGCTGTGGTCCAGCTTCTCATCCTCTTCGCTGATGGGGTCCAACGTCTGGGCATCGGTCCCTGAGGGGAAGTCTGTGGCATCGCCTGCCTTGGGGCCCCTCTTGGTGAAGGACTTGCGGCCGTCTTGGTCGGCCCCGTCCTTGGCCTGGGGAACGGGAAGAAGACTGAGTGAGGAGAACATGAAAATATACAGTATCCTGCGCTGTTGGCTGTGAGGCCTCTGCGGAGGGGATTCCTGACTCTCATTCATGTGCCAAGACAAACAAAGAATATCAGCCAATAATTAAGAAATACAAGAAGTGTAGAATATTCCGCCTTTTCCCAGCCCAGAATGAGTTTTTGCCGTTACATAGGCCAAAGGAATGTAAGAAATCTGATCATTCAACATTTGAAAACAAAGTCTGAGGAGCCATAACTGATCTCAGAACAGTCTACATGAGTAGCTTCTGACACGTTGCCTCCTCTGTGATTCTGACAGTAGACGCATTCAAATCCATGTCATTTAATGCACATTCATTCAATCTGTGCAAAAAAAGAGTATTTGATAAACATATTCAGTGAATGACTAAACATAACTCAATTAAAAGGTGATTTAATGTGTGTCTGTGTCCTTCATTTAATACCATAACATCAAAAACACACACAAACACCACATTAAAACTTGATGAAACACCTTCAGCTATGACGTGCTGTAGAAACAAATGTTTCACAAAGGCTTTGATAAATGATCAAATTCTGAGAAGAAACTGGAAGAGCTTGACATAACTGAAGTGTCAGATGTCTACTTCTGTTTAAGACAGTGAAGATGAGACAGATTTGGGATTTTTTTTTTTTCAACAAAGTGAGGAATTGTGGGTCAAAGAATTCTGGTTATATCTATTAGCTTCTCAATCAAAAGTCAAAGTTTGTTACTGTATGAAATACTGCATCTATCCGGAAACATTAGTACAATCCACTTTAAACTCATGTTGCAAGAATTGTGTTTTGTTTATTATGCACCATTAAGGTAATGATAACTCAAACATGGAAGGACAGGAACATGATAATTATCGTTTCAGTTTGAGCTCTGGACTTTTTGCTCAAATGTGCAAACTACTGCTAATATGCACTTGATGCTAATCTCAATAAAACAGTGAATAGTGGTTGAAAATGTTGACTTTTTTTTTTTTAATTCAGTCAAAATTTGCTTCTAAATTCAGACTTTGTTGGAAACCCGACCGGGGGGAACTTCTGCTCTGTTCTAACTCGGCTCTTTTACACCACAAGGCCATGTTTTTGTGGCCAAGTATGAGAGGGTGACATGTGGGATATTCAGTTGGTTCATCTGTTACAGTGTAAATTTGACACATTATACCTTTAAACAAGCTACAACCTAACAGTTTCCCTAGAGCTTTTTAATTAAATATGTTAAACATCAGGTTACTTAAATTTTTTCATTGTTTTCGCGGTTATTCAAAGAAAATATGACACCTGAGAATCACCATGAAAGCAGCAGTACTTAATTTTTTAGCTGAACTTCCATAATTACCTTTCAACATATTGTAATTCAGGTAATCTGAGAGCAAACTACACTTCTGCATCTACTCCTTCACTGTGTTTTTGGGCTGTAGAAATTCTAACCCAATGCCCAGATTTTGACCAATCATGGATGTTTTCAGTAAAGGTAGACCGACATATTGGCCGGCCGATATATTAAATTTTTTTTTCAATATCTGCCTTAATTTTTTTTTTTGAAAGCCAGTATTTGATCAGCAGTAAAAATTTTATATGATGTTTGATCAGGCACTTGTGAGGGGCAACACTTGAAGTTCAATGTTAAGAGTACTATGTGTATGTGTATTAATAATATCATTTATATTGCTGCATAAAAATCTTAGTTATCTGAGTGTTTCAATTACATTTCACGGTCAATGTGCTTTAAAAAAAACAAGAAAAACAAAACCAGCATTGAATATCTGTAGATATTGGCTATAAGCTGACCAAATTTTAAATAATCGGTATCGGTCTTAGAAAACCCCGTATCAGTCGACCACTAGTTTTAAGACACATAGAGGGTTAAACATGTGACTGACAGCTGTAATTACCAATGCAGCAAGAATTGTGTTTTATTTTATGCATTATTAAGGTAATAATGAATCAAAAACATGGAAGGATGAGAGCTCGATAATTATTGTTTCAGTTTGAGCTCTGGACTTTTTTACTCAAATGTGCAAACTACTGCTAATATGCACTTGATGCTTATCTCAATAAAACAGCAAATAGTGGATTAAAATCTTGACTCTTTTTGGAAATTCAGTCAAAGTTTGCTTCTGAATTCAGATTTCTTTGGAAACCTGACTGCTCTGTTCTAACTCGATTCTTTTACGCCATCAGTGTAAAACACCACCGTGCACTAGCGAGTGTCCACCCACCCCTTTGTCATCTGCGCCGGTGGACTGGAGGAACTGTCCGGGATGGGGCTGGACGGGCCGCTCTCCCCCTCCGCCGGACATCTCCAGCTGGGCCATCTGAGCTATGTACTCCCTATAGGCGTCACGATACTCGGCCTGCTGCTTGTCCGTCAGTTTACAGATGTCATTGGATGATTCCTGGGAGTTGAGGCTGGACATGCTTGCGGTGCGGTGATTCACCACCTGATGAGATGAAAACAGCGTGAGTTAGCATGAATAGTAGAAAATTATAGTCTATAGTCCCTTGAGGTCAGTTTAGTTTTACAAGTGTGAGTAGTTTTAGTTGTATTACTATTTTGAAGAACCGACAAGTCAAAGTATAGAGTTTATGAAGTTTTTCAGGTTATATGAGGATAAAAGACAGGATGAAAAAATGCACAACATCAACCAGTGTTCATTAAAAGTTCTATTATTTGCAAAGAAATTTTCCTGTCTACACCGCAACACATTAACATTATTCAACCTGCATTTTACCTGAAATATGAGTTTTTCAGATTTCCATGAAGAAATTCACTTTCTTAATCAGTTCAATAAAATGAAAAGAAAGAAATAATGACTCATTAGACTGAGACTGTGTTGTAAATTCTAATGGCAGTGGAGATGAAGGATCTTCTCTACCTCTCAGTTATGCATCTTAATGTGGTCAGTCACCCACTGTAGTTTTTTTAAATTTAGCTTTCATGGTTTTAAAAGTTCCATTTGTATTCTATTTCAGCTAACATTTTTTCCATTTTTTTTCCAAGTCTTAATATAATGGAGAAAAAAAATCAATCAAGAGAGGTTGGCATTTTTTATTTCACTTTTGATGAATCAAGTCCAAATATTGAAAATAAAGCTGAAATGTTGAGGGAAAAAGTTAAAATACCACTTTTACTTCATTCTCAAAATGAATTTTGGTGAAACAAGTTTGACTTTATTCTTAAAATGTAAAATAAAAAAGTCTTCTTCTCATTTTTTTCTGTCACTGTAATACCCTACTTTCTGTTGAGTCTAATTGGATGGTGCTCACATCCATAAGCTTCCACTGGAGTTAATATTAATGTGTTATTCTTTAGACTAGATGTTGCAGTGTGATAACCTCGAGTGCACAACACCTGTATGCAATAAAAGTGTCAGAAAAGTGCTTACTTAAACTGAGTGCCAAAATAACATTAGTAACCAATGAAATATTTAGAACAGTCGAATAAATGTTAATTGGATACAGTGAAAAAGTTACTGGCAAACACTGCAGACGGAGTGGTAATGAAAGCTGTGGTGTGTTTTCAGCGATGAATGATCTGAATTTGAAACAGATCACAACGTGAAATCGTATAAAATAGCTGCAGAACCAGCTGTGTACGTGTGAGTGTTTGCTCGTGTTTCAGACTTTTTGCAAATTGGGAATAGAGGAGGTGAAAATAACAAACCAGGGGCCCCTTGACACCTTTTTGTGCCACAAGTGTGTGTGTGTGTGTATGTGTGTGTATTTATATTTCTGCCATGTTCAAGAGCAAACGAAGCTTCCTCTGCTCAGTTCTTTTCTCACTAAAAACCACATGAAACCATAGAGTCTACAACGCAGTGTCTAAAAGGCTCTGTGACAGTTTGGGGCGCACGGCTGTGTGTGAATGTTACACACACACACACACACACACACACACACACACACACACACACATATAATAAAGCTTAAATCAGCAACTTCTGTGCCTCTTATCTCCTTTGCATGTGTGTGTTTTTGTGTGATCATATGTGCTGTGGCGGCCCCACACAGGAAGACTGACCGGCCAGTGTGTGTTGCTGTTGCTGTGCCTCGGTGGCTCCTCCAGACCCGCTCCGCTGAGCTCCTCGAAGCTGAGGTTGAGGCTGAAAGCCGCGGCCTCATGCTGGGCTCCGGCTGAGCGCCTGCTGGGCTCCACATGGTGCACGCTGCTGCCCTGCTCGCTAGCAGCTCCAGACTCATCCTGAAGCAGAGCCTGGCTTTCAGCGTGTCGTTGTTCCACCACCTAAGAAGAAGAGCACAGATCGATATTTCAGATCGACAAGTCAGTGACTCAGTTTAAGGTTATAAATTAGAGGTGTCAAACATATGGCCTGTGGGCAAAAACTGGCCCGCAAAGGGTTCCAATGTTTCCCACAGGATGAATTTGTGAAAGAAAATTACATTGACAGTCAAGGGTATTGAACTCATTTTCATTCACATACAGCCCGATTTGATCTCAAGTGGGTCAGACCAGTAAAATAATAGCAAAATAACCTATAAATAATGACAAGGCCAAATTCCAAACTCTAAAATTTTAACCATATTCTGCCTGTTACTAAATATTTTGTGCCTTTGTAGATCCACAGTGATCTGTAAGTTGAAATACACATTTATAAATGATTAGTTGAGGCATAATATTGTTAAATTGCACTTAATCTTCTAAAGACTTATTTTGCTTTTTTAAAACAAAGAGAAATATTTGGAGGTCTCATTATTTATAGGCTATTATGTTATTTTAATGGTCTAGCCCGTTTCAGATCGAACTGAGCTGAATGTGGCCGCTGAACTTAAATGAGTTCGACACCCACGACATACAGAGTTTTCAGGGTTTGAAGGAAAACATTAGTTGTATTTAAGACCTTTTTAACTAAATTTAAAAATATTTTTGAACAAATCTTCTGTTCACAATCAAAACATTGCTGACAAACTGAAGTATATAAATATAAACAGTCTGTGGTTCTATGCAAAGGTAAGGTTTACATATGAACATAGTAATTAGGAGGGATGGGAACTACTTTTAAATTTAAGCCTTTTCCACCAAATTTGTTGTGGTTCTTGAACCTTGTGGTTCTATTTCAGGATTGTTGGAGCTTTGGTGCCAAATAGCAAACCAGCCCACATTTCAACCATTTTTGACGGGAAAACACTTAAGTCATCATGTTTTTTTTTCTTGTTTTATTTTATTTTTTTAGATATTAGACACTGGCCTATTTGTCTTCATTAGAGATAATGTGTAGCAGAGTGAGACACGAAGGATGACATTAAATGAAGGACTGTGGCTGGACTTGATCAAACCCAGATCACTGCGATGGGGTCCTGGGCCTTTTGGGATGTGCTCAGGTGAGGCACCGAGGCCACCCCTTAAGATGCGTCATTAACAGAGAGCGCTATGTGGTAATATATCACTGAGTCCACTTCCTTTATTTGACAATGTAATTCTTTTTAAGATACATTAGTTTGTTCAGCATTTGTTCTTGGCTTGAGTGAAACCAGGTAGCTTACTCTTTCTCATGCTACTTTTTAACTTTTACCAAAGCAGAAACATTTCCAGACAAGGCACATTCTTTTTTTACACCAACTCATCCACTGTTGCCATCTTCTCCATCATGTTTTTCCAACCTGTAGAATATGACAATCTGACAACTTCAGGTCTATGAAAAACTTAATATTTGTTTTTATTACAACTTTCAGTGCAATTAATTTGGGTCAAAATGCTCTGAATGGTTCAAAATTAGCTCCATGGACCTGATCAGTACCTGTTACATGTTGGTGGAAAAGGGATAATTGCCAGTCTCTCTGAATCTCATGCCTTTTGAGCTCATAAATTTCTGATTTATTGACGCCACCTTATTTTTCTGAAAAACACTAACATTGGACTCGCATGTCTGTCGTTGCTCCCGGAAAATAGTAAAAGGAGAAGTAATGCTGGAGGAGAAGAAATGGTTCAAAGTGTGGCTATTTCTACACAACTTGGACTTAAATTCTAGGAAAGACTGAATGTTTTTGACATTTTAGCAGTAAGTAACACTTCGTCAGTGCAGAGCATAAATGTCTGTTTTAGAACACCATTAGAGTGAGGTAAAAAACTGAACAGGAGTGAAATCAGTTCAACAAAATCAATAATGGCATTAGTATCAATAAAATCTCATCAATTCTGATCCTGACTTTTTAGAGTACATTAAGATGTTTTGGGGGGAGTTTTTGATCACAGATCGCAGACAGGAGAAGTGATAATAATATTGATTATTTCATCACAATGGGACCTTTCTCTGGGATGGATATATTAGGCAGCAAGTGAACATTTAGTCTTCAAAGCTGATGTATTGGAAGCAACAAAAATGGGCAACATAAGGAACTGAGTGCCTTTGACCAGGTCCATAGTGTAACAGTCATGACTGGGTCTGAACATCTCCACACTGCAGGTGGTGTTGTTGGTTCCTGGTCTGCAGCGGTTAGTACCAAACAAAAATGGACTAAGGAAGGATACCCCTATCTCAGGAATATTGAGTGTCAAATATAACTGATCCATGCAGGTCCACCTCTCTACTGCCAGGACTTCAGAGAACTGCTGCTGACATCTTGGTCCAGATACCACAGCACACCTTCAGAAATCTGGTGGAGTCTAGGCCTCCAGTCAGGACTGTTTTTGTGGAAAAAGGGGAACCTGCACAATAATAAACAGGTGGCAATAATGTTCTGCTCAATTGGTAGAGATTCAGTTGTTATTCTTTAGATACTTTTAGTTGGAACTATCCACTTTACACTGGGAATGAACAAGATCTGGAGATGTTCTGATCCAGTGATTTGACCATCACAATTTCTTCATTGTCCTAGTTTTGCCCCTTTTTGCATTTCCATGACGTAAAAGAGCCTTGAATCTGCTAGCCGGTACTAGTTTTTTGGTATCTACTCCACTGAGGTTCCAAACCGGGTGAAGAGAAAAGGTGACGTGTAAACACTGCAGACCACTGATTGGCCAGAGAGTTGTCTCGGCATCATTGCATTATCAATGTGTGACCCGCCATTTAAAAAAAACAGATGCAGAAGTTTACAGTAAATATACCTGTAGGTTAATCCACAAGGACATTTCTGTCCTTGGTGGCTGACGAAAAAATTCAGCTTGAGCTTAACGGGACAACACGTGCTGAGCGACTATCAGCAACTCTCTGAGCAGACGTCACGGAAGTTACACACAGCGTTGCTATGACGTCCAGGTACTTTAAAGTTGGTAGTATCCTGTAATGGAAACAATCTCCTGGAATAGTACCTGGTACCCTAGTCGAGTCGAGCCGGTTCCATGTAGCGGAAACGTGGCATTAGAGGAGCTTGACTCACTGACAAAAATAGTCAAAGGTAGATCAATAAAATGGTAATTATAATGTCATAAGGTAACATTTTGGACTTTTAAGGCCACATATTTAAGACATTTTCAGACTTTTTAAGGACCTGAAGCATGTGATGTACAAAACAAATTTGTAGTGAGTATGTTCACAGCAGCAAAAATGAAAGCATGCTCTCGCAGAAGAAGAACTGTGAGCTGTTGGTTAAGTAGAGTTGTTCAGCGTCCACTCCTTCCCCACAATAACCTCCCTTCATCCAGATATCAGTCAGCCATCTTGATCCAGATGGCTGTGCTGGCTGTGACCTGGCAACACAACACGGGTTTGTACATGGAGAAGTACTTACACAGAGTAAGGCCACTGCTCTTTCCAGCTGCCTCTACGCGAGCTCTGCATTAGATCTCCGGTAAAACACGACCAATCCAGGGCTCTGGTTTGGTATTAGGAGCACAGACGGACATGTGATGAAGTGGAGCCGACTACATGTGTTAGTGATTTCAGCACCAGCTCAGTCGACTGGACTTCTGGCTGACTTGACTAGCGCCCTTTCCCGTAATACGGATTATAAAATCTCCGTCGTAACATCACAGAGCAGCGCACAAGATGTCGTATTACGTGATGCTGTCTTGCTTCTTTTTGGAATAAACAAGAGCTGACATATATCAACAGGAGGGTCTGGCAAGGCTCGGCGTCTGCCTAGTATCAGCAAGTGAGGAGAATGTACGCCATTTGCTGCTGTAAATCTACTTCAGGCCTTTACTCAAGACTAACAAAGAGGTGGTTGTTATTGCTATCAATGTGCTGATGTTGTCTTTATGATTTACATCCTTATGTCCAAATTCATTTGAACATAAGTAACAAAAAAATCATATGATGCACATATGACACATTGACAATACACAATAGGCACAGAGGTCAAAAAAGCACATTATGTTTACTCAAGTTTTGTACTTGTGACTTATTTTACACTACTTTTAACTTCTAATTCAGTAAATTTCAGAGGGAAATATCATGGCTTTTGCCCAGTACACAGTTTTAGTCACTTCATTGCTTTCTAAACTTTTAGCCTTGTGACGTCTTCCAAAATGCAGCTGTGTACTTGGGTCACATTTTAAGATGTCTATCAGTGATTAACTGCTCCACCAAATAATGATTTTCCCCCTAAACTTTTCACATGGTTTTGTTTCAGCAAATATTCAAATCATGGAATATCTCACAGAAAATCAAAGATTAGAGGAAAGTCCATAAACTGAAAACAGATTTGTGTATCTGAACTCTTTTTATTCTTCTTCCCTCTTAAATTAATCGTGTGACAAACCCTCAAATTTCTGTGTCACTGTAGAAAAAACTGGATATTAAGTTCAAGCTCCACCTCCAGCAGCTACTACTGCAACTACCTTGTGAAAATGATATTCAGTCATACCCACAGTTTGCAGTGCTTTGATTTGTAATGTAGTATTTTATCAGTGTTACTTAAGGAATATGATGGAAAGATGCAGGAGCTGAAACCACGTGGGGGAAACATGCCAGAATTTGTGAATACACACTTTCTCCTGCAGCTCTCTCCTCTCAGTCCAACTAAAAAAACGAAATATAAATACAGATGAGGTGAAATTGTGTGATGTTGTTGTTGATGCGTGAAACAGAGCAGTAGAACTGTGTGTCTGAAGGAATGTGATGAGCAATCTCTACTTAAAGCTATTAATCACAAATTTAATCCATTTCCCTGTCTGAAAATACCTGTTTCTTGCTAAAAATGGGTGTCAGTGTAGATTTTCTCCAGAACAGAAGTTGTGTGTCCTCTCACACCACTTGAATTACAATATACTGAAAAGTAATTATTGATTTTTTTTGCTCAGTGATGCTAAAAAACTATCACCGCAGTCCTAAATAAAGGTTCAGTGCTAGAGGAATAAAGACATTCTCACCATTCCCCTGAAGAGCTGCCAATCACCGAAGTTCATCTCCATCTCTTTCTTCAGTTCGTCCAAGTTGCACTGCGTCAGGACCCGACCGTTAATATTGGCCTGCAATGCACAGTAAGGAGAAAACAAATAAAGAGCTCTGTCCTGATCGTTAGATATTGCAAGGATATAGTTGCTGTTTTATTTGCAGGTGCACCTTCTTAATGGTGGCAGTATACTGAGGCAGCATGTTGGGGTCGATTCCATCGATATGTTTGAGACGCTCGCACACAGCATCTGTGTTCAGAGAGCTGAGCAGGACCACAGGAGACCCCTGTGCATACACAAATACACGCAATTAGAATATAAACCATGCAAAAGAAGAAGAGTTTTTACAGAACTTCTGCAGGTTTAGGAATATTAGTGAAGACTTTTATATTAACCAGGGCAAGAGTTTAATGAATAACAGGTGATGGCAGGCATTTTATTGGTAGCTGTATTTTTTTTTAGACATCCCAAGTGATTCTAATGTCTTTATACCAAATCCTCTTAATGTGCATGTTTCTTGTATAAGATGAATGCATTCAAATTTTCATACATATCCACATTTTTTGAATGTATCTTTAAGGTAGAAATTCTGATCAATTGATGTTAATATAATTTAAGTACCTGCAGAAACTCTGTTCTTTGTGAGTTGAGGCTACCACTGCAGATTTGGACCGTTAGCACACTCTGTTAGGGTAACTCATCACTCCTTACACTCTGATTAGGGCAAAACAAGTGACAATTCCTCCCAAACAGGCCTGTCACAATCCCACACAGTAATTCTTTCTATCAGTCACACAGTGTAAGTGTAAAAGTAAACAAAGCTGCCAACCTATCCAAATACACAGTTACCTGTTCTTGTTCTTTTTCACAGTGTATATATAAGCTCATAGAGTGTGTGTATAACACTTAAGGGATGGAGTCTGCAAGTCTGTGTTGAGCCGAGCCACACTGAAGTGGCGGCCGCCACCGAGCGGCTGCAGTCCGAGGTCTGACGTGACAGGCAGCATGCCACCCGCTGGCACAAAAACTAAACAAACCCGCCGCTGTCCTTCTTCCTACATCCCTCCCTTTTCTTCCCTCACCCCGCTCCCTGTGGACCTGCTAGCGAACTCTTGCTCCCGTTCCTTCCCTTTTTCCCTCCCTTCCTTCCTTCCCTCTAAGCCTTTCATACTGACCTCTTCCTCTTCTTTCCATCACACTTTTCTCACCCCCGTATCTTTTATTTTCTTTCCCTCCCTCATCATCTCTGCTCTCCCCTGCTATTAAAACCATTAAGACGTGCCTTCTAACTAAGCCCCGCAGCTTTGTTTCTGCTTTCGGGGGAGAGGAGAAGAGCTTAGTCGGACTGTGAGTGGTTGTTAGACAAAAAAATAAGCAGCTCGCACAATACAGTACACAACAGAAGGTGCCAACTTTCTGTAGTGGTGGGTAAAAGGATAAAGACTGGCGCTTAGAGAGTTTAACTACTGTTCATGTCTACACAGAAGGGGTTTTATTCAAGAATAAAACTATGTTAGTGAATTTACTAGACAAACAAGCTCTATGCTAATATGTTTTTCTACAGCATGCTTTCTAGTAATGAACCAGTGTGTGAATGTAAGAGATGAGATAGAGATTAAGACAAAAAGGTTGGACGTGAAGAAGTAATTGAAACCATTTGTGTACCTGCTTCAGTTTGTAAGGCAGCGACTTTAAATGCTTCATATGGAGAGAAAAAAAAAAGCAGACGGACAAATAATCGTCAGACGAAAATACATAGACTTTTTTTTTTTTTTTTTTTTTTTTTAACATCACAGAGCTGAGACTGTACCTGTGAAAAAAGGAAGGCGAAGGTGCAGAGGAGGAGATTAAGACAAAAAAACACAACAAGCGCAAAGAAACGAGAGCACATGTTCAAGTCATGACAGGAAAGACAGTGACAACAGAGCAGACAGACATTTATCGGTTTCACAGTGGGGTAGAAGACGGCTCCTTTACAGTAGCCGCCCAGCCACCCAGCCAGCCACGTCAAACTGCAAAAGAAGAGGCTGTTGGGAATAGAATTATTAAAAAAAAAAAAAAAAAAGAGAGAGATTTTGTTTTGGCTGGAGTCAGCAGGCTTTTACAGGCGTAATCTTTGCAGACAGACAGAAAAGACTGCAGATGAGACAGAGAGAGAAAGAGAGACCGTGTAAGAGAATGAGACACCTTCACATGGAAAAGAAGCAGAAGTTTCAGGTCAGGAAGGCGTTGAATATTACGATTTAGATGGTGAGCGCGTCTTCTAAGAACATGAGCAAAAGCGTAAATGTCTGTGGGTGTGTCGGCGTGCGTGTTTGTGTGAACCCTCCCAGTGTGTGTGATAAGACTGTAATTACAGCTGGGCTGAGCTCAGGGCTGGGCAGAAGGATGGGGAAGAGGAAACAGAGCTCTGTGAGGGAGGAAGCGTCTTGGTAAGGAGATAAGCTCTACCAACGCTGGGCTCATTGTCAGTGTGTGTATGTGTGTGTTGCCAGCCCCAACAGTTGCTCTGATGATAATCCCAGCAGCCTGAGGAATCCATACCCACACTTATATCAGCTAGGCAATTACACTGGGCTAGGCCCGCTTACATACCCAAAGACTCACACACAAATCAGTGAGCATACACACACATCCACATTCACAGATTAACACAAATTCATGCACATGTGAGCGCTCCACAAAAAGATCAAGGGTGAATTAAAAAGGGATAAGATGGACTAAATGTACATGGAAAAGCCAGAATGGCTTTAAAAGTGAAATCTACACTAAGGACGGGAGACAAAAGAGCAGGGAAAGATATGAAGAATGGGAAACAGTGACACTGATGATGATAGACATGAAATGAAAGGAATATAAAGTGAGAATTTAAAGTCACAAAAACACAGACCGAGAGAAGATGGTGGAAGGAAATATTACATTGTAATCTATATTTAAATCTTTCACACAGCTCCTTTAAATGCTTGCTGGCAGTGCCCTGATAAGTGGCTTTGTGGAGCGGAAATCTCCTGAGCAGTGTTATCGTCAAATTGTTCTAATAGCGACGGCTTTCTTTTGGTCGTATGTGTGAATATCTTGGTGTAGGGACTATGCATGTATGGATGAGATGCTTAATGGGTTAAGAACAGTTTGAAAATCTTAATTTTAAGATAACAGAAGTCAACTTATGAACTATTCAGTAGTTGGTAAAAACAGACTTGATGGTTGAAGATTTGTTAGTGTTAGAGGTTGTGGTCAGATGGGATACAGCTTAAGTACTAACTGTAGCTGTATTGAAATCAACAGTGTAGTCATCTATATTCATCTATATTTGTCTCTTGGCATTTGGCAATACAGTAATGACTTAAATAGTGTGATAAATAAACATACATTGTGGACTGAATGTATGCTTTTGTTGTAATGCAAAATACGCAAAAGACAAACACTTTTGACAAGTTAAAGCATCAAGAACCAGATACTGAAAGACAAGCTACATGTGTTTACATGCTGCATACATGCATGTGTTTTTGTGCAGTACACATATGCTAATATGCAGTGGTGTAATGTATCTGTAACTACAGTACTGTTCATAAGTATATATTTTACGTACTTGACTTGAGTATTTCCTTTGTAAGAAACTTCATTCTTAACCTCAACTACATCTCTAAAACTTTTGTCAGTTTAGTTACTTTTCAGAATAAAAACGTTCACTAAAAATCACGTCTGTGTTAACTTTTAATATTTGTAATAAAAGGAAAAATAAATTAAATATTCCCGGCATGAGATGAGACCATTCTTATCTTTAAAATAAATAAACTCTTGGATTAGCTGGAAAACTGTCACATAAAATAGTATATAAAGTAGTTCAAATGAGCTAAATCTGAAACTTGTACAGCAAATAATTTTGCAGCACAATGACTACTTTTAAGTCTAAGCACCACATCCAAAACATTAACTTGTAGTAAAGTATTTTTAGTGGTATTAGTTCTTAAATACAGGATCTGACTACTTCTTTCACCACTGCTGTGCTGTCTGTTAGTGATGGTCAGGTTACCATATTGGGGTCTGAGGAACATGAGGAGAGGCCTTCTCTGACATCCTCTGCAATAACATCCTGATATGGGCACAGAATGGAGAAAAGGGTTGTAGAGAGAGAAAGCTAATGAAGTTTAACTTTACTGAATCACTTTCAACTTCTTTGGTCTTGGCACACAGGTACTGAAAAACAGTAGTAGTTGAGTGGTAGTGAAAACAGGGTGATTACAAACTCATCAGGATATGATGATATGACTGAAAATGGGAAAAGAAGGAAAGGATGAGGGACTGAGGAAACAGGGATATGAGAAAGTAGGAAATTAAAATGTTAAAGCTAATAATGTATAGACTTGTAAAGTGGGTCAACACAATGGACCTGACAGCACACTTTAATATTCAGTAATGTAAATTGAGACTAAGCATTATACTCTGAAAATGAATATGTATTTACGTGGTTTCATGACTAAAAATTAACTGTCTATGTCTTATTTTTTTTTACTGGAAAAAGAGGGAACAACAAAAACAAAACAGAATGTGTAAACTAATCCAATCACACAAATATTGTTGCCACATATGATAGCTACAAGTGTGACTAAAATGTGTGCAGTTCTAAGCATCTAATGCTAAATGCAAGCACACTTGCAACAGATATAGCACTACTGCATTACTTACAAGTCCATTGGTGTTGTCCTTAGGTTGGCCGGGTGGTTTAATGGAGGGACGCGAGGATGAGGGGACATGGTGGGAGTAATGCCTTGGCAGGTGATACACATGATGGGGAAAATAAGGCTATGAGGGGAGAGAAAGCATTGGGAGGGAGATGATAAGGGGGAGGAGGTAAAAACAAACAAAAACAAATGTGGGAGCTCAAACACACACAGGACAAAAACACTGTGGGGAAATGATAATATTGTTAAAATATCCATTCTGGCTCAGTGAAGTAAGGTGGTGGTTATTGAAAAAGCCAAGATCTATGAACTGAATATTTGCTGCCAAGTGGGTCGTGGTAATGCGCCGCAGTGATAACTTGCAGAGGATTAAGCAGATATGGACCTTTTCAAAACAGTAAGGTTTATTGTGGTGTGGGGTTTTTCTCTTGCCATTAAACAGCGGCTATATACTCCACTTTTATTTCATCTAGTGTAGATCCTCAACAGCCTCTATTTGGGGTTTTACATGTCAACAGCAGTCCTTCCTGTGTCTCACCCTGTTGTAGAAAGGATGCTGAGGGCCGGTCATCCCACTGAAGTAGGCACTATGTGGCTGAGGAGGAAGGGATCCTGCAAACGAACCCGTCGGGGAGCAAGCGGCAGAATGCTGGCTGTAACCTGATGAGGGACGGGGCACTGCCTCTTGCAGTGGCAGCGTGGGATAGGTCACTCCCCCGATGTGCATCTGCTCCCTGGCCGCACGCACATCTAAGAGAGGACAGAGCCAATGGGGAAAAAAAAGAAAAAAAGAGCTAGTGAGGAAGAGAGAAGGAACTGTTTATCTGCAACGCCAATGTCCATGCTTGGCGATGACTATAAAGACCCCTCAGATCCACCCACGCATCAATAATTTAGCTTTATTTCATCATCTCTAGAAAGTTTAGACAGATGTGAATCCACAGAGAAAAATACACATCAAACAATTAACATACACAAGGGCAGAATTCCTTCAGTCTCAAAGTGCTGTGGGGAATACAACAGGAACATTGTTCCTGAACATGTTCTCTTTATCCAAAATAAGAGACAATCAAACAAATAAATGCTGGAAAGAAAAGAAGAGCAGATGTTACAATTACGACCTTCAGCTGAGAATTCCATTCTCACTTTGATTCTTGTTACTCGATTTGCTCACAAACCAGCAGGCAAGTGGATATTCTGGGGTTTTTTTCCCCTCCAAATTATATGCCAAGCATGTGATGACTCACACATGGAGCCCTTTTGCTATGATAAGTAAATGTACCCATGTAAACAAATAAAGCAGACAATGCAAATTCATCAACGGCATCTTCTACTCTTTTTTTTGCCACAATTGTTTTCACATAAATCAATCTGACTTAGAGAGACGTCAAGTAGAAGCTGAGTAGGCGCATTGGTAAAACCTCCCAAATTAAAGTTAAATAAGCCCGGACGTAGAACAGAGTGGCTCTGTGTGGCTGGCAAGAAAGTAAGAACCAGAAACAGAAGCAGGCACCAGAATGTCTCCTGGTTATACAAGTGGCTGCTGAATGACACGCTGAGTGAGACCCAATCCAGCCTGCGAACACAATGGGGGCCTTATGATGTGAGTCAGGCTCATGGGCGGGTATCACTGACAGCACTGCCCACTGGCTGGCCAGAGGACACTGGGCACCAAGTACAAACTGGCCATGGAGGGAGTGGAGTTAGCGGGATGACTGCGTAGGAGCATTGGTCACCTTCCGCTCTTTGGGGACACGTGTGGAGGTGAAAACACCTACGCACTAAGGCGCATGTAGACACAAATAAACACAGATACATACACACACCTACACACTTCTATCCAAGAAGCCTTGTACCTATACACCAAACGTCTGGTGGCAGAGCTTGGTCAGCTTTGCCCTCCATGACTCAACCTTGGCTGAACAGACTTTGTGTGTGTGAGTGTTCTTTCTGCGGTCTCATAACACTATGATGCAGCAGCTTCACACTAGGCATTGCCGACACTCCTATATAGGCCGAATGGACGCTGACGCACAGAATCAGGAGTACAATGCCACCCTGGCTTACAGTTTAATACCAATGCGTCATTGTAACTGCAAACTGTGAGATTTTGGTGCGACGCTGGAGGCAGATTGGTGACAGAGAGTGAAAATATTGTCCTGATCCCACAGTGCTGCACAAACCTACTTGACATTTGATTGTTGGAAATGAGAAGCGAGCTACGGGTTTCTCATAGCCGCAGCAGTGGGTGATTTTAGAGCAGACCCTGCTGCAATGTTATGAGTAATGTCACTGCCAAATGAGCTGGCACACAATGGCACACTGAGGACAGTTCTGTTTCTCCACACTATTGTGCATTCAACCCTCATACTGTATTTACATGAAAGATGTGTGAGATTAACCTCTCACACACACACACACACATATATATATATATATATATATATATATATATATATATATATATATATATACATACACACACACACACATATATATATATATATATATATATATATATATATATATATATATATCTCCGCTGGATATCAGGAGAAAAGTATCCTGCCACATATTCATACAATATGACAGCAATTTTACCTTGAAAAAATAAATAATTTTTACATAAACCAACATTATATTAAGGTGTGTGGTTATATCCATATTTCCTTTCAATTTATCAAGTGCGTGACTACCGTTTCCAAGCTTTACATGATAAGTATTTCATATTTTATAGTGCTGATCTGCACTACATCCACAATCCCAAAAAACCCTCTATAAACCTATATGCGACTCTGCTGTACTGTAAAATAATAAAGACAAAACAGTCGTTGCTGAGTGTGGCATTTAGAGAAGTCGACATAGTACAGGAAAGGTGGCAAATGCATGAGAGAGGTGACTGAAGCGGTCACTTTTTATAAAGCCAATGATGTGGTATTATATGAAGTGGTAAAAAAGGTGGGTTTGAAAATGCCAAGCTGGAAATATTTTCCGATTCTGTCATTCCCTGCCTTTATGCCAAGTGTCGACAGAAGATTGTTGGACAAATGTCTGATTAAGTGTCAGAACTTGAAAAGTGTGAGCTGGGGTTTCCTTCTAAAGAGTAGTTTATAATTTGTTGTTATTTTATTTTTATTATGTTTCCGTTTTGAATTTTCCAATAAATCCACCTATGAATCATTACTGTTATACTAAAGTAATGATATAAGGTGGAAACAAGTCATACATTAATTCAATATTGTGTTGTGATTGTGCAAATATCAGGAGTCTGTACTTCACAGTGCAATTCAAGCTTAAATTCAGGACCTTATTGGATTTAAAAACACTGTGATATAATTTTCTAGCAAGATCATACACACCTATCTTTGGCTCCTTCTGCCAAAATTAGTATTTTGTCAAGGATGCAGCTTTGACTTAAAAGATGCTGAGCTACAGAAGTTGAAGTCTTTCATTTCTGAAACTACTTTATCGACAGTATACTGAATATTTAACAACCTGCAATGATTTCCCTGAGTTTTGGGTCCAGGTTGACAGTGCAGGGCAGGAACATTTCTACATCTCTGGCTGTGAGCACAGGTGTCCTGGAGGAGAGAAACACTTCGAAGCTGCGGATGTCTCCGTCGATCTCTAACAGAGGCTCCACGTCCTTAGTCGTGGGGATGTTCTTGGAGATTCTTAAAAAGAGTAAAAGAAAAAAAGTTAATATACAAAGGATTTGGCTAAATTCTGATCAGGTTTAGAAGCGTACTTAAATTACAAACAGTCAAACAAAACAGCATGTTCTGTAGTGCACGGAAATAAGAAAAAAGCCAGTTTACACTATATTCTGACTGGTGTGTACATATTAGAAAACACAGTGCATCACAGTCTCATGCAAAAAAGAAGAGGAAATAGCACGCACTTCTGTTAAGATTGGAGAGATATGTAACAGTCATCATCATCATGAGAGCAGAGAGATAACTGGATTTAGAGAAGGTAAGATAGTGAAAGGGGGGATGTTCGAGGACAGATAGAATGAGGGATGTTATCTTTTCTCAGCAGAGGAGGAAACCTGAGAAGATGACAATCAGAGTAATTTAGCAAGCAGCAGACGGAAGCGCGTCATGATGTGCAGTGCAGTTAACATAGTGTTTGTTATTATAGGCCCTTAGTAAACAGCATGTTAGGAGATTTGGAGGAGAGTAATTTACACAGGCAATGAAAACAATTCATAGACTAAAGACTGATGACATTTACATTAAAAACTGTACAAAGGCACAGAATAGTATTAATGACAGGTTTAGAGGACAGACAGCATCCATGAAAATCAGATTCTTTAGTGTCAAGATGTGGGGAATCAAATTTCAGCTACCCAACGTTAACAAAGACATCAGTTTAATAATGAAGGGCAGTGAAACATGTGACCAGGGCAACAGGGAACGTAAACACTAACAGCCCAGGGCTATCGGTACATCTCATTAATCTTATAATTCTGACTTGAATATATGAAACTCGGAGTGACTTCTGACATCAGCCATTCATCACCTGAATGTGCAGCTCTTATCAGATGAATGAGGAGACTCCAACAGGGAGCAGACTTTTTCCCTCATCTCTGCCTCCGTTTCTCATTCGAACGCTTCATCACTTTCTCAGTAGATGTTTTTGTTTCCCTGCAACCTGCTGAACCTTTCTAACCAACAGATCAAGCCTAACTCACTCTGCTAACTAAATACATCGCCCAGTCTGTGCACTGGTATGAGAACACGAGCTGATGAACTGGGATTTTCCCTGGGCCTGATCTGTTTTTGAGAGTGAACAGAGGCTGGTCTTTCTGTGACTTGATTGGATGATTAAGACGATTGCTGCAGCACACTAAGTCAGGTTGAGGTCAGCATCTGGCGAGAGCTCAACAGCACATTGTTAGTGAATAATCCAACTTACAGTTAACCTAATCCAGTTAAAATACTGGACAAAACATCCGTGTCAGCCAGGTTCTCATACTTCCATGAGGGTGAACCCAACTGTGAAATGAGAACAGGTTCCATCGTTTTCATTCAAGGTTTTTTGCTGATACTTTGGAGGGTGAACAGGTCCAGGTTCAGGTATCTTTTCAAGGGCATTTGGAAAGGACAGATGGCTGTGATGGATGTATCTGCTATCGAAGGCCTTGAACCTCTGACCTTGTGGTTACAGGAAGTCTCTCCCATAGAATCTAGAAGACAGTTCCAGATGTAGCACTGGTGCTAAGGAATGAGTCTTAATTTCCAAAAATGAGTTTGCATTTTGCAGTTCCAGTCTTCTTGTCTTGAAACAATTGGTTTTTTGAATTGGTTTCTAATACAAGTCTGAAATATGGTCTGTGGTTAATGCAAGTATAGCCAATTTTCAGGTTTGCATACTAAAACATTTTTCATGTGTATTAAAGACAGGCCAACAAGCTAACAAGCAACTAAATAAGAATACAGAGACTGTCTGGGACATTAAACATAATCATGCCAAACATTCACAGAATACACCGACCTACACCCAATATCAAATGCAAACTACTGTCCACTACTGTCTACTGTCTACCAGTCCAGTCCAGGTGGACCACCCCAACCCTGTTTTCACCACCCAATGAACAACACAGACAGAGACTATGAGTAAACTGAATGTGCTGTGAGCTGGGAATACATTGCAGCACAGCTGGGCTCCAGTAAACAAAGACTTCACAGTATATTCTTTTTCTGTTAGAACCTTTAAAAACATCTAAAAGGTCAAGGAAGCTCTACATTGGCACACAAATAAACTCCAATTCAATGACCTCTGCTGGGCAGGAACATATGTTGCCTGCATGTACATAGGCAGCACCAAAATTACCAGCACTGATCAAACACTGCTCTGATTCAACCAGCACTGACAAAAATGTCCAACATCCACACACCTGGATAGTGAGGATGGGGAATTTCAGAAGTGTAGATGAAGGGCGAACTGTGTGTCTGTGCGCATGTGTAAGCATATGTACAGTATGTGTGTATGTGTGGGTGTTTGGTTCCTTTTCCCATGAACTGTATTAACCCGTATACAGACTGAGAGAAGCCTGTGCTTTTCCCCATTTCCAGCTGGCTTACTGCTGTTTATTTGTGGGTCTGCAGACACAGACCAACAGGAGCCAGTGACTCACACACACACATACACACACAGGGCATTTCCTTTTTCTTAACAGAGAACACCCTCCAAAGACTTTCTAAGGAATCTTGAGTCTTTTTATAGGACCTTCTAACATAACTCAGTAAACAATGTTGTGTCCACACTTTTTTGGGTTACATTATTGCCAGGATTAAGAATCAACAAAAGTAATGAATGTCCAACCAAGACTACTGAAACTACAGGGATATCAGATAGTTTAAGAAACTTTCAAATCCTTATTTGAGACATTTGATAAAGCTTGAATTTTTGAAGCTAGCATACCCAGCAGACTGGTCAGCCATGTGTACAGGAAAAGATGGCCACAATGTGGAGTTCACACTTCAATACTGGTTTTGTCAGGTTAGTAGTGATGTGCAAAAGAAGGATGGGAGGTCTGTGAAGACAGCATTACTGAATACTGATGAACTGACAGCTGATATTCCGTTAAAGTGATTGTGGACAACATGCTGGACTGCATGGTGTTACAGAACAAACAGTGCGTATTTAATGACAACAGCAGTTTGTCAATGAGGTTTAATCACTTCAAATGATGTCCTTTGCAGTCAACTAGTGATGAGCCGTTGGCACTGGCATTAAGCAACTGACACAAATCACTTCAGACTTAGTCATCCTAACAGTGAACAGACGATACAGACAAAATGAACAAAGCATTTCTTATCAGAAATCAGCTGCCAAATGACAAGATGGATGCTCGGCTTGGAGTGCTAAGGAAGCCGGCGTGCTACTTTCAGGCAGACTAAGGACCAGTGAGATAAAGGCCGTCAGGCATCCCGGCAGCCATTCCTGCACAATGGGCCCATTGACAGAATCCAGCTTATAGCTGCAGCACTACAGGCGCTTAGGCCCAACCACTCTCTGTGTGGCGTGGCCACTGGGAGCTTTCTGAGCTTATCCAAATGCTAATAGGTCCCAAAGCTGACTGGAGCATCGCCTTTCTTCTCCTCTCAACCTCCCACACACTGTGGCTGACGGGAATGAGCAGAATTCATCTCTATCCCTTCCATCCTCTCTTTGGGTGCTGAAAGCATGAATGTGCCACTTGACTTTACTTTACAGCTACCCTCTGTGCTTATGAACAACATGCATGCACACACACACACACCACAAAGAGGTGGTCTTGCTGCCAAACATTTCCATAAAGGGGCCCAAAGACATAGAGACATGCCTGCAGAACAGACAAATGCCTGTGCACATTGTGTTTGAGAAGCTCAAGAGTGTCAGTGTCACTGTGTGACCAGCCCAACAGAGTGGGCGAAGAAGTTAACCAGGCCCGGGTCCGGCGCATTCCTCTCCTGGTCAGAGTCAAGTCAGAGCCGCTGGCGCAGTGTCTGCCAAGCGCATGGATGAACCCAGGGAGGCCTTCTCTGGGAAAACACTGGACAGGCGGACAGACCAGCAAGTTGGCGCGTGGACTCACAGCATCAATGCTGAGAGAGGTTATTGTTACAGTGGAATCTGCCAAGGCCTCCACCATCCAAGAGGCAGAGGGGGAGAGCAAAAATATGTTTTCACTTTAGATGACGCCATGTTCTTTGTCTCCTTAATATCCAGACGTATTTCCTTGATTTAAATCAAATGCTTCAAGTAATGTAGACACCCTGTGTTTCTGTTTCCCTCCCTCTGACTCCAACTTTCTCCTTCTTGCTGGCTTCCTTTTCTTGGCAGTGCCAAATGACAACTTGTGGCGGTGTCTGCTTTCCATATACATTCGTGGCAAAGTTTGGTCCAGTAATTGAAACTCTCTTGTACTAAGCTGGACCTGTGCATCCCAAAGCAAACCACAGAGACAAGCAGGCTAATGGGAAACACACCAGTCTGATAAAAAGTGAGCAGCATCGGAGAAGGCCGCCTCTCGGTGAGACGGACTCAGGACTCAGTGGTTCCTTGAAATGTTGATTAAACTCATGTGTAGTGCCGAAATGAAGCCTCCGTGTTCCAGACCCCAAAAACCTTAACTGAACCCTCCACTCAGGGTAACTATGGCTGTATTCTTGACAAACAGACACACATTAAACCTCAGCTTTGTGATTTATGCCCAAGAAATTGGAGATTC
Organism: Sphaeramia orbicularis; assembly: GCF_902148855.1. Classification (NCBI taxonomy): domain Eukaryota; kingdom Metazoa; phylum Chordata; class Actinopteri; order Kurtiformes; family Apogonidae; genus Sphaeramia; species Sphaeramia orbicularis. Next base: position 21,764,289 of record NC_043978.1, on the reverse strand, counting down.
CTAGGGCCATGGCAGAGTTCGGTCATTATGATGCTAATTGCACAAAGTACTTTATATCAGCACATGTGGTTGTTTGATGGCTGTAATGGCCAGTTGATAGGCTGCATGATGCCGAGTTAAGTGGGGTGGACTCCTAAAGTAGAGACAAATGTTTTTTTCTCACCAGATTATACATCTGGAGTTAGTCTGTTGTGGACTCAAAATCCACAGTGAGTGATGACTGTTGCAAATGAAACTCTGCATGCTCAAGCTGAACCAGTGAACTTCACTAAGAGGGATGCATGCAGAAAATATAAGATCAGAAAAAAAGATGAGTGATGGATAGGGAGAGGTGGATGAACATAGGAAAAAGGAGAAAAGAAGAAATGTACTAAAGCTTCTCCGTCTTAATTTGTGTCTGAGTCAGAGGCAGTGAGGAAAAGCCTCTCCTGATTATTAAGAACTTTCTTTACAGCCTACAGCACATTGCTTGAGAGACCCCAGCAGACAAATCTGATAACTAAATCCTAAAGCTATTATGCAGTGGCTGGCAGCACGATCACAAATTTAAAACTGCTTTAAAAGCAAAGACGGGGAAGAAAAGGACACTAAAGATTTCTCCCCGTATAGTCTGGATGAACTAAATCTTCAATTCTCCTTCTTTGGGCAGGCTCACTTGCGTCATTCTTTGGCATTTCAGTGAGCCATTCCTACACACACCACTGTTCACCACACACACACACACACACACACACGCACACACACACACACACACACACACCCCACCCCCACCCCCAAAAAGGGCCTGACCTCATTGACTTTTAGAGGACCAGGATGTTAACATCAGTTAAGGCCGGATGTGTTGTATGTGCAAAAATGTGTCTCTGTGTGTGTAACGAACAAGTGTGCCCATGGCTCCTGTGGTGGCTGAATCTCACTGTCCACTTAAAGGTCAGTTGTGACCCTCTTACAACCCTGTGCTATTTATAATCAGCCCCCAGCTTCCAGCAGTTCTAACACAAAGCACTAGCAGTGGGAGGAAGATCAGCGATAATACTCAACACTACAGAAATACCAAGGTATCAGGAAGATATCTGTTTCCATGTCCTATACTCCTCTACTCCCATCTCAGTGTCATGTTTAAATGTTAATCTTACCAAGTTGGCACCAGTGGACGACTCTATGACTAAAGAGCAAAGGCAAGTCGAAGGTGTAGAGGCTTTTATTGCATTTGAAATGATTCCTTATGCTTTATAGAAAAAAGGAACAGAGCGGTTCTCTTGTTTCAGACCAATTAGACTAATCCCTAAACCTCGGCTTACAGGCTGAAATGAAAAGGGCTTTAAGGATTTTCTAGCAAAGAATGCTGCATGACGTTCTTTCCGTCCGCACGAGGTAGCCTCTACACGCAGACACTATCAAAAACTCACCTTGCACACACACACTGCTCCTGCTGTGTCGACTATACACACTGGCTGCAGTTGCCATTTTTTTCTAACAGCTCAGTGGGGAATGAGTGGTAAAGGTGCAGGCAGAGGCTGATTCATACCTTAGTCACCACTGCCAAACACCTGAGGGATGGAGGAACAGCAATGCATGCTGGACAGACACACAAATTTATGCAAACACTCAAGAAACAGGCTGGACTGTGTTGATATATGCAGCATCAGTAGAGGTTTGGGATAAGAGGGTGTCAGAGGTGGGAGATGGATAACTAGTATTTGAAATGGATATACATTTGTGGTAAAAATTATCATGTGTGACAAACTCCATGGTTTTCCCTACAGTTTTAAGACTGAACACCACCCATGCAGGCTGGACAAACAGACTACAGAAAAGATACCATATTAGTCCAAATAAACAGTTTATGAAAAGTGGGGGTCATCCATCAGTCATGTGTGTGCTGACTTAATCGATGAGTAGATTTGTTTTGAGTTTGGTTCTTAAAAGTGTGTTGTTTTAGTCAAATAACAACATAAACCGTCACAGTATCTCAGTCCTCAATAAATCTAGGAAAACTCTGAACTCCAAAATTACAATCAATTCAACAATAATAAAATAATAAAATACCAGAGTAATAAATAAATGTGCTTTTCTTAGTTCAGGGTTGATTAATTACTTCTGGTCAGGCATAACCTATCAATACTGTGGACAGGACATTGTAGAAGACTAAAGAGTGGTTATTAAAGATATTGTAAAAATGTTAAATATTGGATCCACGTTGATAATAAGTCAGCTCTTATTTTGGAATACACCTGATGTGTGACGCAGTAATGCCGCTGGTATCTGTTTGATCCGCTCTGCTATTCACATACTTCGACTTTTTTTTTTTTTTTTTTTACCTCATTTTACCTCCAGACACTGGACTGTCTCACTTTGCTCTGTTCAATCTCTTTTCACCTTAGCCTCTTACTGCATTTCTGTTAACTTATTCCAGCCTTTCCTTTTTTCCTCTTTATCTCATCCCTACCATACTTTCTTTTTTGTCTCCGGCGGGCTTTATCTTCTCGTCAGTCAGTCAGTGTGTCAGCATACTGGTGTGCAGACTCAAAGCTGGTGTCCTATCAGTAATGGAGTCAGAACTCTACGGTGGCTTCACACCAGCCTTTACAAATTCACACAGGTTTTAGGGCCTCTTAGCAAATGGCGGTGCAATGACTGATCGAATTACTAGTTCTGTGCCGTCTTTCACTGAAATACCTCCTGCAGGGATTCAGCTCAGGAACAATGGGCTCTCTCAAAGGACACAGAGAGATATTTTGAGCATTAGCCATGCATTTGGATTATAGAAATTGTCACAAATGTGATGGGAATTCACACGAACAATAGGCTGTGTGGCAAATAATAACGACTTTTCATTATAAGGGTGAGAAAAGTTCAAAAGTATTCATCATAGGAAAAGAATAGGATCTCGCCATTTTTTGAGGCTCAGATATTTAACAGCTTATTAAAGGATTCCACATAAAGGGAATCACCCGCACGAGCTTTGGAACGGCGCTTTTATCCCAGAACATAATTGCAACCAAATTACAATAATTGTGCCAATTAAAGTAATCCTGAATGAAGAGAGTGTCATCTTAATGTTTCAGTACTTGGGATAAGAGTCTCTCTAATTAAGACTGAATTGCCTGGCTATATATTCATTCAGAGTGCCATTAGTGGAGGAAAAAAAAAAGTTTTGAAGTGTCCAAGAAGTGCCTGGCTCGAGTCACGTCTCTGAGAGGAGATTGTTTAGTGCATGAATGGAGGGTCAGGCCAACAAAACAGAGAGGAAGTGAGGAGAGGGGTAGTTATTTCATCACAAGCTGTGACAGGAAGAGTAAAATCCAAAAGTGCATCAAGATTTTGGAGAGTTCTTTATATACAAATACTGACAAACAGACAGTGACGCTGCAATGAACAGCACTTCCAAACAACGCCAGTACCTCACCTGACATCAATTTCTGTGATTGGGTCTCTGTTGTGTTCTGCTTCCTGCACTGTGTGAATGTGTGTGTGCGCGTGTGTGTGCATATGTGTGTTTGTTGAACACAGCCTGCATCTCAGGGTCTGATTAATTACAGTGATTCTCAGAGGAGTTAGGGGTGACATATGTTCTTGCACTGGTGTGAGATCTAGGTGAGTGAGAAAACTGCATATTTGCATGTGTGTGAGTTGGGTGTGTGCATAATGCGCCAGTTTTCTGTGTGATCTGAGGTGTATGAATGCATATGTTCAATCATAAATGCTTGTAGTACAAATAGTATTTTTGTGTGCTTATTTCACTTACAACATACATTCACTTTTGCGCAACTCCATTTGTGTTGTAAGATGTGTATATAGCATGTATGGCTTTGAGTAATAAGGATATATATGTGTGGGTGTGTGCATTGAACAGCTGATTCAGGTGTAGCGCCAGAAGCATACTCCTGAGTGCAGCGGGGGCATCCTGGCACAGACAGGGCACCAGATGTCAGAGCAGTGCAGGAACCTGCTCAGTGGACCAGTGACACTTTTTTTCTAGTGCTGAAAAGGGGATCTGGGCGTCCAGAAATAAACTCTCTGAGGGGCCCACTGAACCCGCCCCCATACATCATTAGGTCCAAATATGTTAACCTCTCAACCAAACCACAGAGCTGTTTCACATTTGCTAAAACTGTCATTCTGATTATTAAACAAACAGTAAACATATGCACATGACTTTACCTAAAACAAGCGATCTTGCGTTTAGATGGATTTCTAATCTTGGTTATAGGATTAAATATTACATGAGTCGTTTTATTAACCAGCACTCGGCAACCAAAAGCATCTACCGATCTAATATGTTTCAAAGCTGTAGAGCCACAAATCCTATCAATACATGTAAATAATTCAAGTAAAAGTAAGTTTCTCAGCTTGTAAGAAGCATCAGATGTTTGGTTTGGACATTCAGAGCCTCTGTATTGAACATGGATTCACTTTTACTTAGTCTGTTCTGATATAAAATCCTTTGAATTTGAGTTTATAATGAACATCTATACGGTCTACTAATTCAGTACAAGAAAGTATCTGCTTTTCAATGCAAAATGCAGAGGATAATATTATAATAACTGGTGATAAAGCACTTAGGAAAGGATAGATATAGAAAACAATTCATTTGGAAGTCACCACAAAAATAGTTCTAGGTCTTTAAGGGTTAAAAAAAGAAAATAAACAGTGCATGGAGCAAAATGTAGTAGATATAAAACAGAGTGAAAGTCACAACAGTAATAAGTCCAACTGACTGACAGAAAAGCAATCAGACTTTTCATGTTAAAATACATGTGCATATATTCCACTTTTCTCAAGTTAATATCACGGTTAACTAGTTGTCTCTGTTTTTGGAATACTGCCTGCATGCAGAATAACTTTATTTAGAAATCCTCTTGAGCTCTGCAAAACAATTAATTGACTAATAAAGAAATAAAGTGATATATCCAGAAGAAATCTTAATTGCAGTGCTAAACAGGAGTGTCCTTGAGTGATATCCAGAGTTCAGTCACTTAAAGTCACTCTGCAGAAGAGTTTCCATTAATGGCTAAATATAATGTAATGACTTGAAACAACATCAAGGAAATAAACATACACGAGCGCATTAAGAGTCGCGGGAAATGGCAGAGCTGCTTTAACGTAATAACCATGAAGCAGGAGAAAGCAAGGTTAGCTATAGTCATTAAGTTCCTAATGGCAGCCAAAACAACTGACTCCTGAGCTGAGATAATACTGTGAAGGAAGAAATGATGCAGCAGAAAATGATAGTCACAAGGCTGTAGGCTCCAAATTCGATTTGCGACTGATAGAAGAAAAAAAAAAACAGCATTTGAAAAATAGATTAAGGGTTGTTAATTTGACGGCTACAAATAGGAAAGTCGTTCCAAAACACTTCTTGTTTTGTTTTGTTCAATTTCTGTCAGTGTGCTGGGCAGGCTGAGATGCTGGCTCACTGCTCGAGGTGTAATTTGTAGTTTTCCCTGCAGAACCAGCGAGACAAACATTTTAACTACACTCAGTGTGTGTGTGTGTATGTGTGTGTGTGAGCTTCACTACTTTGAGCCAATATCTCCTACAGACAGTGCCATCTTTGTACACAGTCTTTCCCCCTGCTACCTTGCATTAGTCTGGGCAGCCCCCGGTCTTACAGTTAATGATAGAAATCGCTGAGGTTATTAACCGATTACACATTCTCCATCAGATTAGGAGGGCTGTACTGGCCTACTCTCGCTACGGGAATTAGCGCTAAACGTTTCTCTTTACGCTGTGTCCTACAATGACACTTTGTGGATGCATGTTAGTGCCAGGCAAGAAGCTAAAAACAGAATTCAACCATTTTATAAGCATGTGTGTGTTTTGGTGAGATATGAGAGAAGGTGGGTGCATATGTCTGTTTTTTTCTCCTCCTTTAGGAGTTCAGGTACGTACCACAAAGAGTGGCTGTCGTCGTCATGTGAAAGTGTCACTATGTGTTATTCATACAGAATTTCCCTCCAGTTAAGTGGTGTATAGGATAATTTGGTTTTAATTTGAAAACACACAGAGGGCATATAGCCTGAATTGATGCCAATTATAATCACTGAGCTGAAATTAAAGAACCTCAGGCCAAGATGAAATCTGCCTATTGCTTTTATTTTAATTTGATAAAGCAGAAACTATAAAACAAACACAAACCGTATTAGTGGGAAGTAAAATTTAGCAAATATTACATTCTGAATGCTTTGTTTACTATGGCCTATTGAGCTGCAGCAAGCCTTACAAATAGAGGAGGAACAGACCAGCATGCTGCCTTGTGACTGAGATACAGGGCGACAGTTGACCTATAAGGGGCTGACTCACCCCCACGTTCACTTCACCACTAATATATTCACTTAGTAACGCTCAGGGGATGTGCAGTTCCGCTGTATAAAACAGCTGAGCATAACAACTTGTACACATGTATGCAAGCTTAAAATACAAAGGGAGTATACATGAGGTCTGAACAAGGTTGGTCTTGTGTTAACAGACAAAACCACAAGCAGTTAATTATATGATGTATGTTGAATCTAGGCGACAGAGTAAGACATGACATGTGTATGTGTGCACATATGCTCTGTGTGTTTAAAAAAAAAACTGCTGAAAGGAAAGCCGGGAAAAATGGCTAGATGTGTTTCTCAAGCAGACAGACAGTCAGGAGAAGAGGCCTGAGGTTTTGAGAGGCCAGTCAAGTGCTCATCCCTTGCTACGGGAGAGACCGAATAACTCATCCAGAACAAAAAGGGACCTAAAGAGCCTCACATCACAAGAAAGAGGAAGAAAAGAGCAGAGACAGAAAAAGATACAGAGGCAAAGGCCAGAGCCTTATCAGCGGAAGATTAATGTTAGAGATACGGCCTTTAGGCAAGGCGTTGTGTTTAGCCAGTTTGAGGCTTCCTGTCATCATCATTAAGGCCGCTTCTTCGACGGCCACTGCGGAACAGAGCAGCCATTTGGAAAGACACCCAGTGAAGAGGAAGATAAAGAAAGACAGGACCGTTGGTCAAAAACAAGATGATGGCTATATTAGGCCTAACGAGCAGTGTACACACAGTCGCATGCTGTCGTAATAGCACATGAACGTAGGATTTTATTAATTGCATACAATTATAGCCATTTTAGTTTTGCATAGGGCGCACAGACAGTTGCGTTGCTTAAATAAAATGTTACAAAAACATTTAAATCATACTAAATACTTCTCATGTAACACTGTGCCATATTACAAAATGGGATGCAGTTCCTGTTATCCAGTAAAAAAATAATAACGGCACAAAACCTAGTCTAATGAAGCAGTGGTTTGCCTTCCAGTAGGGGGAGGGTTGTCTGCTGACAGTAACTATCTGTGACACTTCCCTGCCGCAGGAGTCGTAGGCAGTAGTGTATTGTGACAGAGTGCAACCTTTAAAGGCCAGCGACTGATGCACAACAGCAACCAAAACCCAGCAACTCAGCCTGTGTGGGTCTCCTCCTGTTGTCTGCTATGAGCACGCCTAAAAGCATTCATGACCACACACATACAAAACCATAAACACTCACGGAGTACACACACAGACGAGACTTTTCCTCTGCTGCTCAACAGAATATGACTCAGGTTACATTGTCTTTTGTTAGGTTGGAGGGAATCATGTCCCCTCTTAAAAATAGAAAAAGTCATTATTTTCCTTTTGCATTATGATGAATTACTAAATCTGTCTGTCAGTTGCCAATTAGCGTGTCACTCACAGCCATGGGCATTAAGTGCACTGTAGCCTGCAATAGAAAAGAAAATCCTCTACTGCCACCTGCTGGTGAAACATATGTATATTAGTGGCCCACAGAAATGTACAGGTAGTGGCCAACCTGTTGAGACTGAGGGGTAACTGAGTATCTTTCACCAATTCCTGAGACCAAGGTTATATTCTTAGACAGAGAGGGAGTGAAAAAGAGGTAAGGTAGCAGAAGAAGAAAGTAAACACACATACATACAAAGTAAACCTGTACACACAAGAGATCAGATAATTAATAAGAGTGGAGCCTGTATCTGTGTATGAGTGTACCTGTATCTGTATGCATACCTCTCATAGATAGTCTTAAGAGCGACCTGATCTGACACTCCCTCAGTTTCTTCTAGAAAAAGGATGATCCATGATGTTCTGTATGGCCACTCCTCTGTCAGGTTGATCCATGATGCCAGCCGATCCCAGTTAAAGATGATCTGATTGGCCCGTAACAAGCGACCTTTCACAGGTACAGAGGGACAGCGGGTGTTGAATCTAATGATCTATTTGTGATACTCCTTTCCTGTTTAAATTACTAATTTTGTCAAAGAAAACCAAAACTGCAAGTACTGTGTCTATAATCTATTCAATATGTAAACACTTTTTTTTTTATTCTCATCTCATAAACCTGTCTGAGGCATTGCTCTTACAATATTCAGTTGAGTCACAGCAAACATTAAAAACATTTGACCTCAAATGTTCTTACAGCTGCTTTGTTTTTTAACCCTTTAACATATATTAATTAATCTTGTTGCATAATTTCTGAATGCTGTCTGTCATGCCATCATTGTAAATATTTAGTTTAATTAAACTTAATTTATTCTTTATTCGAGGGTTCTGCAACAGCAACCACTTATTGGTCCCTACTGGTCTAGGATTTAATCCCATCTTTGTGGTTTTTCTGCTCTTCTGTTTCCCATCTCCAATAATACTTTCCAGTGCCACACTAAAGCTAGAACACAAAGCTTTAATAATGTGTCCCCTAGTGAAGTAAGAGGTTATATTAAAGCTGAACACTCTAACAGTTTTATTTTACAAAGTGTTTCTTTCTTTCTTTTTTTTTCACCTGTGATGGAGACAATGTTGAGCAGCCTCCTCATGGTCTGTGGACTGATGTCACTGAACCAGTCCTCGGTCACCAGCAGCTTGGTCAGGTCAAAGGACATCTGTCTAGTGATGGTTCTCTGCATCTGACGCCGTCGGTATGTGTCCTTTAACAGGCAGCAATTGTGCAAAGACAAATATCAAATGAGTCTGAGACTGGAAATGTTTCATTTGTTTCCATCATGTTTCCAGCTGGCACTGTAAGATTAACCGGTATCCAAGACTACGGTTTTACTTGTCAATTTTGTGCAACTTGAATCATCCAAATAATGGCACCACATAATATGTGACAGGATGTGATTTTGAAGAAATTAAATAAATAACTGAAAAAGAATCTTATTTTATTGGAAGAAGTATCTGATGCAATCTTGTCACAGTGTCAGTACATGAAGGAGAGGACACTCAGCTACAGACAAAACTCACTCCTGTGACTGACACAGTAGTTACATAAAGAATAGAAATCTTAAATGTTTTATTTTTTGCAGCCAGGCTGGAAATGTAATGTGATAAGCATAACAATTTCCCTGACCCTGGAAAACGTGTGAGAGCTTATGCATCATCACTGCCACTAGCTGTGAATCATGAGACAGGCAGGAGAACGGGCGTTTCAGGGTCATCATGTGATCTCAGGCCATGTCACTCTAAAGCTGTCCTCATGTCTGAAAGAGATGGATGGACGGATGCATCCATATCTCCTTGTGCAACCTATTTAACGTCTGTATTTAAGTGCACTTGGATGTACATTAATTAGAGTGTTTTGCTCTCAGTAAATAACAGCTATTTTTGCATCAGTGGTACAGTGTTGTAGTTTACAAGGAGCCACGATGGTGACATTTTAGGTAACCGAGTAAAGATCTGAAACCCAGCAGATTAAGTGTGAATGAGACCAATTAAAAACCTTTGAAAAAAAGCCCACGTCCTAGACGCCTCCCCCGTTAAACTCATGTCTTTGCAGGGAAAACATATAATTGTCTGTGACGACTAAGGGGAAAAAAATCAAAGAGCCAGTGTCCAAAGCTGTTGACACAGATCTACCAGAGAACATCTGTGATGATATCAGACAGCTGCCATGGTCATGAGCCAAGGCGAGGGTTTTGGTTCAACTTTGAAGTTGTAATGCAGGTCTCATGATGGGTCTCAGAGAAAGGAAATGTAGCCACTGCTCAGTCGGGCCTGAGAAGGTTTGTCATATACCGCAGATAGCCCTGCGTGTTAACTTGTGATAAAAACAGATACAATTTTCATGGCTGTATTTGTCTGTTCTGTAAAGAGCTGTGATATATCTGAAAGACTTTTTGATTAAATAAATAAACTTATGTAATAATTCATTTTACTTCTTTTCACTCTGGTACATTAAATACTTTCCTTAAGGGTCATTCTTTTAATTCCAGTAAATAGAAATCAGATGCTAGAGATATTCATAATGTCATCCACAACTTGAGAACCCACATGAAAAAGGCGAGCCACTAATTCATACCCCCCTCCGCCCTCATTTTAATCGCCACTTGTAGGAAAGGGCCCTCCTGCCAAGAGCTAGCTAGTGGCAGAGGGCAAATAAAAAGCGCATGCCACCCCATAATAAAAGGGCCAACACTAATAATTGAGGATACCAGGCAAACCAGAGGTATAAACAAATGTCAAACAAATAAACAAGAGAGGGAGGCTGAAAGGAAGGAGGGGGGTTATTGGGAAGGTCTTGCAGGGTGGGAGGAAGGCATCAGTGACAGCAGCAGAGTCACTTAGCCTCCTGCCAGCAGACCTGGTGCCAGTGTTTTGTCACAGGGACCCACTGCTGCTAGGCCTTGTCATTAGGCTGTGGCAACGCAGCAGGAAGGATAAACAGCCATTACATCAATTACACCAGGAACCTTGGCCGCACACCGAGCACCTCGCTCTTTTTTTGTCTCCTTCTGTCCTCTGGCCTCGACACCGCCTGCCAACACCATGCCTGTACTCAACACGGCCTTCAAGGATGAGGGCGAATTAGGAAGTAATCAGGGTTTCTGTTGTAAGGCCGCATCTGTCACCCTCTGCAGGCTTCATGCATGTAACGCCCTCAGTGTTCTCCATTCAAGTGCTAGTCGAGTGACTGCATTTTCATTTTGTTGATTAATGTTTTTGGGGGTCAAATTAATTGTCAGCTAATGTGAGTGTTGTGGGAAAGATAGAAGAGTCCTTTTACATCATTCATTCATCAAAAAAAAAAACAACTCAATTTTAATTGAGAATCAAAAACTTAGAGGTCATTGTTTCCATTTTTAATTTGGTTGTTGTGGGTAGGGTGAAGTATGAACAGTGTCCATTTAGGATGAGTACAACACACAAATAAATTTGCTCTTAACCATTCTTACCCTGCGGTTTAGGGCGTTCTTGCTCCCAAATTTGGACTGGTCTTGATTCACGCTATTAGGAGACAGCTTCCGCTCCATATCTTCATGCCATCCTGGAAAAGCAGAGGAAGAGGGGAAGGAAGCTGATGATGCATTTTTAACATCACAGGTAAAACTTTTTGTATCAGTCCTAGGGCAGAACTCATCAACTACATTTGTCAAAACACTAGAATTTTTCAAACACAGCCACTCATATGAACCTTCTAACGAAAGCCTCTTGGCCTACTTGTGTAATATACAGTATCTTTATTTTTACCAAAATTAAGGTAATTTTCATTAGCGTGTATCAGCAGGAATGGACCCCTAGATAGATATTAGGACTGGGTGATATGGGTAAAAATGTTACTATGATAAAAAAATTTTACGATCAATTACTTTAATATCAGGTTTAAAGGATGATTTTTGGTCCTTAGTAACAGAAATCAGATCATTATTTGGGGTTTTAAACTATTCTTTACAGTCACAACATGACAAACACTTGATAAGTGCGATAAGTGGAACATTTTAAAAAATAGGACCAAGGGTCCTGTAGTCCAACAGTATATTTAAAGACTTTGACATTCGTTTGACCTTTCAAGGTCACTCAATGTCAAAGGTCATGACACCAAACAAAAGCCAATATGTGACTTCGTATGTATTGCCAATAATAATTATATCAATATCTTCAACTGCTTTCAAGTTATAGTACTTTGAAATTTGTCCCATTATAAACCAATGGGGATTTAAAAAATTTCAAAAATTCATAAAAAATTCAAAAATCAATATTTCTCAATTCTTTGAACAAACTTGATAGACTTTATCCCAAAATGTTCCACAACAAATATCAAGTCATGCTGACTGACTGTTTCAGAGAAGAAGATTCTTGAAAAATTGTTTACAGACGCCAACTGATACCAATAGCCCATTGGACCCTTCGGGCCATTGGACTAACAATAGACATTCAAAACAATTATGATAATTAAGTGTTTGTTCATGAGTAAAATTACGCAAAACAACAAAACATAGAAATGTTTATTTTCTGGAGGCATAATTACAGAATGTTGTCCTGGCAGAAAATAATCAAGTTTAATTGGTTCTGATTGTACAATGTCCTGATTGGCTGAAAATGCTCGAGTTGCGTTGTATTGGCTTTCCCAGTAATAAAAAGCAGATATATGTATTTATAACTTCTTTCGAACATCCAATACACACATCTTTGGGGTCTGTAAATCATTACCATCTACACTGTTTTGGGGGTTTCTCCAATATGAGAAGAAACAAAACTCTACGATTAGGAGGCTTTGGTGGGCCCATAGGCCAGCTGGTCACACTAGATCAAATGCCTACTACTAACTCTGTGCAAACCTTCTCTTTCGTGAATACAACAAACTGTGTTGTGTATCAGCCCTTTACCCTCAGCAGGCACCACATCTCCGTTGGTGGGAGCTGCCATGCAGAGCTTTTTGGCCGTGCTCAGGCCTCGGCTATTGAGGAATACTGGCAAGTGGACAATGTTTCTCATGTAGTCGTGGCCATTGATGTTGGAGTCTCTCAGTACACTGTTGAGATTCTGATTGATGGCTTTGATGATAATATGGGGGTCACTGGCAAAGATGGAGATAAAAGGGCCTTTGGAGAACAATACCCTCACCTGGAGAGAGGAAAAAACACAAATTAGTGTAATACAGACCTCTTTCACCTACATTTAGCATCACAAAAATGTCTTACAATTGTTTATAATTATCTTCAAACACTATTTAACAAACTCTTCCATAGACACAAGGTTGTGAACTTGAGATACTGAAGCCTGATTTATTTTGTATTGTAAAAGAGTTGACTTTTTCTACTGGATGTCTTACACTTTAACAAAGAGGCTCACGGTCTAATCAGTCAGAAACATGTCATCTGTCATCTGCTTCAACTTAATGACAGCTGTGAGAGATGCTATCTGGAGCACATGGTGTTGGGGATTTCCTCTCTACTAACTAAGAGACATTGTCTAGCTGTCACAGGACACTGATTTGAGTTACATGCAAACATGGTTTGTTAACCTCCGGCCAACACAAATAGGCAAGTACCACAGGATATTGAATCTCCATGGCTACACCAACTGTCCACATTGTCAGCTTTGTCTCCATTGCATTATTATCTTTCAAATTAATATGTATTATTTGGTAGGAAATTCACACAAGCTTAAATAAAAATATATTAGTTTCAATAATAAATAAAAGCCCAATACAGAGAACTGTTTTTAAATCTCTTGAAAATGAATGGCTTCACAGTTACTCAGAAGTGCTCGTGGAGATGAGAAGATTACATTAGCAGACAGGAGGCTGCCATCTTCTCTGGGATTGCTTCACCAAATAATAACATTTGGCTAAAGGAAATTCTATTACAGCAGCTGGGAGGAATAATCTAAACTTGGAGGCCAGTACAAGCAGCTGGGAAAACCAGAGTAACTGCTGGAGATGTGTGGGAGCTGTGTGCAGAGGTGAAAAGGCCCACTGAAAGCAAGGTCACATGACAGCTGCTCTACAACAGTCAGTCTCAAGGTTGAATGACAGATATTGAAAAGTTTAATTCATTTTTATCAACGTGTTGTTTCCGAAGATGGAGTTGAATCCATAATGTAAGTGTCCATGTGAAAACACACACCGTATCCAGCATCTGCAGCACTTTGTCCTGTTCACAGGCGTCCAGCCCATCGATGATTACAGCCATGCGTGTTTGGTTTTGAGTGAAGCCATCGATGGTTTTGGCCATCTTTGACATTAACTCCACCTCATGCTTCAGAACCTGATATGAGACAAAAAACACAAACAAAATGAAATGCACTTATTTTTATGATCCCAAGATAACTTTGAATTAACAACTGACTCTGGTGTCTGACACTTTACCATCCTTTAATGGTTCACATATTGACCCCTAGTGGTGATGGTGTAGATTTCAGTAAAAAAAAAAAAAGGCTTGGACACAATTGGTGACAGTAATGTACCTTAACATACAGGGGTTGGACAAAATAATGGAAACACCTTAAAAAATCAACAAAATATAATTTAATATGGTGTAGGTCCGCCTTTTGCGGCAATTACAGCCTCAATTCTCCGAGGTATTGATTCATACAACTTGTGAATTGTTTCCAAAGGAATTTTAAGCCATTCTTCAGTTAGAATACCCTCCAACTCTTTTAGAGACGATGGCGGTGGAAATCGACGTCTTACTTGAATCTCTAAAACTGACTATAAATGCTCAATAATGTTGAGGTCTGGGGACTGTGCCGGCCATACGAGATGCTCAACTTCATTAGAATGTTCCTCATGCCATTCTTTAACACTTTCAGTGCCATGGGCCGATTAAATCGGCTTTACGAAAACAACCTGTAAAGTGCCACGGGCCGATCAGATCGGCTTTGGAGAACACGCCATATTTGTGTACAAACAAACCATCCACCCCCATTTCTTTCTCACATTTCGATGACGTTCTTTCTGTGTCCCCCTTTTGAGACCAAGCAGACGGGAATTTGAGGTCACGCGACCGAATAATATTTTTATATCTTTTTAATGTTTCTTATTCTCCGGTGTTTCATCAGAGGGAGTCCTCCATGCCGGGGGGCGGCTGTGGACTCCGGGGTCTGTGGCTGTGCCTTCTCTCACTGGGGTCCGCTCCTTTCTGGTGGGTGGGGGTCCCAGTTGGCCCTCTCCCACTAGTTGGGATGCGGGGCTGTGTTGCTGGTGCCTGGTCGCTGGGGTCGGCGGCTGCATCCTGGTGCGGAAGGCTCCCTGAGACAGCGCCTCCTAAATTGATGTTTTACTTTTACTTGTACATTTTTGTTCTGGTCTACCCGTGCTCAGTCAGTCTTCTTAAGTATGTGTGAGCTTGTGGGTTTGCATGTATATGTGTATGTGTGTGCGGGTGAGTGGGTGGGTGTGGGTGGGGGGCGGTACTGATTTTTAAACTGATATGTAAAGCACTTTGTGCTACAGGTTTAATGTATGAAAAGTGCTATATAAATAAAGATTATTATTATTATTATTATTATTATTATAAATTATGCAAATTACGATCAATAATGAATCGGCTGCGTCCGGTGCGTTTTGGATCTAATCAGCAATCGGTCGGATGTTACCGAGCGGTTTCCTGCAGGATTCTTCAAATATTATAAAAAGGACGCGAAATACTGAAACACGGCCAAATTCTGTGGCACTTTTAAGGCTTATTATCCCCTTAACTGTCTAGCACTTAAAGAGTTAACAATTCTAGCTGTATGGATTGGGGCATTATCATCTTGAGGTGAAGGTGTTTCCATTATTTTGTCCAACCCCTGTAGATGCCACCTGTAAAATGGAAAACAGGAAAAGAGGCGGTCTGGTTGTAACTACTGTAGAAACATGGCGACACATTATGGTGACTTCTGTGAACAGCTCATTCAAAGAAATGGCAACACAAAAGTTGCAATTTTTTGTGACTGTACTTGGATGAAAGCATATTTAATAACATTATATTCAATTGCTGCAACAAATTCAAATCATCATTTATTTGCACAAAACACCAGAAAAATGTCAAAAGGAATGTTCAAAAGCATATTTCTGGAAATAATTAAGATCTTTCACCATCTACAGTAGATTATGTGGGAGGATTCAGGGAGTTCAGGGAAATATGAGGAAAAGTAATGTAACACAGGGGTAACCATGCCTTTATCCCGACTACTGTCTCAGTCTAAATGTGTTAAGATGTCCAATACAATTAAGCTAGTCAGTAAAAACACGGAAAATATTTTACTTTGCGCTTCAGTTAAAAAAAAAAAGGTTCAAGCTCATTGACAAATCACAGAGGTAAGATCTATTTTAGCTCTGAAAATTAAACTAACATCTCTGGAAAAAGTATTTGTAGATCCTGCAAAATCCCCTAAACCGGCCTAAAATTTTTCACCCTGGACCTTTAACTCTTTAAGTGCCAGACAGTTAAGGGGATAATAAGCCTTAAAAGTGCCACCGAATTTGGCCGTTTTTCAGTATTTCGCGTCGTTTTTATAATATTTGAAGAATCCTGCAGGAAACCGCTCGGTAACATCCGACCGATTGCTGATTAGATCCAAAACGCACCGGACGCAGCCGATTCATTATTGATCGTAATTTGCATAATTTATAATAATAATAATAATAATAATAATAATCTTTATTTATATAGCACTTTTCATACATTAAAAACTGTAGCACAAAGTGCTTTACATATCAGTTTAAAAATCAGTACCGCCCCCCACCCACACCCACCCACCCACACACACACACATATACATGCAAACCCACAAGCTCACACATACTTAAGAAGACTGACTGAGCACGGGTAGACCAGAACAAAAATGTACAAGTAAAAGTAAAACATCAGTTTAGGAGGCGCTGTCTCAGAGAGCCATCCGCACCAGGAGGCAGCCGCCGACCCTGGCGACCAGGCACCAGCAACACAGCCCCGCATCCCAACTAGTGGGAGAGGGCCAACTGGGACCCCCACCCACCAGAAAGGAGCGGACCCCAGTGAGAGAAGGCGCCACAGCCCCCAGAGTCCACAGCCGCCCCCCGGCATGGAGGGCTCCCTCTGATGAAACACCGGAGAATAAGAAACATTAAAAAGATATGAAAATATTATTCGGTCGCGTGACCTCAAATTCCCGTCTGCTTGGTCTCAAAAGGGGGACACAGAAAGAACGTCATCGAAATGTGAGAAAGAAATGGGGGTGGATGGTTTGTTTGTACACAAATATGGCGTGTTCTCCAAAGCCGATCTGATCGGCCCGTGGCACTTTACAGGTTGTTTTCGTAAAGCCGATTTAATCGGCCCATGGCACTGAAAGTGTTAAACAGAGATTTTGGGAAATGCTGCTGACTCTGATCTAGTTTACAATACCTAGGATAACACTGTGGTCTGGATAAATAGAAATAAAATAAACTCTTGGAAATAATAACACAAGCAGTGACATTTGCTGATTTATCAGTCTCTACATGTCCACTCTGATTTGTCACTTCTCAATCATGTGATTATTTCTGAGAAAAAAAAGACAGCCGTGACTGACAGCTATTATTTCAACATGTGGTTATGTATTTCAAACATGGATTAAAATGTTTTAAAATGAAAAGAGATTTGTGTGAAAACTGTAGTGCATGAACTCTACCTTCATAAATCCTTCACTCTTGAGTTTGTGCAAGTTGTTGGCAGCGCTATGAAGACGTTTTCTTTGGGAGTTGAGGACGGAGTCGGCCACCTGCCACCACGTTCTACAGTTGAGTAGTAAGGCCAGGCCTACTACACTGGCCATCGCTATCAGCACCGCATTCAGTGTCAGGTTCTCAGGGTCCACCTGGAGGATAAAAACAGTACTGATAAGTTTCAGCAGAGGTGTGTCAGGAGGTCGTGGAGATGGTACTTGTTCAATTCCTTTAAAATAAATACTTTCATGAATACAAAACCATTAATTTGTGTCAGCCTACTGATTAATAACAGCTAAACAAAGCAGAAAACAGAGGAAATAACAGTAGTTAAAACAGTCCTATTCTTGTGCTTTACACTATTAAATAAACAAAGCAGGACACTAAAATTTGATAAGATGTACTTGGAAAATTTAAACCACTCCAATTAGTTTTCACTTCATTAATTTAACCCACCTTACAGATAGCCAAAAGGGCAATGCCAGTGATCAGACAGCCTAGTGTAAAGGCAAAGAGCACAAAGGAGGGAACACAGCAGGTCTTTTTCCACTTCTTGCCTGGATTTGAGTGGAAGGTAAAGGGCAATGTGTGAGACATAAACCAACAACACAAAACAGAAAGACATCACATAAAATTAGTTTCCACAATCACTGTAACAACTGCTAATAATTTAATGAGAAAATTAAAAGTAAGCAATCATCCAATGAAAAGAAGGTCAAATAAAGGTGCTGGTTTCCTTTGTAATTTGGCAAGGTTCTATTAATTTTCCACTCTACGAAGTCTGGCAAAAACATATCTTAAATGAGACATTTATCATACAGGCACAACACTCAAAAATACACCCTAATCGATAAAAATAATCACAGTAAATTATTACTTTAAATCTCAACAACAGATATTAACTCAGACTGTGTAGCATCACCTTGGACTTCATCATTCTTGAAAACCCTGAATAGCCTGGTGGCCATAAAGCCAAACTCCCTCTCACAGGCATCGGAGAGAGTGGCAATCATCTCTGCCATGGACGTCTCCCCTCCGACACTGGACAGACGGTTATAATCCGTGAACAAGAACCTGTGTGAGGAACAAAATGCTGAAGCTTTAGGGAGTACTGCAATTCATAATAAAAATAGTATAGGACTGAAAATGACAGCATGTGTTCAGAATTTTTTTCTGTATTAGTGTCAAACTGATGGTCAGCTATTGGAGGGATAAATTACTGTGTGTCTTTTGAGTGTATTTCTATATTTATCACCTGACAGGAAGTGCACGAGTGGTCTGCTCTGGAAGTTCAGGTGGGTTAACAAACATGAGCTTGAGCAGCAGTTCCAGGTAGCCAACATGGCGGGCCAGACGGGTACTGATGACCCATGCCCAGTTCCAGCTTTCCCTTTCACGGCGGCTTCCAAAATACACCAGCACTGCAGACAAGGAAATGTACAGCCCAACAACACATGAACTTCAAAAGGTAAACCAATCACAGAGTATTCTTTGTGGCAGATTCATGTGTGCTACAATGACATTTCTAAAAAAACAGCTTGATTTCATCATCTTCTTCACAGAGTTTGAAAGCCATTATCTTAGGTTTTAGTTTGCAGTGTAATGGCACCCTCTAGTGAGCAAAGCAGTGTCAATTGCACCACAATGACACTATTCATCGAGAATTATGCGTTTCCGTGTTTTGTTTTCTTAACTATCACAGCACAAAATTGAGTTGCATTAATAAAGTATCTCTGTTTTCTTTTAACTGGTTCCCCAAGCACCGGTGAGGAACCAAATGTCCTGTGGCATTCAAACATTTAGATAAAATAAAATAAAGGTAAAAAAATATATATACATATAAGAAAAGTTATAATAGTAAAAACAAAAGAAATTAAAATTAAACCTTGAAATGTCTCAATGTTGTATGTTGTATCAATAAAGGAATACTGACCCTGATTCCAAGTAAGTAGGTTATAATGACTGAAAACAGAACCTCGTATGAATCTTTGTCTCCTGCAAGGTTAGCCAGGACTGTGAGGTCTGTAAATTAGTTATCCAGAGGGAGGTTTCAAACAAGGAAGTCATTATTTCCTTATATAATTATTAGTCAAATACTCATAAAATTATTATTAAAGATATATAGTCTACTCTCGTTAAACCGCCCGCCGTTATACCGCCATTTCCGCCTATCACCATCCGCCAGCCCAGTTCCATGCACAAACAACACTTATACCATTGATTTCCCGACCGTTATACCGCCAGCGTGATTGCCATCGAGCACACATAAATTTTAACAATGCACTGAAACAAACGCACCAGACGCTGATCGCGACAAGCTACGAGTAGGTCTACGGAACGGCCACCGTTCATTTATTGCAGAACACTCAGTAGGTCAGGATGTCGGGAAGAGGACGTGGGATTAAGCCAAAGCCTCAAGATGATGGGGTGTCATTTCCCGACACGGTATAATAATGCTTAAAATGTTTCCCCACTTTAAGTGATCCCTTACAACATAACAGAATCAAGATTTATTTAGAAACGCAATTAGAACGGGTTAACAGAGGCAGCATAGACATCATATAGTAAAGACATGCACATTATGGACGCAACCCGTTGTAATGCCATTTTCGCTATACCGCCAATTTGGCCGTGAACGGAAGTTGGCGGTATAACGAGAGTAGACTGTATCATCTATTTGAAGTCACCTAAATGTGATTAGAATATAAGTAGAACTCACTGGATTTTCAAGGTGATAATCAGAAGAAATGGCTTTGAACAGTAGAGTGGCATAGCTACAAATCCCTAAGCAATTGTTATATTGAAATTCAGATGTTCAGTGTAATACTTTGGATTTGTCTATCATCTCACCAAAGAAGATATAGAGCAATGCAAGGAGGCTGAGGGAGACAGCAATAGCCAGCATAGGATCAACAGTGAACCCCAGGACGACAGCCACTGAGCCACAGAGTAACAGGGTAAGGAGGACTACCAGCCAGGAGAACTGGAACAACGGCTCTATCTGCTGCCCCGCGAATGTCTTCATCTCATCTGATGGACAAGGAAGAAGACAAAGGAGAAGAAGCTGGTCACATGGTGAGGATAAAATATAACTTAAATACAAACTTAAATTACATCCTCATAACTTAAAGAACTAAAGAAGGATTGACAATTTTAATATTTCTGTGCTTTTCACTGGTATATGCTGTGCAGGATTATTTACCCTCTAGTTTTTTCAGTAGGAAAGACTTGCCGCTTCCCCACTGGGCGTACAGTCCGACACAAATAGGTGGCTGCATGGTGGGCTCGCTGAGGATGTCTGCAAGAGCGCTGCTATACAGGTCATAACCCAGCATGTCCCCATCTGACTCAGTGGGGGAGAGATGCTCTACAAGAGGAGAGGAACAAGACAAGTTAAATCGTTTCTGATTCAGGGTAATTTACTGTTCATTTTCTGTCAGGTGGTTTAATGTCTCTAAATGATATGAATGGCATGAGTCATACTGGCTCCAAATATCTGTGTGAGGATGCTTTTCTGGTGGGTGCAGTCAATGTTGTATGGTGTCTCTCCGGCCTTGTTGGGGCGGTACAGCAGGCGACCATCTTTAGGGTTCCTCAGCAGCAGCTCAGCCAACTTACGGCTCCGTCCTCGGATGGCAATGTGGAGGGGTGTGTCTCCTTTCTGTATGATGAAATACACAGGACTGGTTAACTGCTGTTCAAAAACTTATCACCTAGCACCATGATTAACAAGTCAGAGGTAAAAATAAATAAATAAATAGGAAAAAATTGCATCCATTACATTAATACGTGTGCTTTACCTTGTCGATTGCAGACACTTTGGCTCCTTTATCCAACAGCAGCTCCACTATCTCTATATTCCGCATTTTTGTGGCTTTAATAAGTGGAGTTTCTCCTTCCTACAACATATTCATACACAACTTTTATGTGACTTACTTTACTAACATGCCTTCAGGTATTTATGGACTTAATCCAAAATTGACAATTAAATAAAACAGCAATAATATGATTTCTCATACATTCAAAATTAAATTAACTTAAAGAGTGACATCGCTGTTGAAAAGATGTTAGGAACTAAAGCTTTCACCTCATTAGACTAAATGTAAAACGTCCTTGTTTACTACTTTACTCATGTATTTGCCTGGCTTATGAGTGTGTCATACCTTTGTGCAACTCTCTGTATCAGGGTTACACTGCAGGATGTCTCTGACCATGGTAGCGTTGCCTTTCTCTACAGCCCAGTAGAGGGCAGTCTTGCCATCCTGATGTTGAAAGGACAAAGCCAACGTTAGCTGGGTGTATTTTTGAAACAATAAAAGTAGGGCATATAAACAAATACTACAAAAACATGGCCAAGCAAGGCCACTGTTAAGCACTGAGCACAGCGTTTATTTATCTGTTTATTCAGCATGAATGCATTTGTGTAATTTATAAATGTGGATTAAAGTTCAAGCTCCTACCTGTCCCCTGACATCAATATCAGCATATTTATTCAACAGAGCTCTGACTATCTCCACATGACCTCCTCTCACTGCTCCAATCAGCATTGTCTCTCCACTCTAAAGGAGACACAAAAGAAACAGAGATAGAAAACATCATTAAAAACCATGACATGAAACATAAAACCCTACCCACACATCCAAACGAAAAGCACTCAACAACTTCCTGTTTGGTTTAATCTGGTAATGGGCTGGTAATGCTTATGTGGGAAGGCCTCACCCTGTCCAGGACATTGACATAGGTACCGGCATCCAGCAGGTCCTGTACGATCTCAGTGTGTCCCTCTTTGGCTGCGATGGCCAGGGCTGTGTTACCATCTTTGTCCGTCATGTTGACATTTGGGTTTCTCTTCAGCACCTCCTTGACCACTTCAGTGTAACCGCCCTTCACTGCTACAATCAGAGCCGTCATGGAGTTCTGAAGAACGAAAACAACCCCAGCAATTTAAGGCATTTGAAGTTTATTATAATTGTGTCATTTCAAAATTTCTGAATGGACAAAAAGATTGTGGTTGGTGTCCTGTATGACCACTACTCTACTAAATAAATAAAGGTATATTTGATTTACACAGGGATAAATGATAAAACATTTTCAAACCTTTATGAATTCAATAGACTTAATTCACATTTTGTACCACCTGGACCAGACTTTATGAATACAGAACAATATTTGTTGTTGTCAAATGTAATCTAATTTACACTGTTGAATAAAATCCTTGGCAGACCCAAGACATACTGGAGGGATTAAATCTCAGTTGGCCTGGGAATGCATCCCCATGGAGGAGCTGGAGGTGTCTGGGGAGATGTGAGTGTGGCCATTCCTGCTCAAACTGCTGCCCCCGTGACCCAGACCCGCAGAGGACAATAGATGGGAAATGTAATGCCTTTATGCTTGAAGTTCCAAATTTTCTTGGATTAGGCTTCAACCAAGCACTAAATCCTGTCAATTTTTAAGACCTTCTGAAACTGTATTTACAATATTTTAATGCTTAAAATTCAGATTACTGGATTTAGTCTACAGAAAGCCTATGTATTAAAATATGTTTTGCAATGTATAAAATGCATGGAGCTCTTAATAAACTTTTCTTATATTCATTAGTTTATTACTTAAAATATCAAATCTTCTTACCTCTTTAGACTGTTGTGACATATGAATTTCAGCTGCACTGACTGATTAATCTTATGATAATCTGTTCAGTGTTTATTAATCTAAGCAGTCAGCATTCAGAACAACAAACTGTATTTACCACCAGCTGTCAGCAGCACTAGGAGACACTACAGTCATAATGACAAGCTTTGCATGATATTTCATTTAGTGAGACAAATTACCCATTTTCCCAGGCACCACAGTCTCCTAATCACACATAAATTAATTGTTGTACAGCCTTAACTGCTACAGTTCCATCTGATTATTGATGCTATATATCTGTCACATCAGTCAGTTTGTGTTAAGGCAGATGCGACATGACTTGAAGGAACACAGATGTGCTGTGTCATGAATGCAATCAATTATTCAATATTGCACTTTACTAATGCTCTAGTGGTGCTTGGCAGCATTAATTCTTGATTGTGTTAAAAATACACTGGTGGCATCACTGCACCTACAATAAACCCAAAGCAAATTTTGACTCAAGCTGTTCAACAACCACATTGGCTGTAAGTAGTATTTCTACTTTCAAATATTAAAAATTACCTAAAATCATCATTAGAGTATTTAAAATAAGGAGTTCTGATGTTATGTCAAAGAAGCCAATGTATTGGATTGTAGAGATATGAAATTAATTTATTTACATCAAGGGGACGGGGGATTTATGTGACCACTAGGGGGAGTAGTGAGTCACTCTGCCTCTTCCCCATGGTGAAGGAAAACTAACACCACAGGACCTTTGACTAAAGCATTAGAAAGTGACACGACAAGATGAGAACCACAAGGAAACAACTTTTACAGTCTGTTGTTTTCTCCACTGGACACAGCTCGAAATGAAAAGAATAGTCTGATGCTGAAACCCTAGTGTTTCTTCTACATGAGTGAGTTTGATTATGAGTCTTATGAAGGTATAAAGTTCCTAGCGCATTGACCTGTGGGGATCCACAGGTTCAAGATGTGATAGCTTTTATGCTGTTGTGTATTCATGCATGCTGTACTGCATTTGTCCAGCAGTCACTGCCAAAGCACTCTGAGTATAGCAAGGTTAAGGCTATTGTATTCCAAAATTACTAATATCACCCAAAATATTAGTCCTAGCAACTTGCTGTTTTCACTAGTCTGTTCCTTGATGAAAAATACATAAGTATGCCAAACTGCAGCAGTCAGCTCTTTCTGGATTTTGTGTGAATCCCAAGACACACATACATGCACGCACACAGAGGCCACTTGGCTTTTATAATGTAGATTATGTGATGTTTTTACTATTCCAAAGTGACATGTTTTTGAGCCATGGTTCAGAATAAACTGTGACAGTTCTGACCTTGTTTGGACGATTCCAAACAGATCTTTAAAGAAGCTATTGACAACACAACACAAACCAAACAGAAATAGAGATAATCTGTGGTTTTACTATGGCTGTTTTCTGTATAAAAACAGAGCTAAGCTAACAGAGCAATAATGTCAACTATCCGCTGACGCAGCACATGAAGATTATAACACTCAGTATTACTTTGACTGTCAAAATAATCAGCTTTGAGTTTTAGTTTGAAGAAGAAAATTTGATGATACCCTAAAACAGATGTGAGTAAACAAAGGGCTTTATACTTTATTCAGTGAGTGATACAGTCTGTGGAACCATAGTGTTGATTTGTTGGTGGTTTTGGTAGTCCTAAGCATGTTCTCGTTCATGACTTCCTCCATTGTTGAGAGGATGGAATATCAATACACACAGAACCTCTTAATTGTTCACAGTAACATTCTTTGTGAAGAAAAATGTCTTATGCAGAGTTTAAGGATTTTCTCACATTCATCAGGTGAAGGAAGAAAGTCACCCAGTGCTCACCAAAAATTTGAATTTAAGGAGTGGACGTACACATGGGATTTGTGGCAACAAGGTCATAGAACCTTTTGTGGAAAACATCACACAGAAAAGTATTTTATTTTACAGGGTTTTTTTTAATTTGTGTAAGAGAAACTACTTCTACAGGGCATGATATTTGTTGTTGTACATATGTAAAAGCACTTACTGCTCCTTCCTGGTCCACATCAGCTCCATTGGCCAGAAGGTGCATCACACTCTCATAGTGGCCCTTCCTGGATGCCCAGATCAGAGGGGTGGTTCCATACTGCAAATTAAAAAGGGAAACCACAACAGCAGTGATCAGCTTCTTTTGTATTAATTACCAGAAAGATACTAAATAAAGAAAGAGGAGGGAAGGAAGGACCTTGGGGAATACATGACTGAAGCAATTTAATTTTGAAAAGAGAAGTCCTGTGTGATTAAAAACAAGTAAATTGTCTGTCAGTATGTAGTTACCTTGTCTGAACAGTTGACCTTGGCGCCGTGTTGCAGCAGGAGATGGACAATCTCTGCATGGCCTCGACCCGCCGCCCAGATAATGGGGTAGACGCTGTACTGTTGGGGAAGAGGACAGTAGGTGAAGTCATGCTGAAAATAAGTAATGATCAGAGCTGGGCCTGTGGTCATACTAATGCTTTAAGCCACCTCATATGACTAAAACAGCAGATGATGGGAAGGAACTGTGCTGTGCAGGTGGTTGTACAAGTGACATTTAATACTGATGTTACATGAAACAGTGGATTTACACAGAGCTTTCACTAAAGCGCTAAAGTAATCAAGTACCTGGCCAGTGATGTTTGGGTTTGCTCCTTTTTCCAAGAGCAACTGTGCCACATCTGTACGACCTTTATACGCTGCCCACATGAGAGCCGTCCAACCACCCTACATAGAGAAGACACAAAACACAATAAATTATTTTAGAAATAAATCATATGATCAAAGAGAAGACATATGTAAGGGCAACAATAGCTTTCAATTCAAGATTTCCAGAAGGAAGCAAAATGTGCTATTTCCAGCTGGTGTGACACATTTTCCTGTGAGCAATCAGTATCACACAGCGAGGTTTATTATAATCCCAGTGTGATGACTTGCTGTGATCTGTGTCCTGTGCAGCTTAAACACTCCCCACACTGAAATGAGTCAGACTCCTAAATCACTTCTGTAAAGTATGAGAGGCTTAGGATAAAATCAGGTGCACATTTTTTATTAACAGTGAGCAAATCTGAATGTCTGCTGTTGGGAAATGAACATTCGCATACAGTTATGTTTTATATTTCTGCTCATTAAAACATGTACATCACAATATGCATTTACTGATAATCATCTGCGCATGTATCTCTAAGGTCTGCTCATAAATATACAGAATCCTGAGACTGTCTGCCTCTGACGGGTCTGTAGCCAGGACTGAATCATATCAAAGCCATGCAGAGACAGCCAGGGGCTCAGTAAACAGGATTACCACTGGAGAGGAGCCACCACGCTAAATATAATTTCATTTAATGTCCATTTCAAAGCTAATGGATCATACAACTTACCCAGGCCTGGGGTCATCACATTGAACACAAACCATTACTGTGTGTAAATCTAGACATCATAACATTTATATTGTACTGTGAAGTGTGGGCTGCACATTGGGGTTTAACGTATAGGTCATGTTAGAGCAGTTTGTTAATGTGTCTCTTTTTACATATAATCAAAAGACTATCCTGTAGTCTTACCTGTCTAATTTTTATTTTTAATCATTTCATTGTTGAGGACTTTGCAATGCAATTGTGCACAAAAAGAACTACATTAATACATATGATACAATACATACAAATACAATTTTGACTTCAATTCAGTTTTTTGATGCTGTTCTCATTTTAGGGTGTTTGCACATAAATTTGCTTTGCATTACATATGCATTCGTTTGTAATTTTATTTAATACTCTGACCAAGTTTTCTTACCTTTTTCAGCTCTCTAATTCTTTAAGACTTGTTGTGGAAAAAAGTCTGTTCATTTGTCCTCAGAATAAAAATGGTCATTAGACGATCAGTGTCTTTCTGTGTATGTCTCTTATATGAAACTAATACAAAAAATCATGTTCTCTCTGTGTCACAATCATATCCCATTTGTGCTAGAATGGAATGTCTGGGAGTACGAGAAGAGATAACTTCTGTGAGAAACTTCTGCGAGAAAGCATTTTCGAATACAGGTGTCCATATGTCCTTGACCAAACACAGAGTGCAATGCAACTATTCGTCTAACAGGATTAAAAACAGTCTCATATAATACAGAGTTCAAACAATCTTATATGTAATATAGAATATACATAAAATTACCAGTACAGACTCAATCCAGCCTATCTGTGCATCAAAATATTCCCAAAATGATGTGCAACCGCAAAGAAATGTACCCTTTTTTCCCTCATTCTCACCATATCTCGGTGTTCCAGATTAGCATTGTTCTCCAGTAGTTCTTTCACCACCTCAATGTGGCCCTCCTTAGCCGCTGAAATCAACGCCGTCCAGCTGTCCTGTGCACAGAGACAACCTGTTATCGTGGGAACTCCGATAAGACCTCGATTCCAGTCGACCGAGTGTTTGTCCTAGCTCTACATGGGACGGCCAGGGAGCTGTCACAGCGCTGTACCTACCAGCTGGTCGTACCAGGTGCTCATGGGAACAGGGTGTCGGGGGTGATAAGCGCAAAGTATGGTGTGAGGCAAGATGCTTCTCCTTTCTTTGTTTCTCTGCATTTGTGTCAGAGTGAGTGAGCACAAACTTTGAGTGTGCCATGTGTAATAGCAGGTTACATGTACGTGAGATGTTAATGAGAGGTGTAGTGTGCGTGAGCATGCATGCGTGTGTTTTAGTGGGAGGGTGCATGCATGCGTGAGTGTGTGCGTGTGAGGGCCGGATCCTTAAGGCACAGGGTGTTGGCCAGTGAGTGGATCCTGTCATTTAGTCAGAAGAGTCAAGGTAAAAGTGTGTAAATAAGTTGTCATTATGGCTTATGATGGCTCATAATAGCTGTGGACTAAGCTCCGGTGTGATGAGCTCTGCAAGAAAGAACACCAAGGCTTCTAGTTCAACGCTGTCTTTAAAAAAAAAAAAAAAAAAAGGATGATGTGCTTAAAATGACCGCACTGTTTTTCACCTGTTCCTGGATTCTAATACTCATTGTTTCCACAATTCCATGTGTACCTGCATGGAGGGGTGTGTTCGTACTGCGTCTTCTAAGACGTATGTGAGTGCATTTGCATACTTACAACATCATCCAAGTTCACGTTGGCTCCTCTTCTAATGAACTCTTGCACAATCTCCAGATTGCCTTGCTCCGCCGCCACCATCAGGGGAGTTTGTCCATTCTGAAAAAAGGAAAGATAGAAAAAACCCAAACTGTGAAAAGATTTTGAGACACAAAACATGTCACATCATTAGATCCCCCACCCCCCCTTTTTTTGCAGAGATTATTTGAAAGTAATAAAGAACCTCATTGTGTCATCCGATGTATCACCTTACTTTTCCTTTTAACATTCATTTGAGCATTATTCATGTTGCTGAATCAACAGAACACCAAGAGATATTCTGTAATCATCTGATCATTAATATATCCGAATAAATGCCCCAAACCATTGATCTACTGGTGGTTCTTTCAGTACATGTCTAAAAATCCATCATTCATTAACCTTTATTTACATTTAAGCAATCATTGTAGTGATCCTCATTTGCACTGGCACCAAATCAACCACCAAACAAAGGGAAAAAACAACACCAAGAAAAGGAAATACTGCAAATCAGCAAATAATATGCTATTAAAAACCTTTTTGATAACAGAAAACAGTTTGATGAAATAAGATAATGAAAATGCAAGGTTGATAAATTACAATCAAACTCTAAAATACAACAGAGTGAGATAATTTAAATGGAAATGAAATACAATTATGAAACGAGTACAGAGTTTGGGAGGTTTAAGATAACATTTCTAAACCGGGTGAAAGGTATGAGCGTACTGACTTTAACAAAGTGCTGTATTTCATTCCGTGACTCAGGTGAAAGAGCAGTCATTCCAAGTTTAGACCTAACCTGTGACACACGAGCCACTCATTAGATTGGTTCCGGTGAAGCCCATCTGAGTGATAAGGAACTTCAGAAAGGAAGTGTGGTCATTTTCCAGTCAGGGCTTTTATAAATAAAAAGATGTGTATCCCGTCCCATTTCCATTTCCACTGTATCCCATATTTCTGGGAGAGAAACCCACCCAATTTAATCTTAAAGGTACAATAATTTATACTATAAAGATCACCAATGATGACTCTCAAGACTGAGACATTACTCAAATAGTGGTAAAAAGTGTATTTGTTGGGGACTTGCAGGTTAATATATACTTTCTGCAGCAGGACAGTGTATGTGGGAAGGACTGATAGTTATAATGTCCGTGTTACAATAATAGACGAGCACCAGGAGCTATTACACTATGACTCTGATGATGTGTGTGCTGGTGTGCTCTTTAAAATGTACTTTTCTCTGAGATAGTTTTTGATGGACAACAAAAGATCTGAGCACAAAAGGGGCAGAATATACATAGGACAGTTAATTCATTTTTGGTCAGTTTTTAGTCCTTATGAGGATTGTTCACAAACAGAACTTGTAAGACAACAACCACAACTGTACACTATGAGTACAGGTTAGTATTACACTGACAGCGGGAGGCACAGTTCCTAATAGCCCTCACTTGCTGTTCCCACAGAACACGCTACGTGATCTTAAAAGCGGTCTGAGTAGCTATTCATGAAACAACCTGAGTGGACAGATTGTTTTGATATGATTAACTCACGTCACTCCTGCTGTCCACGTCTCTGAACTTGTCCAAATGTGCTTTGACTGCAGCCAGGTTCTCCTCCTCCACATAGCTGAAAAGACTCTGGACAGCCAGGGAGGTCATCTTCAGGGAGGTGGTGGTATCCATGGCTGCTGGTTGACCACCTGCACACCCCTGCAGATGGAGAAGATAGTAGGTAAGTGTGAGGAGTCGGGAAGGATGGTGACAACGCCAGACTACACCTTAGCTAAACAAAAATATACACAACAACATGCCAGACAAGGAGACAAACAGAAGTTAAAATAAAATCAAAGAAAAGGGTGTGGTGACTCTATGATCTATCATGAGTGGAATAAGAGAGTACTCCTCTTACCATCCAACTCACGCACAAACACTCATACAAACAAACAACTACATATTTGTTTCATGAAAATAATTCCAGCACTTTAGTATCATGACATACAATCAGAAAAAAAGTATTTTTTAGTCTTGTAAAAACAAAAACAAGTTTGTGGGCTTTTCATTTGCATTTTGTTCTTCTATAAATATGTAAATATGTATATGATCTATGGAGTTTATTATGATTTTTTTTTTTTGATTGTTTGTTTTTTATCGTTTGTCTTTATGCATTCACATTTTCTTGCACTTTGTCCTGTTGCTACCTTAACAAGTGAATTTCCCCATTGTGGGATCAATAAACTTTCATTTTATTTTATGTTTTATAAAGATGGAGCAAAATGTATCAGATTGCACTGAATGTGATTTTATCATTTACTACATACACCTACTGTCAGTGCTATTTACACACTTCTAAATAAAATGGAACTAAAGCTATGATTCCAGTACGCATGTCAGCAATGATGTTAAGCTGCAAGTACATTTCTTTCCGTTGAAGACAAGTCAAAATAGGACACTACTCTGAACATACTCATTATCCAACAGCTAACAAAGGGCTGTCAGTTCAGTTAAGTTCAAGGTTGAAAATAAACTTAAATTTGCCTGTTCTGTATAATGACAGCCCAGCAATTATAATGCTTTGCTCAAGAAACTGCATAACGTCATTAAAACACTAAAGATAAAGTTCTTTCTTGTGGAATAATGATAACTTGGGCAATCGGTGCATTTGGCCGTGTGCTCCAAATACATGAAGACAAACCTCAGTGCTTCACGGCTGCCTTAAATTGGACTTTGTGGATCTTTTGTACACTAAATGGGAGTTAAAAATAAGGTCTGACTAAAAGTATGATAGGTGCGCAGTTCAATTGTGCACCATTTCACTGAAATAGATTTGCATTGATGGGAAATAGTAAAAAGACAGATTTTAAGCAACTGTCTGCATTTGACAATTCAATGCATGCAGCCTACCTTTGGAGGATTGTGTATAATTAGACCAAACCATTATAAGAATTATTTTAAACCCAGACACAGACTAGCATATTACTCTGTTCACTGATTTATTTTAATCCTTATTATAGGATTTCTTTTTTCTCACAGCAAGGTCCTGGCAGCAGTTCTGTAACTATTGCGCAGCCACTGGCGCCAATATTTAGACCGGCTATTCCTCAGCAGAATGTCAAGTGCAAAAACTTCTCAGACATTACACATTTCTAAGACTTGATGAAAGAAAAACTGCTCATTTTCTGTTTCTTTCGTCGTTGGGCGGATTCAGACGATCAATAAAAAACTCATTAATGATTCATGATGTTAGGCTCTTCCATCATGTTCAGACCTACTTCCTGTCACAGTGTGAGTGGATTTATCAGCTGCATTCATCATTTGCAAGTTGCCTTGGCAATAATGTTCGCATAAAGACTACCAAACATGCTGCTCAGTTTTCCAGCATAATCCCCGGGACAAGTAGCTCACACTCGGGTCAATAAACGCTTAAATGTCACATGCCTGTTGAGCTGTCAGTACAAAGGGCCAAAGCAGTCAATTCAGATAAAAAGGAGCCAATCAATTTGTATCTACATATTATTTATTTTCTAAGTCTGAACATGTTTTATCAGCTTGAGGTCATATGCACACCGTTCTCTTGTATCAGACAGAACATATAAGTGCAAAAAAAAAAAAAAAATCCTTTGTTTATAGTGAAGCCAGCGGGAGCCTGTTGACACACCCTCCTTGTCTCTCTGCACAATGGGATGATTACCCCACAGAGGAGCCAATCAGTAAACCTTCAGCTCCATCCCTTTCTGATGAGCAGAGGACAGCTAACACACATCCTTTTCACAGAACACACAGCTGGTAAAAAAGCAAAAAGACAAAAAGCCAGTCCAACCATCAAAACAGACAAATGATGGAAGCTAAGAAAAAGTGACAATCATATTCTTTGGAAATGACTAAACACTAACAAACATTAAAACAACATCTCCCTTACCTTGGTGTAGGATGAAACTTCTATTATAACACCAATCTGTATCCTCTGTTCACTCGTACAGAGTATCAACAAGCACTGCAGGGCTCACGCTCAGCATCCCCCCTTTACTCAGAGCTGAATATTAAATGAGGGGGTTGGCCTACGCCCATCTCTGCCAGCACAATAGACACAAGCCACTAGACTTCCATTCATTACTAGAATTGGCCGGCAACCAATGGGCACAGATAAAAGAGGAGAGACAATGGGCTTAATTTACCAGTTTCTATCTGAGCAAGGCAATAAAGTCAGACTTAATTGATTAGTAAACGGATTGTAACTCGAGCCAATGGTTCATCTATTATGAAGCTATTAAGCTGTTATACTAATCATGGCACCACACTGTATGCTCTTTATTATTATTATCATTATTATCATTATTATTATTATTCAATATCTAGCATTGTTGTGGGGAAAAATAATCACTGTCTGCACTAAATCTTGGTGTAAAGCTACAGTAAAGTATGTTGGTACTGACACAATCAGCTGTATACAGGGAGAGATAAACAGTGTTCAGTTTTTTTGTCTTTTTCTGGAGATAGGCTACTTGGTCTTTGAAAAAATCTTTTTTATATTTTAAGGACTTATGAATGTACTTTAAAATGTTCATTTGTTTTTAACAATGATGACAATTATTTATTCTTTGGTGTACTCTAATGCTACACTGTTGTGCACGATTTTTGAGACATTCCAATGAACATGTAAGGTACATGCTTATTGCAACCCTAATAAGACTTGGTTTAACAATAAAAGAGAGTGATTTATTTGAACCCCTCATAATAATAAACCTCTGTACAGGGATGCACTATATATTTAGTATTTATGAGGGCTATGTAACCTGATTTTCCACTAAACATTTGGTCTGCTCCTTCCTGTTTTATAATAATTCTCTGCATACTTCTGTAAATTTATTATAGTGTAAGTTTTTTAAAACTTGACTTACATGCATTAGGAAAAAAAAAAAAAAAAAATCCTCTTTTTTCCTAAAACCAAGTTGGCTGTATATTCTTCATAAGATGACTGATCGCATTATATAACACCAAGGAATTTGGAGTATTTAAAGTGGCTTCTCTGTGTATATTTTTCAGTACAAGAAGTGCAATGGTGCTCGAAATGCTGTGGCTGGAGTAAATATTTGCACAAGAGCTACACTGGTATGCAGATTTTTTTTTCTTTTACTATTGCAAAAAACTCTTTGGGGAGTAATTGGACACATAAACAAAACAGCTAGTCTTATTGTGTGCTACATTTTTACTAAAACACCTTCTTATTGAGTCATTTTAAGTGACGCTAATTACCTCCGCCAAGGAGGTTATGTTTTTGCCAGGGTTTGTTTGTCTGTCTGTCTGTCTGTCTGTCTGTCTGTCTGTCTGTCTGTCCGTTAGTGTGCAACATAACTCAAAAAGTTACGGACAGATTTTGATGAAATTTTCAGGGTTTGTTGGAAATGGGATAAGGAAGAAATGATTACATTTTGGTGTTGATCGGGGGTGGGGGGGCCCACGGGGGGGCCCATTTCCAACAAACCCTGAAAATTTCATCAAAATCTGTCCATAACTTTTTGAGTTATGTTGCACACTAACGGACAGACAAACAGACAGACAAACAAACAAACCCTGGCAAAAACATAACCTCCTTGGCATGGGGGGGCCCACAGGGGGGCCACTGATCAGCCTTGGCAGAGGTCTGCGCTCTCCGAGTGCATCTAGTTTGTAATTTACGATCATGTATACTTGGATAGATGTTAAACACAAGCTCAAAAAAACATTTTAGCAAAGGAAAAAAGGGTAGGATGACATAAAGAAAGCCTATAAAGATTTCTCTTATACAGTTCTGTGCAAAAGTCCAGGGTTAACATTAGTTTAGAACCCATTTAGTTCATTTTTTGTCCCTTTTAAGGCTGTGCACATATTTCTTGTATTGTCTTATTGTATCTGAAGGTAAGAAAAGAAAAATTCTACCTCATAAAAACAAAGCTAAAGTTGGTGTAAGATTTTTTTGCACAGTAATGTATAGTTAACTAAATTACAGTGACATAAACTTATTAACTTGTCATATAGCTCTAATATAGGAAAAACAGACTTATGTCATTAAGTAGGAACAAAATAATAGACTTAATCCATCTTTTTCTGGATTATTAACATTTTATGAATTAGTGGATTGAGCTACATCTGTCTTCAGGTCAGATGTATTTGCAAAAACACAGATAACCTCACAGAAACAAACAGTCATTAGCGCTGTTATCAGAACACAAGCAAGTGTAGTTAGTATGAAGATGGTGGGAACACTGGATATGATCTCTAAATTTAAACCAGTCAGCTCCTTATGGTCTGTCATGTGGGTCTGAAACTGCTGAGGATTCAGTTCCCAAACACATACCAGCGTCTGTCAAACTTGGCTTTACAGGGTTTGTCTGGAAAACACTTTAACAATAATCCACATGTACAATTGTAAATAAATTAGTGTTATAAATTAAGTTGTATAGTTAACCTGCTACTATCTTGTCACATGTCACAAGTGTGACAACCAGCCAAAGTGTCAAGCAAGTGATAATAAACAAACTAAGAGTGTATGTGGTACAAGTTTCCTGCATCTGCATAAGTGATCTGTCTAAAAATGAACATTACACCAGAGTAGTCCTCAGAGGAAAGTAAACATCTGGATGACAGGAACACACAGATCACATGGTTTTAAATGTGACTGCACACAAAAAGTAAAGTTAACACTACATATCTCTTGTTTTTCTGTTGCGTATTATCTGTGGCAGTCGAGCTGAGACAAATATGTCGCAAGCTGATACGAAGGTCTTGTTTCGTACAGTCACTAGGAAGCAAAAACACAACACTAGCTAGCTTTAGCCCAACTCCCAACAGCTAACCAACATGCTAATGCTAGCTCAGCCTCAACAGGTCCGTGCACTTTCATCACCACTAAAAACAAAAAAAAAAGTACAGTGTGCAGCTTTAAGTCGCCTTACCCTGTCTGTGCTGGTCTGTAAAAACGCCTGGCTTTAGATTCCGGTCGGTGAAAATAGCTTTTCAAGTCATTGTGTAATTTTTCTCCCTGTGTGTTGAACACAGAGACGGTAACCTGTTCCCAGTTTGTAGCTCCTCCTCCCACTGGCCAAGTACAACCGAAATACACCGCCCCCACTCCCAAATACCCTCATTAAGTGGAGAAAAATCTCCCGTGACAGGATTAATGCCCGGTGACACGTTATATATCCCTCTAAATCCACACTAAAACAATAATACAACCCATAAAACCTACTGTATATTGCACTCAGTAAGTCTCCTTTTACTGTATGTATTCTGTTTAATCCAGGAAATAGACTGCACCTTATATTAAAAAGTAAACTGTGATTAAAATCTGTTAAATAATTCCTCAAATGCGTACTATACTTAATCACAGAAATGTCCAGGATCATAATCAGCATTACTTGTATTGCACCACTGACATTTATTGCTCTCATTAAATTTTCACCCCATTTTTATGATAAAATGATAAATTCTGATATGAACTGGTCGCAGTATTGAACTTCTTATCCAAAATATAAGCATTTAGATCATTTTCCTTTCTAAAAATACTACTGCACACAGAGTAAATATTGTACGACAAGTTCAATTACCTATTCAGATTCTTACATTAAAGCTAAAACACTGCCAGACTACCTCCAGTGTAAAATTGTGACAAATTTACATTTAAAGTGACATTAAAAGTCACATGAATAATGATCTGCCAAAGCAAAAGTTCTAGTATATAATAAACATAGTGAAAATACTCCACTACAAGTAAACATTATGCAATCAAATAAAGAGTTTGAAACTAAAATACAGTCTTGCATTCATGTACATGTTGTGTTTTAACTACTGTGAGTATTGTCACTGTGTGTATTATCGTCACTAGTATTAGGGAATGTAATCTGAACACTTTCACAGAACACTGAAACAGTTTAACAAAGTCACCTGAAACTGGGCACAAAAGGAAATCTGAGCAGTAAATCATGAGTACTAAGACTGGCAATGTGAACAAAGCCTTATATCCTCCTGAGACCCAGTGAGTAAAAGTTTTGCCTTTTTTTTTTTATTTATTTTTTTTTACATTACATAATTGCTTTGATTGGAAACCGTATGACGCCACAGTTTTTCAGATAATATTTTTGTCCTTTAATGTCCTTTGCAGTGGACTGTTTTTTTTAAATAAAGCTGTGAAACTCTTGTCCACTACAGAGGACAAAAATGCATTGCTTTATCTTAGGAGGATATTAACCTTGGCCCCCTGTATACCTAAGATCTGAACCACATGCACAAACACAGTGGAGTTAAGTGTTAAATAAAGGCACTAATACATTGTAAAAATGCTCCAGTCTAAGTAAAAGGTGTGCATTTTAAACCTTATTTTTAAGCCAAAATATAGATGCATTACACTGGGTTACAAAAAAATGTTTTTTGCAAGTTGTCTAGGTTTTTTCAACTGAATTAGGACCATTTTGCACCGCTAAATCCAAAAATGACATCTGTTTTTCTCAATCAGGTCAGGTTTTTTTGCTAATTTGATTTTGAAAAATTTGATCTTCTCACAAAATATAATTAATACCAAAATAAGATTGGTAAGCACACTTTATGAAACTTGTGACTTGATTCCTGTTCGGTACAATGGTGTATTCACCGCAGATGTAGCAGAATACGTCAGGCTTATTTTTGCAAGATCTTCTAGTCGAAGCCATTTCATTCACCTGTAATATTAAAAAAAACAATCATAAATTGGCAAAAGTAAAATCTTCAGAACTCGTTTATTGCAAGAAATGTGAAAGAATTTTGTATTATATGATGTGAAAATGCCCATAAATGTAAGAAGCCAATATGTAGCATAGTTCAGAAAGTTGACCTGATTGAGCAAAATTAATGTGATTTTTGGATTCTGCACACCAAAATTATCCTAAATCAGCTCAAAAAACTTAAACAATAAATTTGTTGTTGACCAGTGTTATCAATATTCATTGCACAGTAAAAAGGTTCAAGTTGGTATTTTAGTACTATATGTATTTACTGCTCATTTCATGTATGTGTTGCATTTAAACTATAGCCAAACATGATCAAGGTCATTAAATACCACCAAAGATTAAGTTCCCTCTTTCAGATCAGAATCCATGTGAGTTTTATGTAGATCTAGATTGAGATTAGTCACATCTCACTGGAGGTAGCTACTCAAATAAAATAGGACATACACAGGAATTAACAGCCGTAACAATCCAGAACACAGTGAAAGGAACCATTACACAATGACTACTTAATGATTTTTTATGTAGAACCTTCAGGTTTCGTTGTGTTGTTGGTATTTTTACTGAGGGAAATGATCTGAACACTGAAGACACTCATGTCAGGACTGTAACCAGTTCACACTAGGATCTCATATTGGCCAGATTTAAGAAAAATAGAGTGAAAAGCCAAACACAAAAAGCATCCAATCTGAGCTTCAAAGAATTGTTATTTTATGCACCGTAGTTCAGGAACGAGTGCAAATGTTCATAACTTGTAAATCAGAAATAAAGACAAAAATTATTTGACCAATAGTAATTCACAGCTTTAGTGTTTAAAAATAATTTCTCTTTATTTTGCCACATAAATCAGAATTTTAATGTACTGTTATACAAATCTTTCAATAAATTTCCTTCTGACACAAAAATAACCATTATGTTAAACACACATACTACATGGACACATGCACACACACAAACACACACACACACACACACATACATACATACATACATAGGCAAGCATTCACACATACACACAAAACAAAATGCGCCAGTCATGATTTGGCACTTTGGACATATGGAGCAGTTTGCATTGATCTGCTGGTTTGGGTGGCCATGCAGTGCAATAATCGCTATGTTTGTAGAATGACATCCCTTTCCCTTAAGTGGGCCGCGGTAGTCTACACATGGCCCAGGCTACAAATATAGTTTACATGAGACCACACAGACAATCACATGAATACTGGTACACACACAGTTATGGCAGGAATATGCAAAAATGTTAGAACATTTTAAAAAGAAAACAAAAAAAGGTCCACACTTCTAAGCTCACCTCTGCTGCTTTGTTATATTACATAACACAAATGCACCAAACCAACTCAAATTACTCACATTATTTTTTTTTTTTTTTAGAAAACAACACAACTTCAAAGATATTGTGGGCTTACAAGATTTCTCCACCATACTGCGTTGTCGGTTTTATTTTCTGTACCTACGGAAAGGTAAGAGGAAAAACAGGGGGTGACCTTCAGCAAGTTGTAAGGAGTAAACGGAATGATTTTAGAAAGGCTTAAGGTGAGTGATGGACGAAAACATTAGGAGCCAGTGTCTCTTACACCATACAGTAAATGCACCCTGAAACACCCCTTTTTCTAACAGAAGTACACACAATATGAAATAAGACCATTAACCACAACAGCTGGTCTATGTCGTCGGATTTGTACAATATTATGTCACATATATAAATACCTCTGATCCAATTTCCTCACAGCCAAATGTAAATTGCACACGTAGCTCATTTGTAGCCTGAATACAGTGATAGTGATGTAAACGACCCACTGCTTTTCCCTAATTATATCATATTTTTTAGGATTTTAATATATAGACTCAAAAGAACATCACACCCCGGAATCTTAAGTCAATAATCCTTTAAAATAAAGTATTCTAATCACAACAGGGTAAATAAACTCCCTTTAAAACACACGTTTAACTGATGTTTGTCAAAAAAAAAAAAAAGAAACAAACAAAAGCAGCAGATATGAAAAATATAAAAAGAAACAGAAATTCATTTAGTAACTCTTGAGTGCTTATATTTAGACTTCCCACTGCTGGAGACGGACGAGATCTGAATTCCACTTCTCTATTGGTTCACAATGTCAGTTCATTCCAGGATAGAAAGGAAAAAAAAACAAAAAACATTAAGAATGGACTTCAAATAGTGTTGTCACAAACATCTAAATACAAAACACGTACAACATGAATTCTTCTTGAATAAAGAGTTTTAAAAAAGACATAGAAATCAAACAATGTTTTGAGGATCCTAAGGCCTGTTTGAAGTTGGCAGCTGATGATAAAGGTTATGTTTCTTTTACATGAACACATTTTCCCATTCCACCTAACAGAGGCTTATATCCAGACAATGACAAAAACCCTCCACATACTGCACACCTATTCTGCTTATATAACCCGACAACACGACTGTGTGACTGAATCTGGGTTGTCGCAGAGGGCTATTCGAATTGTTATTTCACCTGCTGAGTACATAGAGGGTTTAAGGCAACTTGGAAGTCAGTTTGTCTTCTTTTCCACTAATGCAATGTAATGTATCCACTATCATTAGTTTACACCGTGGCCGTTGTTGTTAAATCCTGTCCTCTTATCCGTGCCAAAAGTGTGATTGCTGTCATCCTTGCTACTTGGAAGTTTTGACAGGACGTTGACATGTGTTTTCTGTCTGTTAGGATTCTCAGTACGTCCGATATTTGGTTCTTTGTCAGGTAAACAGACTCGCCACACTCCAGCTCTCAGTGGTTCCTAGTGCGTCTCAGTGTTTTCTGCTGCGTCGCCGGCTCCAGCCTCATGTGGCTTTGTCTTTCTGGTTGCAGTTGTTGTCTGTGCTGTTGCTGTGGTCCGTCTGGGCGTCCTGGAGGCCGTCCTGCTGCTCTTTGGCCTGCCGGCGTCTCGATTTGACGGGAAGCGCCAGGACCACCACCAGACACAGGAGATGTAGGCAGAAATACCAGGAGCTGCAAAGATTAAAACAGTGGAGAGAAAATGTATAAAATATAGATTGAGAGTAAAGGGTCAGGGAAAATGAAGAGATTAGAAAACAACTGTGTCACAGCCCATTTCATAGATATCCGTTTTTGCTTTGCTTTGAAAACAAACCTGAAACATAAAATAGAATCAAATTGAATAGAATATCAAATACAGGCCATGCATAGTTGTCTAAGTTATTATTTTACATGTAGAACAGGGGTGTCAAACATACAGCCCGGGGTTTCAATCTGATCCACGGAATGAATTTGTAAAGTTAAATGCTATATTTTTCAGTTCCAGAAGCTTGTTCCTAAATATTTTGTGCATTTGTAGATCCACTGCGATCTTTAAGTAGTAATGCACACTCTCTGTTTTTATATAATGTCCTTTCAATATATGCTGAGCTTTTATGAACATCTAGAGTTGCAGAAAAAAATATTACACCATTAAAAGTCATCAAAAACAATGATTATGCAATCAAGTTCTAACTCCTGTTTGTATCATATGACTAAAACAGACAGAAAAGAAAACATGGAATGCCTAAAAACACTGTTTTTGCCAGTACAGTGCCATAGCTACTGATGTAAGAACTGAAGCGATTTTGGTTATTATCAAGAAAACCATGGAAAATGACTAGATATCAGCTATTTTTGTTGTTATTATTATATTTGTCCGAACAAATGTACCTTTAGTTGTACCAAGAACAAGAAATTGAAGAAAACAAGGGTGGTCTAATTATTTTTTCTATGACTGTACATGATCAGTGAATTAAATAAAGGAAAAAACCTGATTTTAACTGAAAAATGCAAAATGCAGACTAATATTATAGTAATAAATAGTGATGAATGACTAAAGAAAGATGTGATGTAGAGAAAAGTAAATTTGGAAGTGACCACAAATCTTTATCTGTCAATGCGAACAGGACATGAGACTCTAGACCACTTGGGTTGTGGTATAAATATGATCTGAACTCCATTTCAGGTCAGTGACTCCTGCAGCCACATAGATTTGTATCCCGGGAATCAGCAGAGGATGTGCATTTTTGCATCTGGTGTAGTAGTGACAGCAACAACTAGCTGGAAAATATTCAAAATGGTTTGACCTTTTTGTATTTACTGTCTTGTCCTCACCCCAGACACATCAGATCAATAAGTGAAAGGAACATTCTCCTGTGGGTTGTAGTGATGAATTGTTTGTTTGTTTGTTTTTTCCTGTGTGAAAAGAAACTGAACCAAGGGAGGAAATGGTCATCCATGCCATTTGGACCAGAACAACTCACACATTAACCTAATCTGAAAAAAAAAAAAGAAAAATCTGCTTTCATTGAACTGTTTCAGCTTTTGTTTTAATGTTTTTGATCTGACCTATACACGTACAGTTACATGGTGTGGCTGAGAATTCTAAATTAATTTTTCCTCTATATTTAACCTTTCATAAGTGATTTATCACTATTTATTATATTATCCTGTCTTTTGCATTTTTTTGGGTGTATTTTAGAGTATTTTCTTATTTGTAACTTACTGATCATGTAGATGTTCAAAAAAGATTGGCTTAAATTCAAAGGTTATTACATCAGAACGGAGAAAAATGAAAAAAAGAAAAGGTTACTATTTCTGTAAACTATGTCATTAACTGAACCACATTGCCATGTGGGTTTTATTGGTGAATCAATGTTTCAGAAAATGGTGTTTCCATTTTAAGCCCTGAACATCCAAATACAACACATCTGATGCCAGTGAAAAGCTGTGAAACTGCATTTTACATGAATTATTTAAATATATTCATAGGATAATTGGTTGAAACGTAATTAAATATTTTAGATCAGTAGATGCTCTTGGTCAGCGGTGGCTGTTTAGGTTAGTAAGTTTAATTTGCAGCATCTATTCATGTAAATAACTGTTGTTAAAATGTAATTAACCAACATAATTTGTTACCTGAATAGCCTTTTGAATACACAATGCATTGCACTCTCAGTTTTCAATGTTACAGTGCTTTTCATCTGTTAAGATTAGCAGTCGGGTAAATCAAACTCCTTTTACTTACAGAGTGCTTTTACAAATCAGACGATGACAGTCTTTAACATAAACAACTGCATCTTTTTAGTACCGGTAACTATGTACCCTACCTTGCTTTATTAATCCTGCAGTGCATACCAAGTAGAGGTGAGAACATTCACTAGGCTCACAATTCAATCTGATTAAAAGTGACAATTGTCCACATCTCTGCCATTTACACGGTGTGGTTTCATGCTGTGTTTGACTTACATAAGCCCACACTGGTTATCTAATAGCCACACCTCGTATTTCACGGCTCCTCCTCTCATTACCATGGTCTTTTAATGAGACCGGTTTGTTGTCTCTTTAGCGGCCACATGCTGATTTATAACAAACTCTCATCTAAATGACACTGGCCATTGTCGGGCTTTTACTTCATGGCAGTGCCCCAGCAGTGTTAGCACTGTTCATTTTATTTCCTCCTCGTCAATCCTGCGTACCCTTTGCTCATTAAGCTGCCTCGTTAACTTAACTGTTACAGTCTGACGCAGGGGAGTGTGGGTAATGAAAGGCGGAGTGGTTAACTCCATTTACATGCCTAATATTACACATTTTTCGCAAAACAAAGAAGGGTGCAGTTATTTTATCAGTTAACATCAGAGGAGCTATAGTACAGGGTTCCCACTCTTTCCCTGAAATGATTTTCCACAACTTTTCCAGGATATTTTCAGCCGCTACAGAAACAAGTTATCATGTCATATACTAATCCATTCCCCTGTCCCCCTCATTCTTTGGAAGTGTTCTTTTCTACAGTTGTAACTTGCATTTACTCAGATTGTTTCTATGTTTATTACTCAGACATTTTATGTACAGTCTATGGCTATAATTTATCCATGACAAATAATTATGACAAATGTATTATAGAATAAGGCAAACACACCCACAGATTACAGCATAGCACTTCATTAGCATGACAAACTGGAGTTACAGTGTTCAACTGGGCAATTCCCAACTCAACTTTCTCTTCTCTCTTTCTTTCTCTCCTGCACTTCCTCTAAAAATATTTGTATATTTTCAATAAATCACTAAAAACAATTTCCTTTGTTTCATCTCAGTTTAGGCACACAAGATCATAAACCAGGGGGAGGATTAATAATTTTCCAGGATAATTTAACTGTTTCCAGGACACTTGACCTTTTGTTTTTCATTTTCCATATGCTTCCCATGACTGGAAAATTGATCAATCATTTTCCAGATTTTCCAGGATGCGTGGGAACTCTGACAGTAGTGGAAAAAAGCTTCAGACACCCTTAAAATTTTACACAATCTCAAATTGTGTTTCAAAAGGTGTGGCTCCATCAGACAAAGACAAATTAATGCATTTTTTGTTTATTGTTAAAAAACAAAAATGAATTCCTGACAGTTTCAACATGTAATGCCCTGGATGTGTTTCATTATCTTGCTGAAACATCCAGTTCTGACCTCAATGGAACAGAGTATGTGCAGAATGTAGCATGTGGGTTTGGAGAATGGAACAATACTTGGCAGAGTTCGATGTCTTAAGAGTGATTCTTAATGCAATATATAACAAATGCATGGGGTGAACAAAAACTTTTTTCCACTACTGTACATTCTGACTCAGTAGTAAAAACTGAAATGAACATAAAAACAGTGCAAACAGTCAAACTCACATACCTGTAGAATTTGAGTGAGGGTCCCACCGCGAGTAGGACAAATGGCACCACTGTGTAACTAATGGCAACCTGAGTCGATGCCCACGTGATGACATCATAGATGCACTTGTATGTGTCAGAGACCAGGAAGTATGGTCTGATGTTATGCCTTACCTGGAGGAAAAGAAGACACAGGTTGTCAACTGGACTTTTCAACATTATTTTGAATGAATTTAATTCCCTTTCCATCTTCATACACCATGATATCCATTGAATTAAGAGGTCTGGTTCCCAAATCTAGGCTTTAGAATATAAAAACGCACCATGTGAGCTCTGAAGATAAAAACAGTAATAGGCCTAATGTACTGACACTGGGGATCCACAGATAAATATATGTAAAATTGAAAACTTCTGACGTAGTTTTGCAACAGTTTGACATTTCTTGATTTAATTTCTTTGATATTTCTGCTTATTATCTGCTCATCTTCGCGTGTTTTTCCATTTCCGTTGGCTGCTGCGGCACTGGCCAGCAGTCAGACGATGCAACTGGGTCAGTGTTCCCTTTGTCCTCTTTTAGATAAAGAGAAATCCTCGCAGGCCTCATTCACCTTCCCAACAACTCCACCGTTCTAACGTTTCAGTTAATCAACCCCTCGTGAGTAAATTATCCAGAATCACTGTACTGTCTCTTACACAAATATCCTTCTGTCTCCTCCTTTCACAACGCCACAGTAAAGCGCTCTGGTTTAGCAGAGATTAGTGGTAATGGCCTCACACTTAAAATGAGTAATAAGTGGTATGTTAGTCCATAAAGAGATTTGGTTGTGTGTTTGTGGTCAGCTTAGTAGTTATGGTGAATCTCTTTGACTCCAACAGCACTGTTTTAAAATAAAAAGGATATAGGATTTACCATCTGCATTATAATTCCTCGACCCCACTCACAGTAATATTCTATGAAAAAAGGTAGTATTTTCTTACATTTTTACACAGCATGCTAGGATTCAGGGGATTTGATAGTATATAGCATGTAAGGCCAGAAATGTGTCTACAAACAGAGATGTAATACAGTTTTTACCATGTGATCCTACAAATCCAGCTTCCTCGCAAAGGCAACATGAGCAAAAACTTAAACACTGGTTTCATCTGTACTGAATCCAGAGTTACATCAGTATGTGACATTTTCACAGTGGAGTTTATTCTGCCAGTGTTAACGTTCTCATCTTGAACCTTAAAAACCTGTTAAGCCCTG
Source organism: Sphaeramia orbicularis (assembly GCF_902148855.1). NCBI lineage: Eukaryota > Metazoa > Chordata > Actinopteri > Kurtiformes > Apogonidae > Sphaeramia > Sphaeramia orbicularis. Next base: position 21,719,436 of record NC_043978.1, on the reverse strand, counting down.
GGCCAATTTTTTTCCGCTCGAAATAATTTCAGTGTAACAAAAAACCAATGGATTAGCCAACAGCAGAAGTGTCGTTCATATAAAACCGTGTTAGGACAAGAAAATGGCAAAAGTCAGGCAATATTCATAATCATTGCGTCACAATGCAACCTTTATTTTTCCTCCTCTTTGGCTTGTTCAGTGAGTTTTTGCAGTAGAGAAATAATACATGTGCTGTTGGATCTGCTTAGTGTTAGCTTAGTGCTGCAAAGTTTGTCCCATTCGTTTTTTGTTTAATTAAATTATTCATGACACACGCTGGTCTTGGACTGTTAACTTGTTGTAAATATTAGCCCATTTAAGTGCTTGTTTGAGTTGTGTTCTGTTTTTCCAACAATTGGTTTCATGGAGCTTTTAGCTAATGTTCTTTTTACATGGATGTATAGCATGTGTTACAACCATGTGGTATTACCAAGAAACACACAGAACTGTGGCAAATGGACTTACAACTACAGTTTTACAGTTTTGACTCTTGTTTTGAACTCCCTCCCGTGGTATTTGGTTTTGTTTCTATCAAAGCTCCAAATATGAGTAGCAAATGATCAAATGTGTTAAGAACTGTCTGGTTATTTTAAACTACAGTCGCAAAAAAAAATTATTACCATCAAAAGTCATCAAAAACAATGGTTATGCAATCAAGTACTAACTCCTGTGTGTATCATGTGACTAAAACAGACTGAAAAGAAAACATGGAATGCCTAAAAGCACTGTTTTTGTCAGTACATGCCATAGATATTGATGTAAGAACTGAAGTGATGTTGGTTATTATCAAGAAAACCATGGAAAATGGCTACATGTCAGCTTTTAAATTAAACTCTTATGAGCTATTTTTGTTGTTATCATTATATTTGTCCAAGCAAATGTACCTTTAGTTGTACCAGGCATTAAAATGAGCAAGAAATTGAAGAAAACAAGGGTGGTTTAATAATTTTTTCCACGACTGTATTTCTGTTGAGTTTTTAGAACAGTTTCCCTATTGTGATATCCTATGTTAGGCCCTATGTTATGATGAGATACAGCGTTCAGTAAAGTCCAGTTTTACAGTCCAGTACTTACTGCGCGTGCAGCCATTGTCATGCCTATGCCTGTGACAAAGGTCAGGTAGTAGCCAGGATACACCCCGTGCCACATGGCCGACAACAGGAAGGTGGCGGCAGTGGGGTTGATGGGACATCGCTCATAGCACACCCTAAGGAGAGGATCAAATGGAACACAACCACAGTTAAGTTACAAAATAAAAACATTAAAAAAAAACCAAAAGGTTCCATTTCATTTAGGTTAAAATGCATTATCAATAAAGGGTTAGTGAGTACAGTGCTTGTTCAATGACCTCAGATCTGCCATAACTATAAAACTGTATTTAGTAGTCTGGAAATATTTCAGTTGTGCTTGTGTTAAGAGGTTAGTTGAAAGGTTACGTCCTATTTTGTAGGATTTATGGTTATATGTGTTGGTTTATCCGTACAGAAAATGCTTACGGCCTTTTGTGTTTTACTACAGAGCACATGGAATTAAATTGTGTATGATATGTGCTATACAAATAAAAGAAAATGCTTCATTGACTGTTTCCAGAGTGTCACCATATTTATTGCGTTTCCTCAAAAAAAAAAAAAAAAAAAAGGAGTGAGTAACAGGCAAGGTCTCTGATAATGGCCAAGGATGTATTCAACTTGAAACAAATACAGGCCGGGGAGAAAATAATGGGGACAAACTTTTGTTACCTGGCATAGTAAAGTCTGACATACAATTCTAGTTTTTAATTGAGTATGCTCATTAGTGTGATAATGCTATAATTCAGACTCAGTCCCTGTAAGTCTGTGTGCATTAATATCTCACAAAATCTATAGTTTGTAGAAATGCACATACAATAAAATCTGCTAAGAAATTAAGAGTTTCTATGTGTAGAAACAATAGAGGGCTTATTGTGTGAAATGTTTAACAAAGTGTTGAGTTTGTATTAACCCATAAAGACCCAAACAGCCACCGTCGACCAAAACCATCCACTGATCTAAACTGTTTCATAATTGCTGATCCACTAATCCTATCAATACATGTAAAAAACTGCTGTAAAATGCAGTTTGTCATCTTTTCATGGTCATCAGATATGACCCATTTGGATGTTCAGAGGCTCCGTAGTTACCGTGGAAACAGTCATTATCTCCAACATTGATTCACCAGTAAAACCCATGGAGTTTAATAAACAACAGTGGATGGAGACACTTGGTTTATGTTCAGTTAGTGATAAATCTTGCTGAAAGACACTTTTTCTTCAGTTTTCTCTGTTTCTGATATAATAACCCTCAGCTTTAATCTGAGCTTTAATGAATATCTACACGATCAGTGAATTAAATAGAGGAAAAGACTTGATTTTTACTGTAAAATCACAAAATACAGAGGATAATATTATAATAAATGGTGAAAGATCACTTAAGATAAGTTAAATATGAGAAAAAAAGACTTTGGAACTGCCACATAAGTAGCACTGGGTCTTTATGGGTCAAAAGCACAATGCAATGATAACAACAGCAAAACTAAACATCATAACATCATACTAAATATGCCAAATAGAAAACTCTACTTAATAAACTGAGATAAAAAGAAACAGACATTGTCCTTTACTATATATGAAGGCCTGAAATAAAGGCCCAGGGTAGTATTTGAGGAAATATAGTAATCATGTGAATAGTTAACAAGTAATGTTTCCGCTTTTTGTTTATTTTTTTGCATTTTAAGTCCTGCACCTTTTGAGCCAAAGCGCTGTCTGGATATTCCAGTTGTCTAGGAACAGCTTGAAACTGGTGGCAAACTGAAATCAGAGACACAACAATGCAGAACACTTTGAAACAGCAGTTGATAAAGTATTTAATTAAATATAAGAACTCTTTTAAAAAGGAGCCGAACCTCAATGTCCAGAATTCTGAGATTTGATATCAGGTCCCACCGTGGGGAGCCATCTTTGTTGTATCCATTGAAGCCAAATCCTGCAGCATTGTTAATAGCATCAGCTGCAGACGAAAGGAGGAAAATATTTCAGAGTGCTGCAGCAGCAGGAAAAGATGGCAACAGCTTGACACGCTTAGTATTAATTAATTTGTCAAGGAAATGACAGAAACAGATGGACGTGGAACATCATATGCATTTGTCGGCGACGAGAAACAATGACTGCAGTTCACAGTTAAACACTAGATGGCACTGTAGTGTCAGGAAAAGCAGGTAAATCAGTGGGGACATTTTTATGCTGCACTATAAAATACAGACCGTTTTTTTTTAAATATCATTCAATGAGATGTGACACGGAGCCAAAATAGAAACCACTCGAGTTGAAATTCATACATCTAAAAATACTCTACAAATTCTCTTTTCTACAACAGGCTGCTGTATAGGGACATTTTTAACCTTGATACAAAAAAATGGCTGCTGATATAGCAGTTTTGCACTTTGACATGATTTTACCCTGAATATGGTTTACTTATACACTCACTTGTAACTATTAAACTGTATTGTAACTGTAATTTGAGTCACCTATGAATTTGTCACTGTTTATAGTGTGTATCTGTGAATTATTGTATTTTGTATCATTTTAAATGCTAATGAAGACATGTTCATGAGTAATTTGTTGTTTACTAGATCATACAAGGTCATAAAATGGTACAAAATGTTGAGTAGTAACCAGAAGATACAGACTTCACTGTCACAGTGGAGTAATCAAAAAAGAAAATATTCAAAACAAAGAAGCTGGATTCAGAAAAACTTATTCTATAACAAGCTGCTGTATGGCAACATTTTTAACCTTGTTACAAAAAATGGCCACTGATGTAACAGTTTTGCATTTTGACACAATTTTATACTGAATATGGTTTACATATGCACTTACTTGTATGTGTTAAATTGTATTGTAACTGTAATGTGTGTCACCTATGATTTTGTCACTTTTTATAGTGCGCATATGTGAAATATTGTATTTTGTAGTACTTTAAATCCTAATGACGACCTCTTAATAAGTAATTTATTGTTTACTTGATCATAAAAACTCAGAAAATGATGCAAAATGTCAAGCAGTGTTTCTTGGTTTAGTCCATGCCCAAAAGATACTGACTTCACTGTCATAGTGGAGTAAAGTACCCAGATAATACTGAAAATGAAGACACTGGAATCAGAGAAAATGGTCTTTGTCTTCGAAAATTATTCAAACCGATTCATAATCTAAATATGTGATGCACTTATTAGTTGAATGCTAACTGATGATTCAGGAGCTTTAGAAATTGAGTAAAAAAAAAAAATACTGAGACAACCCCATGTTTTAGTTACTCACCGAGCGTCCAGACAAAGTAGTATTTGGGCCTGAGAGCCAGCATGGCCAGGTAAAGGTAGATGACCTGCAGATAGAGCGGTGTGGAGGAGCTGAAGTCTTCATCTATGCAGCGTTCCACTGGGATCAGCTTGCACAGCGACAGATAGATGGCCAGAGAGATGGCACATGTGCACAGCTTAGAGATGACATCATCCTGGGAAGAAAAAGTCCGAAAAACTGATCAGTCACAGTATACGGCAACATTAAAAATAAATAAAAAACAGAGACGATGAGAGACTTAATCCTTTAACTTCAAAAACTTGTTAAGTAGAATGAAGGTTGGCCCTTGAGCACTGTCTCATGTTTTATATTTAGACTGCGTTCATTTCCTTGGATAAATACACACACAGAAATCTTGGTGTGTAATTAAATTATTCATGAACTCTGCAGTAAAAATGCACAAATAACTTGGAGGATTTCACATTTGCGGTATTAAATTCTTAATAACATCTCAGTTTGTGTTACTCATAAGAGAACAAAACACATTATAATTACCCTTGCCCCAAAAAAACTCCACAACTTATGGCCACTTTTCAAGTCTTACTAAAATATGCACTCCTAGTTTAGTGCCTTTTTGGGAAATCATTACAGCTTAGGTGTTCAAGTATTCTGTTTGAGGGTTTAAAGCAGTGTTTTTCAACCATGGGGTCACCTGGAATTCAAATGGAGTCGCATGAAATTTCAAGTAATTGATTAAAAAAATTTATAATTACTAATAAAAAAAATATTTTTAATGATTCAATATAAATTTCATTATGATTAAAACACACACACTTTTCCAATAAAAATCAAGTTCAAATAAAATGCAGATTATCAGGGCATATCTTGACTGACCCGATCATGTGACCGTGTGCATTACAACTCTTCAACCTGCCCGGATGCGGTGTCAGAAAACTGGACCGAACATTGTATATCCGTGTATATTATATATTATATAGCCTAAATGTTGTCTGAAATTAACGTTTATTTGCACCATGGTATAGCAAACTCTTACATGATCAAAAATAAATTAATTTTAGGAAAACATGTCTCAGTTTTGAATGTCTAGGGTTGTCAGAAATTTGTGATGTTCAAATGGGGTCATGAGCCAAAAAAGGTTGGGAACTGCTGGTTTAAAGCTTAAAATAGGTATTTACTGGTTTCTTTTTCTATAGCATAGCACAAATAAATATACATCTGTTTAACCAAACTGCTTGTAGATATCACCAATGTCATTTCATTGTGCCGACAGGTGAAGAAGACTGAGTTATTACACTTATGTTTCTAAAAAAAAGTGAGTATTTTGTACCTTTGGAGAAGGTTCACTCTGCTTGCACTTCCCGTTCTCTTTGCCGTTTGCGTTTTCCTGGTGCCGTGGCTGGTAGCACGTGCCTTCGATGAACGCCATGTAGTCGTTGTAGGAGCAGGTCGGCCCAGCCAGAATGCCCATGAAGTTACAGTTGTAGCTCAGGTACTCCAGCAAACTGGGCATCCTCCTTAAGAAGCAGAGGGAAGAGCAGATATATGAGGGGAAAAAATGAAGGTTTCTGTGTATTATAGTGCAGTATAATACAGTAGGGAATTGTTTTACATTGTTTGGACAGACCAGTTTTACTAAGGTCCAAGATTAAATAAACTCAGAACATTATGTTTGCACTGACTGCCCCTTAGGCTGCCAACCCTCTCTCCTCCACAGATTGAGCTGTCAACAGAAAGTGTTCTTTGGTTCTGCTTTGCAGTTTTTGCAACTTTTACGTTGACATGTCAGTCCCGCTCTCTGCTCAGTATCTTATCTCTGTTGTTTTCGACTAAGTTCTTACAAAATTAGAGTCCTGTTTACCTACAGTTACAGTTCTTGTCTATCATTACGATTTTTTACAATAGTGCTGCACCACCGTCTGCAAGAAAAGAAGCCTGTAGCCATAACGCAGACTAGATGGAGGGTACGGCATTCCTACAAAACAGGTCACATGAGAGTAGTGAATGCGTGGTTTCCTAGATACCGAGTGCATACCTACGGCTTGCCAGCACCAGTGAGAGTCTGACAGGGGGACAGTGAGGTGATTTCCTGTGCACGGAGCAATGAAGCCTTTATTAAAATGAAAATGATCAAGTCTTTCATCCTGAGCCCAGACAGCAGAATGCACAATGAATACTGCTTCAGTTATTAATTTCATAGATAACCCCGTGATTGAAATGAACCCTAACACTAAAACTCAAATTCCAAGATGATTTTAAGAATATTTGCATTCATACAATGCCATTGTCTATATCCACTGAACTGATCATGACTCTTTTTGTGACATGCATGCCAAATAAAAAAGCATAATGTGATTTGATGAGGAAATTCGAGATGTGCCACAATTCTTTGTTTTAAGAATATTTGTATTCATTCATTCATTTTCTGAACCCACTTTATCCTCACTAGTACTACAATATTTGTATGTTTTAATTATTTATTTTACATCCACATCCAGTTACATTTTTGTAAGAGGTAGAGTTTGAGACCACATTATGTCTTTCAAGGCTATTTTGAACTGTGAGAACAGAACAGTAACAAGTGCACGTTACACCTAAGAGTTAAATCACGTAATTGGTCCAAATGCTGGTGATGTGTCAACATCAACACCTTTATTTACAAAGCAGTAATAAATCAAAGATATCAGCAGTATCAACTCGACACATTCCTTCCAAACCTTACCCAATACGATGACTAATTACATTTTTTTTGGTGTGATGGAATCATCAAGGTTATTCTTTATAGGCACACATTTATTTTTGTAGCTGAGAAGATAATAGTGATTCATCAGAAACAAAGTTTTCTAAAGCTTATATTCAAAGCAGAATAAAAGTCTACCACATACATAGCTATTATCTACCCTGTTTTTCTTGTTTGTTTTTTACAAGCAAATTTCTCAAAAAGCAATAAACTTCAATAGGTAATTGTTGACAAGGTTAATTTTGTGTGCCTAATCTCATTTAATGTCTCATTTTAAGACAGAAAAGTTGATGACGTCAACGTTTGAATTAAGAATCATTGTGCTTGGGTAGGTAGAGCAGGTTGTAGCTCTGGTTTTATAATATTTTCAAGCAAATTAAGCGAGAAAAAAACAATCCAACAAAAATTGACAGGATAGGTTTGAATATATTTGATTTACAAAAGCTATCTGGGTGCTTCTATGAAACTGGTCCCTAAAAACAGGACAGAGGGGCTAAAAATTCAAACAAAATGTAGACTAATGTTATGAAGCAAGTTTGGAAGCACTTCAGGTCTATTTTAAAGATAAATATTTACTGAGATACAAGAGTAACTATTTTTCCTACATTTCTATATTGTGTTATGTTATCATGTTCTCTAGGTTTGCCATTCGTTGATACGTAGTTACCTTATGTATGAATCTTTACTGCAGAAAAAGAGGTTTTATTGTGGCTGTTATTTTGCTCAATTGTGAATCATAATGTCAACTACTGCCTGATGGTGCCTGTGGATTATAACACAGTGATATTTTTACTGGCTGTCTGAGTTTCAACTTCAAGGGGAAAAAATCTTGATGATGCAATGACACACATTTACTGTAAACAATGAACTTTTCTGTCTCCTGCTGTTGACAGAAGGGACTTAAAAACTTATTTATTCATTAATTTATTAATCACTTATTTCAAGATGTTTCTCACTTTTCTAAAGCATAGATATTTCTTTTTACTTTAATGTTTGTTTGTTTTTTTAAGAGTAATAACTTAATGCACTGGTAGATAAACTGTTTTTAGTTTACATCTTCTTATGAACTGTATATATCCTGTATATACTATGTATATCTATACTGTATTTTCTCAAGAATTTATTTGTTATATTTACAGTACTGTGCAAAAGTCTTAAACAACAACTAGGTTTGTTGTTTTAGCAAGGCTGTAATGAATGCACCTTTGTATTTCTCAATTTCTGCATTAAAACACAAATGAATATACAATAAAACAAATGAATATACAAAATGAATATATAACAAATATGTTATAAGAGCAATAAAAACATAGGAGATGGCCACATGAAATCATTTGGACAGAAAAAAATAAGACAAACCGGGTCTAACAAAGTAAGCATATATGACATCTTTAAAAAACTTCAAGATTGTCAAACTAAGAGAATTCCAACTGCAAACAGAGGTCATGGTACACAGTAACTTCTGCATGTTTTTAATATTCTCTTGTTTAATCTGAATAAAGAAACTGAGAAACAAAAACATATGCTCATTATAACCCTGCAAAACCACAATATTAACAGTGGTCTGGTGGACTTTTGCACAGTACTGTAGAAAAATTCATTATTTTTTGCAGTGTAAAAACATACCTGAGTCACATACCTGATTGCTAGGTATTTCTGACCGGGACTCAGTTGCCCTTCCGGTTTGGTCAAACCTATAAACAGACAGAGAGATTTGTCAAACAGAAAAACATTTGATTCATGCTTGCATAACAGGATAATGCTGTAGAATACACATGTATACACTTGTTAAACAGACTCCCGAGGGTTGCAGGGATTCCAAACCACAGATAACTGGCAAAAGAACACACCGGCTCAGATCTGTGTGTCATCCTGAAGTGTAAATAAACCCAAACAACTGATGCAACTGACATGTCACCTCTGTGTACATAACCTGGTTCAAAACGTCACCCATCACGAAATATTTCTCAGCAAGAACAGCTGGATAAACTAAGCAGAGACACCGCACATTAGGCAGACTCTTAATATTTATAGTTGCTGAAAAGATTAAGGAGAAAGCGCTGCATTTGTTCAGTTTGTTATTAAAAAAATCGCCCCTTTCATTGTTAATGAATACTTACAAAAGAGCTGCTTGTGGATATGCAAGTCATTAGTCTGTATAACACTCATGGCCAGCTCTGACATAATGGGGTGTGTGTAAGGTCGAGAAAAACAGCTCATCCTGGTTCAGTTAAAATCTGATGCTCCTCCAGGCTCATAACTTAACCCTCAAAGTCCAAAACAATCACCAGCATCTACTGATCTAAAATGTTCAATAACTGTTGAACCACCGATCCCATCAAAACAAGTAAATAATTCAAGCAAAATACTATTTCTCATCTTTTCAAGGTCATCAGATATGACCCATTTGGATGTTCAGAGGCTCTGTAGTGAACATGGAAACAGTCACTTTCCACAACACTGACTCACCAGCAAAACCCATGTCGTTTGACAAATGATAGGGGTTGTAGACGCTTGTTTTTATGTTTAGTTTAGCTGAAAAAGTCACTTTCTCTGTGTTGATATCCTCCTGAGACCCAACAATGTATTTTGTCCTCTGTAAGGGACAAGACTTTCACAGCTTTACTTAAAAAAAAAATTAAAAAAAACACCGTCCACTGTAAAGGACAATCCAAACAAAAATTAAGAGGCAAAAATGTATCTGAAAAAACTGTTGTATTATGCCATTTCCAATCAAGGCAGTTATTTGATGTAAAAAAGCCAAAACTTTGACTGGGTCTCTGGAAGATATAATAACTTCTGAATTTACCCTCAGCTTTTATGAACATTTACATGATGAGTAAATTAAATACAGGAAAAGACCTGGTTTGCAATGAAAAATGCAAAATGCAGAGGACAATATTAAATAAAAAGGAAAAGTTAAATATACAGACAAATTCATGTGGAAGTCTCCACAAAAAAGTTCAAGGTCTTTAAGGGTTAACCCCCTGAACCCAATCAAATGGAACTGTGATGGATTTCTGTTGATATCTGTGTATTTTTAGGAGATTTAAAGTGGCTAAAACAAAGCTGGATTCATTCTGGAGCTGCCGAAGCCTCTCCTCACTTGTTTATTTTAACCTCGGTGTTGAGCCTCTCTATTTATTTATTACCCATTAGCACATGTGGTGTTCCAGTTTTAGCAGCAGTTTGTTTCAAAAAGCTGACTGTGTCAAATCCAGGTCAGTTGGTGGAAGACAGACTGGACCTCATGCAGTGAAGCTGGTCGGCCTTAAAGAGCCCAGTACATCGCTACTCAATAGACATTTAGACTTAGCCCTCCGGCACACACAAAAAAAAGGTCAAAAAGAGTTACACACCCTAAAAAAGTGCCATAAAAATGTAATACATTAATTTTCTTTTACTTTCAAGGCTCAAATCTTTTTATCACCCTCTCTCCTGACGAGAACAATAACATTCTTTATTGATCCTTTAAGTCTTGTTCACGATTTTAACCCATTTTTGTTGTGAAAGCGCCCCCTATTTCAATGAGAAAAATACAAAATACTTGCCAAATATTTTCCAAAAAATAAAGTGCAAAGAGGATTATTTGTGTTAAAGTTATAAGAGCCTGGTATATGCCAATATTTTAAAGCAACACTGATTTTGATGCATTATTGCGTTTTTCACATACACAAAAATCAAACACACACACAAAATACTACCTCAAACACATTCATGCCACTCCTCTGACTCAATACCAACACATTCAGACCATTAAAGTTGTAATTTTGCATTTAATTGTCATGTAATAATCAGAAAAATATAAAACTATATAAAAGACCCCTGGGTGTCTCTGGGGGTCAGACATGGAAATTCATGTAAAAATCCAGTGATTTAATTTTCAACCCAGAAGCTCACAATGAGAAGGTGGTTATAAGTATCGCACTGTATGAATGCGTAGATTAAAGCAGATCCAAAAAATGAAGTCTGAATGGAAACCTATGTGTCAATTCTGGTATTTAAATGTAAAAGTGTATGTAAAATGTGGTACGCTGTAAATAAAATTTTCAGCTTTGGTCAAAAACATTAATATTTGGAAGTTTTCCATTCCATTAGTGCAGGGGTCGGCAACCTTTAACATTCAAAGAGCCATTTCGACCCGGTTTCCACGGAAAAGACAACACTGGGAGCCGCAAACACTTTTTGACATCTGAAATGAAGATGTTAGCCTATATATACCGTAAATTCCGGACTATATGCCGCTACTTTTTTCCCACACTTTAAACACTGCGGCTTATACTCCGACACGGCTTATACAATGATTTTACTGGTACCACGGCTTGGTGCCGCCGCGGCGCACCTCGGGGCCAATGCTAGGTGCCGTTGCACCGCCGTACCATGGCTCAGTGACAGGTGCCGTGGCACCACAGTGGTGCCTTGGCTCGAGGTGCCGGTAGTGCCGCGGCACCGGTGGAACCCAGTTGTGGCACCGCGGTGCCATGGCACCTGACACCGAGCAGTGGCACTGTGGTGCAACGGCACCCGGCACCGAGCCCTGGTACCGCAGTGCCACGGCACCTGGCACTGAGCTGTAGTACTGCAGTGCCACGGCACCTAGCGTTGGCCCCGAGGTGCCGCGGCACCTTGGTCGTGCCATGGCACCTGGCATCATTAAATGTTCTATTTTCTTCAGATATTTTTCTTTTCTTAGATTTCTCCATACTTGGCCTACCTGGGGTTGAAAGTCTCGATAAATGTACGGCGTTTTGGCGGGCTGTCGGAGAGTGTGACGCATATTTTGAGCAACAAAAAATAATATATATATATATATATATATATATATATATATATATATATATATATATATATATATATGTATAATTTTATTTTAATATTTCGAGATCACAATAATCTTACAATTTACAACTACAATTAAACAAACGAACAAACACAAATAAAATACTTTGTTCAGATATTGTGCAGTTTTGGTGTCGCAGGGCATTCCGCGCATGCCAGCTGCCGGCTGACACGTCAAGTGCTGTCAAACGTCTCTGAAGAAAGCGAATGCTGATCACCGAAATTGCACAAGGTCTGAAGAAAGAAGTTAAAAACTTTGACTTACTAAGAAGACATGATACACGTTTTTGAGACAAATAACATACACTTCAATCGAACATTTATAATTTATTTTCCCAAGCCACGCAGAGCCGCAACATAAGGATGAAAGAGCCACATGCGGCTCCGGAGCCGCGGGTTGCCGACCCCTGCATTAGCGTTAAAACAACATCATGTTTTTGACCATTAAGACTTCTGAAATTTGCAAGAAATGTCAAAAATGGCTCCAAATGGTGTCAGAGGGTTAAATAGTTTCACCAAAATGCTCACTGCTCAAAATCCAGCTTCAGTGTAAAGTCAGCTGTTGACGGTGCATGACTGGTCACCATTTCTTCCTTATATAACAGTGATTTTTGTCTCTTTCTGGTTCAATAGTCCACTGTCAGAGGCAACTACAGGCTTGGAAAAGTGGCCATGTGATGTGTTTTTAAAGTCCACTGAGGAATGACGTGACATTTTCACTTCTGTCACGTCTGACACTTTTTTTTTTTTTTTTTAGCACAAGGAATGCATGCAATACTGCAAAGACACACACACACAAACACACACACCTCAGAGACACTTCAATGCATGTCTTACCATCGTGTATCTCAAATGCCAAGCTGGTAATCTTCTGTGTTATAACCATCATGGGCCTAAAGGAGAAAGAGCTCCGTTAATATCAAGAACCTTCTTACTGGTTTGTTGAAACAAATAACATCTTTAAGCCCTATTTTCATGAGACTAGTATTACCTGTGGACCTCTGATAATTTGGAAAGATTGCAGAGGTCATCAGTGATGTTAATCTTGTGTGACTCTGCCATGTCTTTATTAATTCCACCACAAATTACTTAGCCTTTTTTTAGCGATTACAGAGATCCTGTGATAACATCAGTGTTTAACAACATCTCTGTGACTTGGAGTGATTCACAACATTTTTGTTTCCTATGTATATAGTTATTTCAGCTACATCTGATAATGGAACAATGAATACTGAAAGTCTAAAAAGTGTTGTGGTGCAAATTCAAGAGGCTCATGTCATGATATTTAAAATTAGTCGCTTTTCCACTGACCTTCAAATTGTACGAATGTAACTTGTACATAAAAATTTGCCTAATCAAAAAACAACAATTTCACCAAAACTCATTTTTCGAGTTTTTGCGCTGGCAAGAGGTGGTTTTTCAGGCGTGGTGCAAACGGTATATCACACAAAACTGCAATGGAAAGACCTTTTTCCACAACTAGAGTCACATGATAAAAAAAAAAAAAAAAAGGATGTTGATGAACGTTACAACAAGCGAAGAAGAGTTTTAAAAGAACATGGAGTAGTATGTATGGACACACCAGGAAACCAAATCTTTTTTAATTTAGTACGAGACAGAGGGGTAATATATAATAATAATAATGACTATATCTGTAAATCAACAGGATATTTACGTTCGGCATCATGTTTATGGAATTACTTCTTGTGTCATCTCGCGATAATAATAAACAAATCATTGCACTTGGGATTTAATGGAAAAATTGGCATTACGCATTTCTGTTTTTTCAACATTTAGTAAATACCATAAAGTTTTGCGCATATGTCAAATGGAAAAGCAACTAATGATTTTGCTACCAGGAGAAAATCAAGGACGCCGATTCCAAGTCTGAAAGCAGAATTTTCCAGCATGTCAGGATTGTAATCAGCCATTATTAGCACAACATGCCAGTGTTTTAGTTAGTTCTCGAAGTGAGACTGAGTTTTAATTGTGTAAATAGAGCAGAATATTCATCCTAATATTTCTGAAATATGAACCAGGTACTGCGGTGCCGACTGCATTTGGTTCTACAGCAGGAAACCGTCACAACCCCCAAACAAAAGAGACAGTGTCAGGGACATTTTGATCAATTCTGAGCCAAATTAATGGACTCTAATTATGAGATTTAGTCTTCACTGGGTTCAATGTTCATGTCTATAAATAAACTTGATCAATTAGCACATATATTCTTTAGATTGTGACTATGCAATAAAAATTTGCAAGACTTTTATGACACAAAAGTCTACTGGAGAAAGTCTGATTTCAGATTTTGAATCTGCCAGATTTAGTCAAGATCAGAGGTTTTTCCCCCGGTAGGAGATGATTTTTTTTGTGCTGTATAACACATTTACTGAAAGAGCAAACTTGAATCCTTCAGACCAGTGAAATTCCAAAAGCTGGTGAGAAGGACAACACGCGACAGCACACAGTAACAGGGTTCCTACAGGTTTCTACAAGTAAAATTTAAGACTTTTTAAGACCTTTTTAAGAAGAAAAGAATTTAATACCTATTTCATGGCCATACTGGCAAAAATCTGTGACTCCTAGAATTTAGGAAAATGTATTTATTTATTCCAATGCTTTGATTCCCACCGTTCCATGTCATTTCTCACCGGGGGCTGCAAAGTTATTGATAACTAGTTCCTAATTTCAGTATAAATTGACAGGTTGGAACGGGTGGAACTGAGTCGACTAATGTTACTTTCTTTGTACTTGACCATTTCCCAGACACATTTAAACACATTTATGGCAGTTTATGGCAACACAATTTAAGAGCTACCATATCAAATTTAATACCTTATTAAGAGTTTTTCAAGGTATTAAATGCAGATTTGTAAATTCAAGACTTACGACTTTTTAAGACCCTGCGGGAACCCTGAGTAAGGAACACTTTTGTGTCTCTGAACAGTGATCTGTAAGGGGTGAGCCTTGACATCAGAACCAAGGATTATGTCAGTAAATTCAAGTGGGAAATGTGAACGTGCTACATGAAACACATGAGAGGTTAATTTCCAAATCACTGCATGTCCCCAGGTTAGACTCGTCCCATGTGGACGGGGCTTTACATAACATTTAATTTATCCTTCATTTATTTAACCAGCATTACTGCACAGTATATACCAGGGATTTGGGAAGTTGGTGGTGGTATGATGTAAATGATTTTCTGCAGCAGTAAATTCACAATGAGAATTTTTTTTATTTGTAAAACTGCAGGTTTCTTTAAACTCCCTCTAGCTATTTTTAGATCTAGTCAAAGAATCAGTGCTACTACTATTCCCTTATCATGCAGTTTGTACTCAAGTGCTTTAATATTCCTCACCATACACATACAAATATCTTGTTGGATTTCAGCAGCAAGCATAATCTCATTGTTAATTTAACACACAGTATGAAACTGCATTAAGTGAAAAAAGCACATCCATAGGAATATGGTGATATTTTTTCTTTTTTTAGACTTGGTTGAAAGAAACAGGTCCTGGCCTTCTAAGAGCATGGCTCACAGACTATACAGCTGCACTGACATTTTGAAAAACATGAGACTTTGGCATTTTCAGGAAAAACAAAGAGATGGGAAGACAAGGTAGTTGAAAGAGTGAAGTCTCTGCCCTCGCTCAGGCAGTATGGGTTTGCATTGCGTTGCTTAGCAACTAGCCACCACCACCACCCTGCTGGGAGTGCAGGCTGTCTGCTCGCATTGTCAGACAGTCTGGAGAAGTGGGAACCATCCACAAGGAACTGCGGTCCCTATCGACATCCTCCTGCAGACACAGATGAGCAGTGTGACACGCTCTTGTTTCTGTGTAACTTGGTTGAGTCATTCCCGACACTCCCATGACTCTTGTTCTCCAATTTATTTTTAGCTTTATTTAGCTTTCATAGCTCCTGTGCTTCACACGCTTTACATTCAGAATGAAGTCTGAGACATGTTGTTTTTTTAAATGAGTGTAAGAAACAAAAATACTATATTTACACTCTCTGGTGTCTGTGTTGCTTACCCTGTGAAATCTGCAGAGTACATGCCATAGTCAAACACGTAGACTCGTGTGATCTGACAGAGGATGAGATAACCAAGTGTCACGATGAAGCAGTACCTACAGGAAAGCAAAGGAGGAAGAATACATTACAATGATGAGAACAGACACATACATCATGAAGTATCTTGCTATGCCTTAATTGCAAAATCAGCATTATGCCTCTGGAGATCTTTCTAGCTCAACAAAAATTAAAAATGCAACCTGTTCACTTCTTGCAAAATGTTAATTGTGAATGCGTTTCTCCAGTTGTAAGGATATAGTTTTATTAAAGTATTTTTGAGTCATGTTTTGTTGTAGCTAGAAAACAATAGATAAAAATTGTAACTTGTCCATAACATTAGCTAGGTCTTTCTGTCCGTTCATACCCCTAACATTTAAAAACTACTGCACAGTTTGACTTTTTACAGAATTTTACAGAAGGTATTGTGTGTCTGACTCATATCTTGGTCCTCCTTTTGTCTAGACACTAGAATTTTTATAGCATTCTTCACCATTTGGGAGATAGGCCACTTTGACATTTTTCTCATTTTCTCAGGAATGAAGTTGGCTGTTGCTCTGAAAATTACACACATGCGCCATAACAGTGTCTTTTCAACACGGTTAGTATCTCATCTGAAAGCTGATCAAGGAGGAAGACAATATTTTCATTTCATTTCTAAATCTGCTATGTTCCATGATGACTGTTCCCAACCTACGTCTTAAACATAACTTCAGATTTGATATGTGCAGTCAAAGGCATTCATGTATTTTTTTCCCCGTATAAGACTTGTCATACTCTGATCACAGAGGTGGCACTACTGGCACTGAAATCACATCCACTTCTCCCAAAGTAACTTCAAAACAAATATGACACATGAATCCAAATCCTGGGAGGATGTTTGAAGGGTCAAGGAACTAATTTAATACATATACAGTCATTATAGTGTTTTCACAACATAGAGGAATTATTCAGCGTAGTGGATATGAGCTATATAATGTCTATCTAGTTATAAAATACAAAAAGAAAACCTACCAAAATAAAATATAAAACTATATATGCAATTAAAATACAGGTAATTTACAAACAATCCATTCTAAATAAATTGAAAGCAACAATTTATGGCCATATTGACACATTGAAAATGGCTTTGCCTGAACAATCATGGCTCACAGTATAGTGTACAGTATATTTCTAGAAGATGTTCCATTAATATAATCATGTCATACCACACTGAACCAGCATGAATAAACATGACAAACTTCAGAGCAGCAAGTAAAAGAAAGGTGTAGTACATTTATCAAGACAGGAGTTAAAACCTAGATGAAGAGTTTTAGATTATAGATTAGATTGTGTTAACAGATTGAAGAGACCAATAGAAAATAGGAAATATATTGTTATAAACCGTGGAAATATGAAGAAGATATTTTATGTTCTGTAGTTTTAATTTAAATTTTACAAATTATTGTATGCTTATTTGTCTTTATCTTCACTTTAAACTTGGGTATGATGATAATAAATAATAATAATAATAATAATAATAATAATAATAATAATAATAATAATAATAATAATAATAATAATAATAATAATAACAAGAAGAAGAAGAAGAAGAAGGAGGAGGAGGAGGAGGAGGAGGTTGGATAAATAGTAATAATTAACTTATGGAGAAGGGGTGGGAATAAATAAAGGCATCATGTGACTGATAGTTTCTTTTTCCCAGAATGTAGTGGATTCTATTTCTTCTTCTTTACATGTTTGAAAAATATTTCAATTTTAGTGTACCTTCAGTACATACTACATATTGAAAGACCCATCTTATTCTTTCCGATTAAATACATAGGACAAAAAAAGTAATATGGCTGTGAACATATGCCGGCTGATTCATGTGTAAAAACATTTATCTGAGGCATTTCTGAGTGTATTTAATCAGTGGTTGTCTATCTATACCACAATGTAGAATACTACAGGCAAAGTGTGTTGATGCATATGAGGTTTAACCTTTCTTTTCTGGGAACAAAAAAATAACTTCACTTTGTTCTTGTCTCTATAGCAGAAAAAGGATCTTTTTTTCCACACCAGTGCAAATAACATAGGCCTGAGCCGGAGGGCCACTCAATGGGAAAAAAGAAGAGGGTCACAAACCGGACAAAAGGCCAGAGGAGGGCCTGATAATGTGTCACTGTCAGTAGAGAAAGACAAAAGACAACTCAACCTTTCAACCGAAGACCAAAAGACAGAGCAGCACTGAAGCCTGTGGCACAAAGCTGCTGCAGAGTCAGCCCAAGTTGGAGCGAGCGATAGGGCATTCCTCTGCTGCCGACAATAAGAGGATTGTGCCACTCGGAGGAGGAATACAACACGCCAGTCAAAGCTAGGATGCGTTGGAGGCAAGACACTAGATTCTAGGAGAGCCCAGTGTATCTGCAGTCCAAGAAATCATCCAATCAATGCCTTAAGAACACACAGTTACAGTACGATCACATGAAACAACTCCAAGTATTTCAATAGAATAATCATCATATCATCCTCTGAAGAGCTGAAAGATTTCTGCTTGTATCCTACGCACACTTGGCATGTTTTCCACAGACATAACACTGCACACCGTCCACACATTCTGCAGCAGATTGTGCATATGAGAGACTATACGTTTCTATTTAACAATCCCTGCAGCAGGGCTCAGATAATACCAGTTTAATGTATGTCATGTTTCTGAATGATATACACTTTCATAGGACTTACCTAGCTCTTTCAAATAATATGTTTAGGGGTGAAAGACAGTAGTTGGAGTACGTATCACTGTAAAATATGCCCCATAGAAGGGTAGTGTCAGCATTAGCCTTAATTTTGGTTGGGATTAGTTATTCATGGGTTAGTTTCATAAGGATAGATGTTGACTAAGGCTTAGATCTAACCAATAGATAGTCAGACTCCAGGTATTTCTTGCACATCTTTAATTCTTGATTGGCTGATATCTGAAGTAGGATAAATATAAAATAATATCTGGATAAATTCAGAGTTTTTCAATCTAAAAAAACATGGCTCAAAAATTGAACACACAAAAAAAAAATGTGTCTCTGTTAGTCTTTTGAGTTTTGTAAATAAAAATTGCAAAGGGTAGATATGATAAATATAAATCTATTAATGAAATACACATACAAATTATTGGTAATGACAAGTGGTAGTATAAATTAAGCAATTTGAGATGAAGGGTGTGCAACAAGATGATTTGGTTACAAGAATGACTAATCTCAAACAGTGAAAATAATAAAATAACGCATTTTGGTTGGTTACATCAAGATATTATTGTACAAGTGAAAGGAGATGATTAACATGGTCTTGCAAAATGCTAATTGCGATTAGTTCAAATATTTATATAAGGCAATTAAATACCAAAGTCACTGGAAAACTTTCAATGACGTCAGTGAGTCTTCTCATTGCCTTGTAATTCAACAGTTGCTATACTTTCCAAAAATGTGTCTCTTGCCACTCAAGAAACAACAAATTATGACCTACTTTTTCCCTCTGTTTTGCCAGATAATACCACAGGTTAGTATAACTACCTCTTGTTGCCATGGTAACAAAGATCTAATATCTAAATTAGAACGAGTCCACATTGATATGTTTTCATTAAGAAATTTACTTACCACATAACAAACATGGCTTTTTCCTTGTTTACACTTCGTGTCCACACAAATTTGTGTGCGATATGGACACATTTTAGGCTTAAAATGAGGCGGGTTTTTGCTTCATGAAATCAGCTCCTTTTGCTACTTAATAAAGTTTGATACAGAATACAATACCGGGTAGCCACACAACATTGTGCGGCAAGAAATGGAGATTTCTGCAGTGCTGGAAGGTTTAAGTACTTTCTGACTCTACCAACAGTTCAAATCATTTGCAAAACCCCTTTTTTTTTTTTTTTTGCCAAGATCAGCGTTCTCCACTGGCTGTGCACAGCTGTGAGGATATGAGCTACATGTGCTGCAGGAGCTATATTTGCAGTAAGCCCACCAGGCATCCTGTTATTATCCTCGTATGATTTGTGTTTTGTAATTCACAGCTCAGTGGGGGCTGTTTCATTTCCACTCAAGGCACTGGATATAGCCTGGGATTAAAGTGGGCTGGCCTCCCACTGTGGGACACTGGTAGACAGGTAAGCATGTGGAAAAGAAGCCACACAGCAGCTTCAGATCCACCACATATGAAGCAATGAAATGGAAGATATAAATAATTGGCAGGACATTTCATGACCTTGCTATTTGAGGTTGCGTACACACAGTAAAGGCCTGAAAGCACACTTTTACTTGATTAAATGCTTACAGAGGATGAGGAACTTTCCATCGGTTCAGTATGCTACGGCAAGGCTAAATAAATAACTAGAAGGAGAGGCTTCAACTGTCTGCATCACCACTTGTTTCTCCATGTGAAAACTTGCAAAAAGGGAATTACAGAAAAAAAACTGTATGGCCTCATAACAGTACTGAGTCCAACAAGAACTGCAGGTTTTATTTTTGCATAATAATCTCTTCATGTAGTTCTCTCATTTATTAGCAGGTAGAGCTAGATCTGAGAGGTCACTACGGCCCTGTCCTTTGGCCACCAAAGTTTAATCAGTTCCTCAAGTCAAAGTGCACAATTTGATGGCAATCCAATTCTGACTCTAAATGAAAGTAGAAGTTTGTGTTTAAGCAGAGATCTGTAAGTTTTGTTGCGATGACATGAACTTGTAAATCAGCACGTCTTTCCAGGTAAATGAGAGAAACTTGAACATTTTAATTTCATTTCATTAGCACTGAAGCTGGACTCTAATGATTACTATTTGCACGTTAATTACTTTAACAATAAATGCCAGATTGAGAGCTTTATGTCTATTTTTTTATTTTATTTTACAATTTCTATCATGAGGTAGTTGATTTTGTTTATAATGTCTGTGTATATATAAAGTAAGAAAATAATCAAATGTAATGAACTATGGAATGATTATTTTAGACCATTTCATAGCTGGATTTATTGTATTTATTAAATTACAATACAAGTAATGTCATATAAATTTATATACCATGAAAATTTTGCCTTATCATTGATATTCTCACAAACAACCTTGCCGTGGAGGGTTACGGTTAAGGTTAGGGAGTACATTTTTTTCACAAGGGATTCTGACATGTTCAGACAGCAGTTCAGACAGAGGTTAGTCTGTCGTCATTGCTGTCCAGTAGGTAGCGCTATGTTCACACCTAGTACAGGCAGAAAAATGTCTGGAACATTCCCATCTGCTTGCCACATTCTACAGGTGAACTTTTGTAGAGTGCTGCTGAGTGAGAGACCGGGAACTGCATGAGAGTAAATGGTATGACATCTGATGCCCACCACTGAACAAAGCGCTTCTACTCGTTCTAAAGCCACAGTAAGCCAGATTCACATTCACAGCCGTTCCCACAGAAGAGAAAAAAGCTTTTAGCAACTCCATAAAGCTGTCACTCTGCTTGCACTGTACGCTATCCTCAAGAGGCTCTGTGTTTAAGTGGGAGTCTAAGAGTGAAAAACAAATGGGGCTAACAGAGGTCCTGCCACACTGCACTGGGTCTTAGGAGTGTATTCCTGAAGCATGTCTTTTTGTAGTTGCTGTTAATGCAGGCAAACCTCAAGAAGCTGCTTTTTTATTCCCTTTTAGCCTTAAATTTACTATGTTAACTTATCCTTGCAAGTAACTGCATCATTGTTTGTAAAATGTTCCTTTATTTGTGTTTAACTGTGCCAAATTAGAGATATTATGCTAATTCATGGTAAAACAAAACAAAACAAACAAACCCTCATGTGCTGTTGTGAGTTTTGTTTTTGAGTTTTTCTAGCAGGTTATGTATTGACACTAGCTAACACCACCTCTACGCTAACGTCTCAGTGATCATCTGGCTCGAAAGATGTAGCCTGCTGGAATAGTTCTGCTGTTAGGTGACTATTTCAGTCATTTCACTCTCCTCCCTTCCAATACATATACAGAATGTCACTGAAAATAGATGGTATTAATGGAATGTAGTCATTTAAGACCACGGGTCGCTTGCCCACTTGCATATTGTTTCACCAAAAGAAATAAAGGTCGACACTATTTTTATAAGATACTGTCCATCAGCGCCACCAGACAAGTGTAATTTATTTTAAGAAATACAAACCAGCAAAAAAAGAAACTATTTTCCCCTGTTAGACGTGGCCATGCTATGTGGATTTTTATTCTGCAAAAATCCTTATATTTATTCCTAAAATGAGTTAGGTGATGGACAAACCTAAAGAACTTCTGAAATATTTGGCAGCCATTTATATTTTATTTTATTTGGTTTAATTATTGTTGCTTATTGCTTATTTATTTTCATCGATATCACTGTTATTGTATGTTTTTACATCAATGTGGAAAATCTTAAGGGAAAAAAAGAAAGAAAACATTGGCTAAAGTCAACTCATTACAAAACAGATGCGAACGTCTTGTATGCACTTGAACACGCTCAAAACTTACCTAGTCAACCTTTAACATAATATCTAACAGCAATGTACAGACTTAAACACTGTGTTCTTTTCATATTAACTTTATTAACTTTTATTATACTGAGGCTCAGAGTATTTCTGCACTGTATGATCTAATTAGACTGTACGTATATATTATTTATCTCCTCTAATGCAGTATTTAGCATTTATCATTGTAACTGTATCCAGCGCTTGAAGAGCAAACACAAAAACGCATCTTTCCTCAGCAGTGTGGTTGAAAACAGAAGAATCCTAGTGATTATAAATTTGTTATGAGAATGTGTACTAGAGTGGAACATTAGGGCAGTCATGTGTTATCACAACATTGTAAATAATCCCATATCAACATAAAGTTATGTATTATTTGGTAATAAGCAGCAGCAGCAGCAGCAGCAGCAGCAGCAGCATTGTGTGTCCAAGGAAAACTTCCTTCTTGGACAATAAATGTCAAGTGTTTGCAATGTTTGGCTTTGTCATCTCAGAGAAAATCTATGTTTTTTTCATTAATTTATTACTTCAATGATTCAGTAGATTCTACAGTAGATTCAAAATTCTACTGTAGAATTTTTACCCACAAAAGCCCTAATATGCAATTGTAAAGTGCACAAACTCAGCAACATTTTGATTATGTTTTTTCTCTGATTTGTATTTTTTCTCTCTAATAAAACAGCTGAAACAGAAAGGGTAGAGATGATTGAGAAAAAGACGAACAAAGAAAGTAAAACAGACACTGACTGAAAGAAATGGTAAACTCATCATAGGCAAAAGATCAGATAAAACAGGACATAGGATCTAAAGGGGGCTGTAAAATAAGACAAAGTTAATGATCATCTGTGTCCTGAAATATCTGACACCATGATTCCCTTTGCAGCCCAAAGGCACAAAGGCTAAAGGCTAAGGATTAAACCTGGGGTTGAGTCTCAGCCTGTCGCTACAACAATACAGGATTTGTTAGGCAGAACTTTGCATTTGGTTTTACCGCCCTCTTGCAAACATATTATGTCAGTATGCCCTGCCTGTGTTCTTGCCTTAGCCTCTGGGCTGGACCTTTGTTCTGAGGTCAGGGACAAGGTGAACTTTATCTAAAAATGCGGCGGAAGTGTGTTGGTTTGACTATGGTGATGGTCACAGTTTTGAGTTTCAAAAGAGCTCCTGTTCACAGGAGCGGACACTGCTTATATAGCTACTTAGATAAGAGCAAGAAGAGCATAACAGAAGCTCAGTAATGGTGTTGTAAAGGGTTAAACCTCCAGGTAGTATGTAATATGACATTTGAATTAAACCATCAGCAAATATTTCCAATTCCAGCTTCTTTACGGTGATTATCATTGTGTCATTGGGTTACCCTTTTTCTGAAAGCAGTTGGTGGTGTGATTAATGTTTAGTTAGAATCTATTTAAAGAGCTCTCCCTTGGGGAAACATTTACTGTTTACACCTGCACTCATAACCTTGAATTCTGGTAAAAATAGCATCCGAGACAATGAGCGTGCGTGTGTGTGTGTGTGTGTGTGTGTGAGTAAGTGTGTAGTTGTCTTGATGAGCTGTGGTCGCAGATGAAAGCCTGAGGACAGCGAAATTTGCAGTCAAGACCAGGCTTACATACCCCAGAAAAAACACAGACAGATGAAGAAGAAGCAAATAAGACTTATCTGTATTTGCAACTTTAAATAAAAGACCATCTATCTAATGAAACCGACAAGATCTCCCTCTTTGTCTTACATCAGCTTGTCTTTACACATTTTCTCTTACTTGTGCATGTGTTCCAGTCCAGCAAATATCATCACACCATAAGATAAACCACTCTGGACCAGGAAGTGGAGAGAATACCTGAAAGGACAGACAACATAAGCAAAGAAATCAGTAGGTGATATTTCAGGAATCAAACCAAGACTGAAACATGATGATATATATCATGTGACAATAGAACAATGTGTCATTTTATAATCTGAACTGTTGTGTAACAAATCAGTATTTCTGTCAACATTTGTCATCACATGGACAAAGCTTTCTGTCACATACACAGGGAGGAAATTCACATGACGGAAAGAGAAGCTAATATAGAGGAGAGTGAACGTGACAGACATGGGTAATTCTTAACAAGGACAAGGACTCTGACCAGCCAAGTCAGAACGAGTTCAGGCCTGAAACAGTGGCTACTTCTGTCACATGGATGTGGTTTGGGAATGCAGCAGAGCGTTGCAAAACAGAGTCAAATGCCACTAACCTCTTTTACCACCAACACAAGAATCATGTCAAACAGTGTGAGGAGAGTTTACAGAGGAGAGGCACAAAAAAGTGCACTGAAAAATCACTGAAAAAGTCAAGTGCTCATAATAAACCCGGGCCCTTAAGTAGAAAAGAGTTGCAAAGATGAGCAGTGACAACAGCTGCTACTACAATATACATCTGCAAAGTCATTTTATGAGAAGACAGTTGGATATGAAATTACCAAAATTAGGATTTGGATCACATGAGACATGTTATTGCTGTTAAAGCATCTTTGATTTGATAGTTTTGGATACCCATTAGAAAAGTGGCTACACTTATTTTCATCAGCTGATGCCTCTCTAGGCTTAGACACCATTTTATAAGAGAAAGCCAAAGTCACAAACTACAAGTCTGGAATTTCAATGATAGAGCCCTAAACTAGAGAGGGAGGATTTAACAAAAGATGCTATGGAGCGTTGAATTCTGGGTAATATAGGGTCCTAGTCTCTGCAGTGCTTGGTCTATTAGTTGATTTATAACAAAGCATTCTTGGATAGTTGTGCCTTTTTTTATACAAGACAGAATTAGACTCCATTAATTCTCAGTATGACCAGTAACATCCTGCTTTGTTGTCACGTACCACTGTCATTACACCATTGTGAAACCTCAGTTGCAGCGGCAGCCATGTGAGGATTGACCTTTGTAATCTGTTCATGTCCAGTCATAGGATGCAGCCTGACAGGAGTGTGACCTCTAACGTTACACTGAGCTTTTAAGTGACTGTCACGCCTTCATGCTGCACACAGGAGTTTATTTGTGTCCATGTAATCATAGCCTTCCATTGACTTTTCTCAGATACAACTCCATACAATTCAAAATACTTGTCCTAAAAAAGCTGTGAACAATATAACGCTAACAGCAGCTACCAGATGGGCTTTTGAAGGGCACAGCATGTGATGCTCTCGACGTCCAGCCCTCCAGGAGAGGAAAGATGCCACATTGTGTTAGCAGTGAGTCAACAAAGAGGAAAGGGCATCAGAGGTTGGCAGGGAACACAGGAGCGTGGACTGAGCAAATTAAACAAACTCCCAAGTAAATAACAAGGGGATAGGAATGCAGATAGTAGCTGATTGAAACGCAGGGAAACCGTTTCATATGTTCAACAGTTGTTTTCTCTAGTGACACACAAACGAGCTTGCGTGTATGGCAGTGAGGGGGAATACATCCTAAAATAAACCAAAACTCTGCACATCTGTGAGGAAGCTCCTGGAGGGCTGCAGTCAAACGGCCTCTGGGACAAAACCGTATGGCTCTGTATCTGTGCAATCAAGAGTTCAATTAATGTGTGTGTGTGTGTTTGTGTTAGTACTTGTAGAGGTGAATGAAAGTGTGAAAATGCAAGTGAGTGTACAGAGGCATTCATGCATTACATGTGCAAAATGAAGTGGCCAAAGCTGTTGGTACAGAGTCTGACCCATAAAAGGAAAACCACAAGTATGATGGTGATTAGCAATGTTAAAACTTATCAAACACTTTCAGGTTTTTGTTTTATTTGCGTCGCTGGGACATTCCCCATTGACTTTTCAACAGCCATTGTGAAGCCAAGAGTTTGGGCTGATAGGAGAGTTAACCCTTTATCAGGCAAGTGACTATTTTTGGTCATTTCCACACACATTACAAGACAGTTACAATGATGACAGTCAGGCAACAATCTCAGGTCCAATGTGGTCTACAGGGTATGTAAGGTCCACCTCTGCACGAACAGTGGGTGGACCTGCTTTGTTAGGTACCATGAGGTAATGGTACTAATGTAAGGAATGATGTTCAAAGGGATAATGTGGATGTGGACAGGTGTGTGTATTAGCACTTAGGTTGTTCTAATGTTCTAAAAAAGTGATGTTCCTTTCACTTTACATATGTTTCTCTTGTATTTTTTTAATATATACTTCTTGTATTTTTTTTTTTTTTTTGGCCAATTACGGGTAAGGAACCAAATATGGTAACTTAAGTAATGATGTTCAAAGTGATAATGAGTATGTTGACAGGTGTCTGTATCAGCACTTATGTTGTTGTAATGTTCTAAAAATGATGTTCTAATGTTCTAAAATACATGTTCCTTTCACTTTACATGTGTTTATCTAGTATTTGTTTTCTTCATTCTTTTATTTGTTTTCTTCATTCAGCTCCTTTCCAATCATTTAGGTTGGAATGAATAAATAAAAATAAAAAATAAATAAAAATATAATATTTTTTATATATACACTTCTAGGATTTTTTTATAGTTATGGGAAGGAACCAAAAAAAGTAACTTCATTGACCTTGATTTTCTACGTAACAATAAGAAATTTAGAAAAATTTCACAAAAGTAATAAAGTCTCGTTAGGTCCTCCAATAACACACTACATTTTGAATTTCAGAGTATTTCTATGAGTACCCTATAAAGGGTTAATACTAAACACTAGCTCACAATGCACGATACAACATTAACCCTTTCATGCATAGTGGTCACTACAGTGGACAGTTACTCTACGGCTTTACTCTTGTATATTCATGGGTTTTGTTGTTCTAGTTCCATATCAACCAACACAGTGGACACTTATGCATCATCTCATAAACTCCAATTCATACCATTATTGTAACTTTGCTGTTCTTGATTGGTTCTTGAGTGGAAATCAATTGTTAATATTTCTTTTTTGCATATTATTTCCATGAAGTGAGTAATAACTAGTATTAGAATATGTTAAAATGTGAGAAAACATCAGATTACCTGTATTAAACATGGTTTCATTTCACTGTTTTCATATCACTTGATGATATTGGGTTTTAAATACATGTTTCTTTGCTTCAAGAATAAAATTCATGGTGTAGCTGAGTGGACATTTTTGTAACTCCATGAAAAACAGGTTGATTAAAAAAAAAAATTCAATCACATTGTTTTTTTTCATGCCTAAAGAGGAATAAAAACACTCTTCTTGATTCTTGAAATCTTGATTGAGGTTCTCGTAATTCATGCATGAAAGGGTTAAAACTAAACATTTGCGTAACAGAAACACTTGATTATCTTTAGCATTTAGTAACAGTTATTAACCACAACTATAGCTGAGTTGGTAGTTGGGAAAAATACACACTTTATATGAAACTCAAAGATGCTCTGATACACCTCCTTCAGTTCTGATGTCATTGAATTTGGATATCTGTAGATACCAAAACCACAAAAACTGTGACATTTGGTTGTATACTCATACTACAGCAGTCTCTGATATACATTTCCTGGGTGGCAAACTATACCTTAGCCCTAGTTGGAATCCGATATTTTCTACTGCAGATGATCATTGAATATAATGAAATTGAAGAACGCTTCACTCCTTTTCTCTACACACTGACCACTTGTACCCGTCTCTGGAATCCATCAGTGAGTGTCTGCTGTCTTGAGCTGTCTTATACAATGCGCTGTATCACATAATACTTTTAAAGATGCTTAATTTTAGATTATATAATGCAACTTCCACTCTCCAGAAACGTATACTGCCTGTGTTACTGGCTTGCTTTTCAGTGTTTTGAAACTAAAATATGTGCAGACTATGGACATGTTAAGTTAGCTGCAGCTTTCTTATATAATGTTATAAAATGGCAGGTCATGGTTCAGTCTAGGTCAACATTATTACATATTTATAATTCATTAAAATATCAAGTTACATAGTATGGATCATTCTGTGAATTTGGGACGTTAATGATGTCAGTTTTGGCATCTGATTCTGGATTAGATTGGCCCCAATGTTGTATTACTTACAAGAGCGCATTTCTGTCAGACGTTCTCAGACATTCAGTAAACTTCACATATTGATCCTTTGGCCCATTTAGAGAAAGAGGCTTTCATGAACATAAATGGTGTATTTTGCACGGAAAATGCATCTGCCATCTGAAAACATTAGGCCCACTTATTTATATTATTCCTTCTGCAAGATGCTAATAAATTATTTACTGTACATCAGTCCCCGTGTTAGAGGACTTACTGTAATGTGCGACTGTCATGCTACGCTTTTACTAGAAGATAGTCTTATTGTGACTCAGGGGTAATACTATATCAGTAATGAGATCATCCAACCGCAGTATGCATCACTTGTATCAGGTGCACGGTTTGTCTGTCAGTGAGGTGATCAGATAGAGCCCCCTGTGACACTCCGTGACCAGTTGACATTTCACCTGGTTAGCATTTACCCACTAGCTGTCTGTCTGTCTGGCTAATGTTTCCTATGTTCACTCGTCCACACATACACACCCTGAGAGGCTCTTCGCCAGAGGTACAGTGGGTTGTCTATTACAGGGCAATAGCTTTCTAATTGGATATCAGTTACTGCCCGATCGACCCATTTGCCTTGGCAAGGTTGAGGAGAATGAGGACGGGGCGAGGGAGTACGAGGAAGGGAAAGGCTTTTGAGGGAGTGGCAGGAACGAGAGGAGAGACGAGGATGACGGCAGTAAAGTAAAACTTGGATTTTGGACAAGAATAGAATGAAGACATTTAAGAAAGAAACAATAAGTCAGAAAAAACACTGAAATACTTATGGTAAAAGTAACCAAATACAGATGTTTAGAGAAAGTTGTCCACATACTGCTGATAATGGTAAGCCGACACAAAACCATGGGTCACACTGACATATTAGGAAAAAAACCTTGAGTATTTCCTTTAAAACAATCCAGGTTTAAAATAGCATCAAATATGGAAACACCCAGAATCCCAGTAACATAATAAAAAAAGTAAAAAAAAACAACAAAAAAACAAAAAAAGAAGGATAAGAGCAGGGCAGTAATGACAAGGAGAGAACTGTGGGATATGCAGAGATGTGACTCACCAGCCAAAACAGAAGAGCGCCAAGTAGAAACCCAGCAGAGTAGCCACCACATGTCTGACGAAAGGACTGGTCTTACTGGGGTGGAGGTAGAGCCGGAACCAGACCGCCATCAGCAGGGCGAACAGCTGACATGCCACGAAGTTCACCTGTGTAGGACGGGGAAAAACCCTGTGTTTACAGATGCATCAAACCACAAAGAATACAGAGAGACGGGTACAGAGCTCAGCCAATGCAAAGTTAAGGGATCTGAGTGATAAAAAGAAGATTAGAGGAGAAAATACTCAGTTCATTGTGCAGAACAATTAACTGAAGAAAAATGAAGATGTAGTATTAAAGTTGTGTAACAGTTCAACAACCTGCAAAAAAAAATAAAAACAAATTAATCCTTAGAACATCAATGTGCCGAGGTGTTAATATCTAATCTACAAATAAGTGTTTACTTCTTCCCACTCCTTTTAAGATGTGTAAATAACCCTAAACTTGTCTTAGGTATTTTTTTTGAACAAATAGGATAAATTTTCTTTTTTTATTTTGGTCGTTTTCTGTTCATAATTTGCTTCGGTCATTTGCTTTGTTGGTGGTTATATTGTACAAATATGTGCAAAATAAAATATTCATTTATTCATTCATTCATTCAAACTATAACCATAATTTAACTAGCAAATAACTAGCTACAGCTCTTTTTCAGATTACATCATGAACGATGATGGTGACTGAAACATTACAGTTTCACATACAATGGTAAAAGTTTTGATTGAGTGCTCTAAGTGCTCTTAAACCATTCTGTCTTTTATAGCTTCCGCTAATGTGTTGGTTTTGTAGCAAATGGACTAAAGCATTTAAAAGGTGTGGTTTCATCAAAAATCACCGCTCCATTACACTAAAAAAACAAAACAGCATAAATCGTGCGCACTAATATGCTGTATATATTACTACATATGTAAATGCATTTCATTTGTAGAAAACACTTTCTGAAAAACCCCACTAATACTGGGTCAGAGTGGGTATTTTGGACCACGTTTCATCTCCTAATGTCTCCAAATGGCACAGCAAAGAGGCTTTACTCCAGACAATAGTGAGATTGACTGGATCTGTTGAGGGGAGGACAATGGAAACCTTTATTTCTGATTGCTCACACTTTATCTGTACTCATCCTGAACCATGCGGTGTAAAAGAGAAAGGCTGAGCACATACATTATTGACCTGACTGCTTCATGTTATCCAGGAAATGTGATTATTTTAACCTCTGACTGGCCATTATGATCAGACCCACCTCTCTGCATGCAGTTATGCTCGATACATACTGTCTAGCATTAATGCAGGTTATACATGTGTTTTTAATCATCGGTCCACACACTTACATTTTTGCATAAGCATACATACATATGCATAAGGACCATAATTATTACATGATCAGTGATTGTATACATCTTTCAACCCCCATATGTTGTGATTTATATTACATAGTACAAAAAAATTAAATCAACACTTCAAACAAAACACCCACTTTGTACATCACGTTCAGCGATGCATGAAGGGACAATGGCCGGCACATGCACTGTATATAGGTCATGTTAACAGATCCGTCTGGCCAGCAAGCAGTGAAAGGCTAGAGACACCACGAGCACCATCCATTATCTATGGATCTTGCATGATTAATGAGCGACCGAGAGAGACAGATATAGCCTTAAGTACGTAGATCCTTATGTCTGCACGGCTGGCAGATGTAATGACAAATCATCTGTAGCCTTAGGATATATAATATCAGATGACATTTGGCGGCTAATGTCGGGGTCTTTAATCGCTGCTGGTTGCAGAAATTTAGAAGCACATGCACGCAAAGCACGAGATCACTAATGACAGGATCTGGGGTTATTGTTTCTCTGTTGTCATAGCTGGTATTGTTCAAGAGAGGGACCAAGATGTGTATAATTAATAAATAATCAAATAATCCAGAACCAGAGGCAAACAAAGGGCTTTCAAGTGACTCTCATAAACAGTAAATGAAATAATTCTAATTTTAGACCTTATCTGTTTTGCCTTCTATCAAGGTGTGTCACTTGCAGATAGTTTTTCTATGGTATTT
Organism: Sphaeramia orbicularis; assembly: GCF_902148855.1. NCBI lineage: Eukaryota > Metazoa > Chordata > Actinopteri > Kurtiformes > Apogonidae > Sphaeramia > Sphaeramia orbicularis. Next base: position 21,687,795 of record NC_043978.1, on the reverse strand, counting down.
ACTTAGTTATCTGAATGGCTGAGTGGAAGCCAGCTGTAAAGCCAATAATGACTAACATTTATTGGCCTTGACAACCATTCATCAGATTCAACAGCAAGCCCTTTTCTTTCTAATTTAAAAAAGGACTATAAATAAAGAAATGATTCCTCTAATGACTTCAGATAGACCTTCTCTGCCCAACCTTCTCACGCAAGCCTCTATTTCAAACAGTGTTTACCCAATCTGCAGCTTTGGATGTCATTTCACGCTTTGATTACTTCAAGCTGCTCTCTTGGTGAAAAGGCCATTGCTTGTTGAAAAGCTGACTTGCCAGGCTGTGTCCCGGCCCCCAGACATGACTGACTGGCTCATTTGCAAACCAGTGAACATCCCACACTTATTATAGTCACTGATTTATCAAAGTAACCCATAAAGGCCAAAAATAGCAATACGTCCAATGTAAATATTAGACGGTTACAGCAATGAATGAATGAAACCGAGCTTTCTGGGTTCTGTTTATCTGCATGGTCTGCTGCTCCAATCAAAGACATTATTTAACAAAAAAGGTTAGGTTAAATCTTTCCTTACTAATGGTCTAATGGGAGGCATGGCAAATAAAATTGGAAACTTGCATTTCAGGAAGTATAACGTCCGTCTCTGTCAAAGCCTCAAAGTAAGAGGGTGAAACAAACCCCTCCCTGAAGTTCAACACATTGCTTTGTAAGGAAGGAATTTCATGTGGGAGAGTGGAAGGGTGTGACAGAGGAACTGTATTGTTCACAGCGACAGCAAATGAGAGCTGGTGGGTGATATGGCTCATGTTCTGACAGAGCAATTTGTCTATTCTGAATGATCCTTTATTTAAAGAGATTTCAACAAGACTTTTGCTTTATCAGGCAAAATGAAAACACACCCAAAATCGCATTCATATCAAACAAACATAAATATTCCACAAGCCAATCAGTGTTTTTTATAAGAAAAGCAAAAGAAGTGGGAGTTGCTGAAATGCATACAGTTCACTCTGTCCACCTATAAAAAGACTTGCTGCTCCTCTTCTTCTTCTTGGTGCAAGTGTATAATTGTCCTAGTTGATTACTGGTTGGTTTATGAAAGATGACAGAATCCCTGAAGCTGCATTCACTGACAAACGGTCAGATAGAAAACAGAGCTCATTAATGAAATGAAAAATAAGGAAGACATCTGGATGCAAAACTCCTATTTTGTTCCACATTTCTGTAAATGTTAAAGGGGTCATATTTTGCTAAAACCCACTTTTATTAGCCTTTGGTACATTTATTTGTGTATTTGGGGACCCTAATAGATAAAACAGTTTGAATCTGAACCCTACAGGTGCTGCAAAACTATCTTTATATTCATTTTGGCAAAAATTGAATGGATTTCTACAACCCTTTTTAATTCCTGCTTAATTTGTTACGTCTATAACTAGTTACGTCATGACATTTTCACATATAAGGTCAAGACTTCCAACAGGGAAGTGATTTAAAATGCATAATTCCAGTTAAAAAAAGCAAAATATCACTCCTTTAAACTAGACCCTTCAAAACAAGTGCTCACTAACCCAATTCTAGCACACATTAATAGAGGTTTGCACTTGTTACTGTACTGTATACTACTCTATGCTATAAACTCACACAAAGTGAGAAGTTGAAGAGATGAATGATGGGTTCCACATAAATGTGAAGTACTGGGATATGTAAATCAGTGTGTTTGCTGTTATAGGTGCGATAGCTTTAAACAGCAGGCACACTAGCAGCAAATGCACTAACAGCTAAAACAATAAGATCGAAGACAACATCACTCTTGATATTCCGACAATTTGTTAAAAGGCAAGGCTAAATGTGTTTCTCTCTGCCTGCCGCCAGTTCTGGCAATGTAGTTTACAGAATAAACATTTTGCAATAGACAAGTTCCTGTGGCAGAGAGCCTTGTTTCGTCATTCATAATACATGGATCCCGTCTTCCATTATTGATTTATTCTGAATTCAACCATACCCTGGAGTATAGCGCTCTTATTGTTTCAGAATGTAAGGCACAGTGTCTCTGCTGCAGCATAGTCTGTAACATATTCAAAAGGAGCTACAGAAAGACAAAAAAGCCACTGTTTTGGATAAACACGCTGCAGTAAACCTAAAGGAATATTTTTCTACGACGAAAAGAGAAAAATACAAAAGCTGGCGTGGCAAAAAGCCTAAAATGTATGGGTTAAGACCACAGACTGGGGCCTCAAACCACCATAAAACGTAAATTACAAGCAACTGGCGCTTTGAAGTAAAAACTGGTCAGCCAGGATTTTCATAACCTGCTGGTCTCTTTCTGAACAAACTTTAGGAGGAACTCATTTCCCTCAGATGACTACCTTGTGAAGAGCGTCCCACAGGCATACACGTGATTACCTGGGCGGTTTACTTTCTGCCATTGTTTCATACTCTTCCAGTAACAGCTGGTGAGCGAAATGGGCCAAGGCAGGCAGTAAAGAAGGCTGCTAGATAGTTAAAGGACATAAACAATACAGCGTTATGTAAAGAAGATGCATTCAACACCTCTGATTGACCTCAAGTGTGTACAAAAAACAAACGTCTAAGAAGTACAAGTGCTACAAGGGCAACAGCAACTGGAGTCATTATGGTCTCATTTGCTTTAATCAACAAATTAAGTGAAACCCGATAAGATAAATAATTAATAAGTACTTTAATTGTCCTTTTGTAAATGATTTCCCTACTAAAATGAGTTTAAGCCTAATAGAATGCTTTGATTTCTGCTTTATGGCTCACTCACCTGCCGAGGTATACTTTGGTAACTTTTGTGTATAGTATAGACCATTAAAATGTAAGCTCTAAGGAATGGTTTGATAGAATATCTTAAAATTTGTCATAAACATTCCCTTGGACTCAAGAATGAAATAAAACAATTGTGGTGGTTTGCAAGAGGTCACAGGTCACCGCTGTCCTGACTTCATGACACTATATTCTTATGACCCTGATACATTATCGACATTTTTAATTCTTTCAAATTGGACACAAATTTTCTTAGGGTGGCCAAAGGTCAAAGTCACTGTGACCTCAAAAAACATGTTTTTAGCCTTAACTCAAGATTTCAGATTCAAATGCAAAAAATTTAGGTCAGATGTTTCACTAAATTTAAAGCATAATGTAGCTGCTTTAGCTTATGCTAGCATTTACTCTGTAATTAAATGGTCTGTTAGCTTGCCTGTAAATTGGTGTTTTCATATATTACACTAAGCCGATGTTACTGTCATCAAACTACAACTGTAGGTGAAATTAGTTGTCAGTGATTACAGGAAAATTTCCAAGTTAGTTGTGAAGCCAGTGTTGTCTTTCATATACAGATCCGTCTCCACATTTAGTACTGTACCAGTGCTGTAGATAAGTCTGGCGCCACACACTATTATTCTAGAATAGGACTAAAAGTTATCTGGGTTGTTTGGTTAGTTAGAATACTGCTGAGTGGAGGATGCTGCAACAGTGTAAATGCAAAATCATGCCAGAAGAGATGTTGTATTAGTGTAAAATGTAACAGTGTAAATGCAAAATCATGCCAGAAGAGATGTTGTATTAGTGTAAAATGTATGCAGGAGGAAGCATGATGATTAAATCCATACAAAAGATAACAAGACAAAAAAAGATGTGTGCTTTTGTCAAACTTGACATTTTCAGGGTATAGTCGCAGCTCAGTAGGTGTTCTTTCATGTAGCGAGGTGGAATCTCAGAGCTGTAATGCTCAGAAAGCAGGAGGAAGGAGAATGACAATCCTGACACAGTGTGAAGTAAATATTGACCCTTATTCTGGCAGAGAACTTCCAGCAGGCCAGAGTTTTCAGTGATTTAGCGGTGGCTTTAGCAGAGGCTAGATGAGTTTCACCCCTCAACTGCCTTGTCTAAATATAGTCACTTCAGGCTGGAAAAAAAAAATCAAGATGGTGGCCTACCAAAATGCCTAATTCAGTACCTTAATGGTAATCCACGAAACAACGGGTGACATCACAGTGGGTGGGTCCATTTGCAGTCTATGGTAAGAACACACACTGTTCTTTTATGCCTTTGGTTAGAGCACATTCTCACCTCAACTTGATGAGATACCGTGTGAACAGATCACTCACTTATCATTAATGTGCACGGATCAGAGAAACACCAGGAGACAGACGACATGCAGATGTTTTGATGTGCGACAGGCGCCAGCAACTGATTAGCGCTTAAGGGCAGTAAGCTGTCAGGCAGAACCTCATGGCAGCTGTGGCACAGGGCTCAACTTGCTTTAAGGAGCTACATTATAGACTGACACACAGACTGGCAGAGGGGAAGAAGCTGAAGAGGAGGGAGGAAGTCATTGTGGATGCAGTGGGAGACAGAGATAAGGCAGCTTCCTGACGCTCATTATTGAGCGAAATACAGTGTGCAATGTCTCTGTGGGTGTGTGTGAGAGAGAGAATGAAACATGAAGGGCCTCAGGACTAAAGTCAGCTCCTCATCTCATCTAAACACCACTTTCCCCTCTTCTACAATCACAATCAGGCTTTCATTTTAATATTTGTCTATTTTTTCCCAAATCAAGCGCCATCTCCCACACTCATGCTTCCACCAAAGAGCCTAAAAATGTGTAAATGCTTATTCTGTTTATCTGTTTTGATGTAACTCATCATCTGGAGCTGTCACGTCGAAGCTACAGCAACACATAAGGTCATGAAGAACAGGACAGAAGACACAGATCTGGATGGTGAGTCAGTTTTCATTAGTGCACAGTTTTTCTTTGACGTACTACAGACAGAGTGAATACACGTAAAAGCTCTGAGTTCACTCCATTTACCACTAGTGATTATATGGATCGCCTGTTAAGACAAAAACCCACATTAATCTAAAGGCTTGCACGTCTTTGGCCTAAAAGAAATAAACAGAAGGGAGTGTGCAGCTAATCTAACAAGCCTGACAACATTGTCCGACTCTTATTTACACATATCTGTCGGTCTGTGTAGTGCTGATCAAAATGCTGAGCAGGTAAATATTTCGGGCAAACCGGTTTCTTAAGTGTTCCCCATGGGAAACTTTATTTTCCTGTGGGAGAGGCTGGCAAAGTTTGATGTGAACGATCAAAAGTTTTCACACTATTTTAAGAGCTTCAAAGTAGAATAAGTTATTGTATTCAACACTTTTCTAATAAATGTTGCCAACTGGTCAATACAATATAACACAACTACTATTACTGCCAAACTACAAGTCTATTAATGTTAGAATGTTAAAACTTCCAGGACTGAAAGGTAAAACATTACAGATTCAGGTTACTTAAAGCAATCTGCACTGATGTAACTGGAAAACATGAGAATAGATCAAAAGACCCTTCAAACTGTGCCTACTACCCATGACTTTTTCCTGTTTTATCCAGAAATCTGCTGAAAGAAAGCTTTCCTGTAAAATAAAAAGACTGAATTGAATGAAGCCTTTTACCTGAAAACAAAATATTGAGATGCAACTCCTTTTTAATCACCAACATTTCGATTAGTAACTAGAATTTCATTAAAAACCGCAATAAAAGTTACATTTATTATATAGTTTTTGTCATTTTGTCATGTGTATAAATATGATTCTCAGGCTCATTGAAGATCATAGTAATCATGTTACTGTTGTTGTGTTTCTACTAATATGACTGTTAGCTAGAGCTGCACAATTTGGTGAAAATGTCATTTTTCAATTATCACAGACAACATTACAATGTGCAATTTGAGTTGACTTGCTTGGCTATCTAGAAAATGCACAGACTACTCATCATTTTGATGTGTATTTTAACCCCTAAAGACCCAAACATCCATCATCAACCAAAAGCATCAACTGATCTAAACTATTCAATACCTACCAATCCATGTAAATAACTGGTGTAAACTGCAGTTTGTCATCTTTTCGTGGTCATCAGATATGACCCATTTAGACATTCAGAGGCTCCATAGTGAACATGGAAACACCTTCATCTTCTACAACATCGATTCACCAGAAAAACCCATGGAGTTGGGTCAATGACAGTGGATGGAGACACTAGGATTATTGTTTGTTTATTGATTGATTGTTTAGTTAATGATCAATTTTGCTGAAAAAGTCCCTTTTTCAACAGTTTTCTCTGTTTTTGATCTGTTTTTGAGCTTTTATGAAGATCTACATGGTCATTAAATTAAATATAGGAAAATACCTGATGTTCACTGAAAAAACACAAATACAGAGGGTAATATCACAATAAATGGTGATAAATCACCTAGGAAAAGTTAAATACAGAGAAAAAAATATTTCGGAACGGCCATAAAAGTAGCACTGGGTCTTTATGGGTTAAATTAGTATAAGGAAGATAAGAAGTAGCCCCGACGTATAACTCAACTTAATTTCAATGACTCCAAAATACCTGTGAACAATTAAATTGCAGCCTTTTACTGTCATATAACTGCACTTGCTGACACTGTGACATTTTGTGCATTTCTATTGTTGACTAATTTTTCTTTAATGCATTACCATGAGAGACATGAGCACATCTCATAACTCCTCTCTCCTTTCCCTTTGCACAGTCTATGTTTAGCACTGAGCGGCTAAAATAGTTCCTTTTGCAAAGCGCAGAATATGCCTCCCTATGTGAGCCTTACTCACAGCCACTGGTGGGTTCCTGTCAGCACTTGTGTGTGTCTGTTTGTGTGTGTCGACACAAAGTGGAAAATAAATTTAGACAGTCATTAGCATAAAGCCCTTTTTTCCATGTCATTAAGTCACACTCCTCCACCCGTACAGATTACTGTATGCGCTACAGTCCCTTTCTACACAGTCTCATTTCATTTCCATCAGCTGTGGTCCACAATGACTCATGCAGATTCACGGGGCTGCTGCCAGACTGGAGGAAATCACAGCCTTGAAAACCCAACGACTGTCATAGCTTGTAGTCAAAGCAAAAAATTCTATGAAGCATATACACTAAGATACACAACCCATATATTCCCACCTTCCTCAGAGAGTACTACAAAATACAAAGAAACAGGCTGTTGTCAGCAGTTTATGTTAGGTGAGTACTGAGTAGGGCATTGATGTGCAAGGCCCATTGAGAATTAAAAATAGCTGATGATGAGGATGCTTGCAAATGTTAAAAAGAAGGTGCATACAGAGTAATACTAAAAGACTCACAGCCAACACGTGCACATATGCAGTGCAGCCAAATACACACATGGGCAATATGAGGATCATCTTTGCGAATAAAAGTGGTGCAAATTAGCCACAGGTTCTTGAGACAAAATGACTTTTGTATGTGTTTGCATGTGTGCTCCATGCAACTATGTCCTGCTGACAGTATGGGAACAACAGCACTCTTTGTCTGTTCATCAATACAACAGAGGTCTCGTTTGTTTTGTGGCACTGGCAGTGCCCTTCTGCCAACTCTCACTCTCACACATGGCAGAAAAAGGAATCACAGGTCTGAAACTCTGACACCTCCAGTCAAGTCATTGGGAAGCATGCTGTATGAAAAAAATACATGAAATGGCCTAAAAATACAGGAGCACAAAAATACAGGATACACTCTTAAAACTGATAGTTGAAGTTTAATGTTATGATTTGAAGAAGAAGTGGTCTTGGATTTACTCCAATTCCAACGGCTAAATACGAGGCTGTACTGATACTGGGAATACTGACAAAAGTGCTATACAGATAAAGATGGGAGCAGCCAATGGGAAGCACATACTGTTGCAGAAACATGCACACACAGAGTGGTAAAGCCTGCAATGTGGCGCCCTCGACTCTGAGCTGATCCACAGATCCCAGTCAGGCTCCACGGTCAGGACGGCTATTAATAGCCAAACAATCAGCCTCTCCTCACAAGGCAGCCAGCAGCACTGGGCCAGAACTACACTCATAATGTGAGAATGTGTTGTTAAATTCTTGAAAAACATGACCCCGATCCATACACAAGTTGCTTTTACCTTTCAGAAACATCATAAATGCTTCAATTTGTCAATGTCAAAGAATAGCGATGGAGCAGTGTTGTCACAGCAGAACGCAGACACACAGCGGTGCCATGTTATTTACAGTATAAAAGACAATTACTGGTATCACAAGCAGGATAATGCGATAATAAGCATTATGCTCCATAAGTGTGTTGCATTATTTAGCAGATAAATTGATAGAATAATAAGATTATCACTGACTGATTGTCATCTGTTAAATATGTCCCAGCTGTCAGTGAATGTGTGACACTTCCACAGGGCTGAATAGTGTGAAGGCACAAAAATACCAGAAAAGAACATTGTTCAACACATACTTCTGATGTGAACATATTGCAGTATAATACATAATGTTAAGGTTGAGGGTATAGAGGAGCTCAGAGGCTGTGAGTGGGGTCTCAGAATTTTACCAAGGGCAAAAACACTGGGCTACTGTCTGCTCGGCTCACCCACTCATTCGCACAGAGCTGCTGAAGGGCAACATTCGCCACTAATGCCCAAGCCAGCCTCTAGTCACACTTAAATCAGCACAGCAGCAGTTGTTGGAAAAGTAAGACGGGGATCATATGTGACGGACGGTTTAAAAGAAGGATGTGATACCATGCAGGACCAGTCAGAGCTGAAATTCCATAGTTTCTAAAAGACATTATCATAATAAACTCCAATATGGACTCTCCTGTCTAAAATAGGTTTGTTTACAGGTTTTAAGTTGGTAACTTCTGGAAAAACAACCATTTTAAGGGGTTTATAAAGCGATGTAGAATATAAAGGATTGGTAAGGTGACTCAGCCTATTTGTATATGTTTAAGTTTTGACATAAAAATGAAAATCAATGGTCACAGAACATGTTGTGCTTTAGTGGTGGGCTTCACTGTTGAAACCCAAAGGCAAGAAGTTGCATTAATGAATAAAAAACCTGCTTAGAACAACAGTACGTTCAATTATATCCATAGAAGAGTCGACAGCTCTGACAGGGCAGGGTTGTCATTTATACCCAGAGGAGACATATATACAAGAAGAAGATGATCATCCCCCACAATACTCAAGTGTATTAATATCCTAGCAAAACACTTATCTGACTCTATTCCTCTTAAAATATCAGCAATAGGTGTTTTGTCTTATAGGCTCATTTTAGACATTAAACACCACAAGGATAATCAGTATGGAAATTCTTGCTTATGGGAATTACAACAAATGAAAAAATCTTATATTTGTGCTGTTGGGATTATGAAAGAGGCAAGAAATCTGTTAACTTTTGGCTTGTTTATATTCCTTCATATAATGTTTTATTGTTTACTTGCTAAGTAACTAGCTAAACAAATGGCTAGTTAGCTTACTTCACACAAAACACTGTACTTTCCCCTTGGTATGGAATAGACTTTGATCTGCTTTTATTACTATTTTGTACTGTAATATCTTTTAATACTGTTATTTATTCATAATTGTTTGCTTGACTATTGTTGTTGTGTCTGTTTTCTTTTACTATGCAAACATGCACCCCCCCAAATTTACTTGTACACCCTTGTGCTGATAATAAAAGGCAATTCTATTCTATTCTGTTGATAAATAAAGTGACAACCTATGTGTGTAGCACATTTTACATAGTGGGTCTTTTTACCTGAACACTGGACATAAACCCAGAGGATCACAGGATCTGGATCAGACACAGGCTGCAGATGAGTCTCCAGGTGTTGGTGAGTTCATTACCATTTCTGTCGAACAGCCTGACGCGAATATATTTGAATCTTTTACTGAGCAAATGTCATAACTGTCACAAACTCATATCACCTCCAAATACTGATAAATAGTTTGGAGTGAATTCAATAAGTTTGATTTTGATTTTTGTGTCATTCATTCATCACAGAGTAAAGACTTTAACTAACACCCGATCACATTTTAAAATGGAGTTCAAAGCTCTGGTCCTACAGAATATAGTTTGACCTCAGCCCCAAAGTAAAACTAAATTAACAAGTGGTGCCAGGCACAACATACCCTGCCCCTCGCATGTATTGTAGCTTATTTTGGCATAAATCCAGCTGATGTCATCATGTCTATACGTGTGCTGATGTCAACATATCAACTGACTTTATATATGTTCCAAGTTTGAAGTAAATTGAAACAAAATGTATGTTTTTACAGACATTTGAAATTTCGCCCATTATAAGTAAATATGGAAAAAAAGTTTTTAAAAATTCATTTAAAAAAAATTCAAGTTTGGCCTACTTTTCCCAAAATGTAACCACATATTTTGTGGGTCACTGTCAATCTATAAACCCAATTTGGTATGAATTCAACCAATACTTTTGCTGCTACAGACATGTGAAATTTCATCCATTGAAGTAAATGGGAACAAAAAAAAGATTTTAAAAATTCATTAAAAAAATTGAAACTTTGACTTACTTTTCCCAGAATGTGATCAGAACTATTCTGGGTCACTGTCAATATATAAACCCAATTTGGTAGAAATTCAACCAATAGTTTTGCAGCTAGCATGTTGACAAACAAACAGATCCAAAAACAATACCCCTTGGCTCTCATTTGGGGGTTTGGGGTAAAAATGAATCCCTCTTCACCTCTTCATGACACCAACCCTAAGACTTATAAGGACTTAACAGCAGATCATAAAAATAAGCACTTTTTTTTAATTTCTGAGATTATAGTAAGTTTAGGTTAGTTTATTTGCATATTACAGCATAACAATAAAAATGTAAAAAGATAGGAGAGGTTGGAAACCAAATCTCCTCATGTATAAAAGCTATATAAAAAAAAGATCATAGAGCTCCTCAAAATACTAGCTTTAATATAGCATAATAAAAACATTGCATCTTACATAGAGTCTTAAGTGTAAAAATTGTAATGCAAGGAAAATACAAGCCAAAATAAATTTGTCCATGATTAGAGTCCGAAGCAAGTATAATGTAGGTGTTGACTGAAGTGATGACTCGTGATATTTCACTGAATACTGGCTAAGGGAGATGAAAGTCCTTCGAGTGGTCTTATGGAATAATTGTGAATGTCTGAAGGAAACTTATACCCATCTATTAAAATATTCCCGCTCTAGACTTGAGTTACAGGCAGAGAGAAATTATATTTCTAGCTTTGGCACCCACTCCCTTGACAAAGAGAAAAATAAGCACTCAGTTGCTATGATACAGCTTTTATGCAAAACTCGTCAATGGTGTGTTAAGAGTTGGGAGACAGCCTTTAAACAACAGGCTTTTCCAAATAACTTAGCACTGGCAACACTCTGTAGTCGGGTCCTTGGAGCTTTAAAAAGAACGAGTGATTCACAATGAAAAATGAAAATAAATAAATAAATAAATAAAATAAGTAATAAAAAAAATCAGCTCGTACTCAACACCCCACAATAGTAATGAGTGTCAGAGTAGATTTGTGTAATGTTACAAAAGGCTGTAAATGCTGGGCTACTGTTATATAAGAGTGTTAAGTAACTGCCCATTTGCTGGCGGGGTGATGGTGGTTGTTCAACTACGGTGCTGTTCAGATACAGTATGTCACTACTGGCAGCATCCACTTCCCTAAGGCCCGACGCCCACTGAAAGGCTTTTCTTGGAGCCATGTCCCATAAGATGATAGAATTTACAGCTTGGACAGAACATTAATGACATCTGGTTGTACATTACAAGATGCCCTTTGTTTAGGAGTATGCAGAGAAATTTAGATTAAAAGAAATTTATCTGATTAATCGTGCTATTTCCTGTAATTAGTCACAATATAGTGCCAATTTTCTTTCATAAGACTGAAGTTTCTGATAAATCATATTTTAAAAATAGCGACATTTAAATTAAATATCACATTATAGGACAAAGATGTCATATATGCACTAATATCCTCCTGAGACATTAAATAGTACAGGTACTTTTTTTTATGAAATGCCCTTTGCAGTGGACAGCATTTTTTTTTTCTTACAGAGGACAGAAATGCATTGCTGGGTCACAGGGGGATATAATAATACTAATATTAACAGCAGAAAGCAAAAATTTTTCATCACTTATGTATTTTATAGTCATAATATAAAAATAACCTTACATTGTGTATCTATTATGGGATGGGTTACGGGGTTTTGTCTAGATTTCTGGTGGGTTTAAGGCTTGTTTTAGGTGTTTACCCATTAAAATATTATGTTATTTGACTAAAAACTGTGCATTCATTACTGTGTATTCATTTTCACATGACTCACATAAAAGCTATTACAGAACTTTGTGGTAGACTTAGATGAATAGATGGGGAAAAGTGGATGTCCTTCAGCTCAAAAATCATCCATTTATCAATAAAAACATAAAATTTTGCAGCATTATTAGTATTATCAATACTGCATCCGTCTATAAAAATGTGAAACGCTAGAGCAGACAGTAAATAAACAGACAAACTCGCTGAATCCCACTGGGGACCAACTGCAACCGTTAGACCTAAAAAAAGTCATTTTGTTAGATTTAATATTCTCCACACTGACTTCACATTAATTTAACTTAGGCAGTGCACTAAAGCATTATAATAGTATGGAAAACAAACCCTGCATTATTTTGCCTGTCCTTGTAGTGGTGATTAAGCAAAAGGGATTACCTTGTAAAAGGAGTAAACACTACCAAAACTTTTCAGAAGCCTACATGACTTATGGATGACCAATATTTGAGGATGGACTGTTAACTGGAGCGTAGATACTGTCAAAGTAAGCCCAACTGAAACCTATCTGCGTCTGTGGTGAATCAGCTGAATGTCTTAACCTCAACAGATTTACAAGTGACAGTGCAAAGTCACACTGATAAATATTCATATCCTCTCATTTATATTGCATCTCCTTTCTCCCTTTGGTTTGCTGGCCAAGCACAGCGAAAAAGCCACAAAGAAAAATCTGTTGAGCGGAATTTTGTAAAGAATATAATGAGCTTCAACAGTGATCATAGACTAGCAGCCTGGTGTAAAACTAAATTAAAATGTAAGAATAAAACATCTTACATAGTGACAAAAAAAAAAAATGCATGAACTGTGCCACCCGGACAATGACCAGATGCTGAATTTGTTTATTAGCATTTGTTTACAATCTGACATGTCTGGCAGCTTTCACTGTAATCTGAAGCTGTTAAATGATTGTCTGAAAACACGCTCGCTGTGCTGAGCCATCCAAACGTTAAACCTGTCCTCCAAGTCGAGGGTGCAGAAACCCAATCTGCCCTCATAATACCACGCCATTACTGACGGAACTAATGAGTTAGTAAGAGGAGTCATGTGAGGATCCACTTCAGGGCGAGGAACGACATGCACAGATTGCCCTGTACAGACGGACTATAGTGGAGTTTAAAACCACAATAGACACTGAAAAGAAAATAAGAAGATGGTACAACTCAGGTTACATGACAGCTGATTTATGTTCAGAGCCAAGAGTAAGTCAGTAGTAAAATAAATGGAACAGATATGGAAAAGTCTACTCCTTGGTTCAGTGGAGGTTTCAACTTCAATAAATAAGAAAGATCAGTACAGCTTAGAAAGAATAAAATGTTAAATATATGCAGTTTATTTTATTTTCATTCACCAAAAACTCTTACAGCGTATTTCAGTCTTTCGTAGCTTTACTTAATTGCACCCATGTACATTTTTAAGTTATTACAGTACATTTTATCACTACAATTATTGAATGAATGAAATATTCTGCTGATTTGTTTAAGTCATGTTCTGACAATTATAAATAGTATAAAACCACAAATAAAAGTCTTTTATGTCTTATACATTTTCATCTTGTTTAGTAAGTGTTCAGACAGCACAATTTTTTTTTCTTTAATTTTGAACAGAAAATGAAAAAATAAGCATGAAATAGGAAACTATGTGTGTGTTTTGATGTTTTGTTTTGCATTTTACATCAGTTTGGTCTTGTTGCGTACATTACCTTGTTTTAGTTTCGTCTTGTTTTGTCATTTTTTAAATAACCTGGTTTCTTTAATTCAACAAAGGATCAAAATTTTCTTTGACATTTAGTGTCATAATTATTATTTTCAGTGAACTTCAGCATTCATTATAATAATATTTCTGGCCACATCACTCAGCCTTGGTGCTCATATTTATCTTCTGTAAAGTATTAGGCTTATATAATACTACAAAATTATAACTGTATAATAGTATTTGTTTTGAGGAAATACATGGATTGGCCTTAACAGAATCAAAACTTCCTCCCTGTTTTTCTTGCTCTATTTTACTGGAGTACTTTTTAATGTACTGGACACAAAGCTATTTATAAATAATATAAAGGCCACTGTTATGAAAAAACCTTGTTTGTTACTGTTGTTCCATTACCTGTTGTCAGCCACCCAGTCATGTTAAGAACATAGTCAAATCTTTCCACATTCCCCAGGAGGAATCGCACAAGCTTGTGTTGATTTTGCACCAAAATAATAATAGCAGCAGCAGCAGCAGCAGCAGCAGCAAGCAGCAAGCAGCAAGCAACACTCCATTACAGAGAGCTGAGGGAAAAGAAATCAATTGGAGGAATAAGACTCCCCGGAGAGCAGCCAATTAAAGACAAAGGGGAGGTAGAGAAACTCTTACGAGACCCGGGGGTTTAAAGTCCCGAGCCAGGGGCTTTAGGGACTCAGTCAACGGCAGGGGACCTCAGATGGAAGCCAACTCCAGATTCTGTGGGTAAAGCTTTCTAAAACATTTCTACTGTTCCAAAAATCCACTCATGAGGCAAACTGTTAAGCTTGGGGCTAAACACACCAGCATTTTCTACATTTTACAAGAGAGGAAAGGTGAGAACAACGACGAAAAGAGGGCTTGTTATTGTGATAAAGGACTATTGCCTATGACAAACTGCAATCCAATATGTCACGTAAACAGAGGGCTGATTGTACAGCCGGGCAACGAGCCATTTGTGACACGGGGAAAAACAGCAGCACCATCTGTGCACTGTGACCTCATGTGTTCAGAGATACATCTTACAAATCAGAAAATATATGACATGGTTAGTTTATTAAAATGATCGATGAAGTAGAAGGCCTGTGGAGAAAGCATGTGGAGTGCATAATTCCTCAACAGTGACAATAATGTAATGTTATTTTGAGGTAGAAACGTGCAGCATTTGGTATTTTATGCTCTACTGCTACAGTTTAGTCAATAATAAACCTGCTGACATGATCTTTGAGTTACCTGTTTCTAATGTCAGTGGTGAAACTAAAAATATTACATCATCTGAAAGCTATAACCCAAATACAGCAAGTAAAATATATAATTATGACCTAGATATAAACAAACAGCAGTGAAACCATCAATTTTAAAGGTTAAACCTATACTGTCTGCCTGTCAGGAGTGTATTGTAGTCAATACAGAGCAGGTGGAAATTTCCAGACGGCCATGTTCCTCAGAGACATCCTGTAGACTACAGGTGAACACAGCAGAGCTATAAACCCGCTAATGCAAGCCCTGGAAAACCCCGTATAAGGAAGGCACATTAATCTAAGATGCATAATACAAAGTAAACATATATCCTAGCAGCGAAAGTGGCAACTTAAGAAAACATGAGCAAGTCATGCAAATAATCCTTGGCCTTCAGTTTAAGGCTGTGGGAGTTGTGGGTAGTTTAAAGGCACAAAGCAATATTAGTATGCAAGACAATTCTGTACAAAGTTAAGGTTTTTGTAAAGTGGTCTACGAGCCCGTAAAGTGATTCAGCAGGAGTCCAGCTGCTGCATACTCAAGCAGCTGCAGCTATGGTCTATGGACAGCTGATGCTACAAACAAGCAAGTCCCTTCTCAGGAGGAAACCAGGCTTTCAAGGTCAATCAAAAGAATGCATAAAGATTCATTGGGTTCAACAGACTTCCCTCTTTGTGTTTGTGTGATTCACCTTGTGGTCATATTTCTGACTTTGAGTTGGAGGGTTGAATTAACTTAGTGCTGGATGACTGCAAGGGAATCGAGGAATCGCATGAGTCAGCATGTTAAACTTTCACAGAACAACTGGGAAAAAAACAATAACAAAGGACCTAGAGTTGAACCTTGGGGTACACCACAAAACACACTGACTAGGGCTGTGTTACACTGTCAAAACCTCATATCCCAATGAGGATGTTTTATATGTAAATACATATCTCAATATAGCATCTCTTCAGTAAATTCTAAGTATAAACATTTTCTACTAAACTGAAGACATGGACTAGCCTACTTCTTATTACTTTCTGAATTCATCATTACCAGTCAAAGAAAATATGACATACACGTAGGCCTGTTAGTTTACCTAACTGCCAGTGTTCCATTGACATAAGCTAATAGCAACTGTGATTATAGTCGTCATTCACCTGTATAAAAACAGCTTTGACTGACATTTTGTTGATAAAGGGTTTCACACCTTTCTCTTGCTATGGTTTAATGCCACCTGAGTGGATTATCAGTCATTTCTTTGTCTATTTCAGTAATAGCTTGGTTATATTTAGGGTTATTTATGTAAAATCTGTCCTGATAACTTTTTACAAAGCCCAAAGGGAACACAGAAATTATTTTTTAATTAATGTGTTCTAGTGTTTAATCCTAATAAATATTTCCAGTTATTCATTAGCTTTATTGTAGGTCTTCAATTTTATTATTGTTGGGATAAAATGAACAGAAAGAGACAATTAAAATGTTCTTATTTTAAATTAATTTAAATTATTGTTAATCACAATAATTTGGCTATTAATTGTGACAGCTTTAAATTCATGCATGTAACTTATGATACATTTGTAAACAAAACTGATATAGCAGTAAAATGCGAACACAGACAATTCAGAAAGGAAGTTTTTTTGTTACCACTGTCACCAAGTGTTTGCTCCTGGAGGATTCTGTTGTGTTCAGTAAATTAGCTTGAGAGTCTGGTTTTGACCAGCTCTATACATAGTGTCATGAGACAAATTCTGTTATGATCTGGTGCTATATAAATAAAATTTGATTTGATAATTGGTGACATAATTCCAGTCATATCCAAAAACTATTTCTCTCTCACCATTGACAGCAGTTCCTATTTTTTTTTGTATGTAAACATGTAACATTATCAACCACTTCAATGAAATGCTTAATGTGATGGTCGAGGGTGAGTGTTTAAGTTAGGGTTATGGATACAGTATCACACCTAGAAACAGCTGAACATCTGTTGAAAACTAACTTTGAGGAGTGTAATTTGGAGTTTTTGTAACATCTTCCTCAAATCAAATCCCCTGAACTGGAGTGGGTGAGCATAGTATTTGTGTTGGCACACAAAAACACTGTAGGAGTCTTACTCAAAGTATTAACAGTGTGTTAGTGTGAGGGGACGCCGGCTGTGTGTGATACAGAGAAAGAGAGAGTAAAGGAAGGAAAGAAAAGCGAGGAGGAGAAGCACAGTGTCAGTTCACATTTCACAGCTCCCATTATAGCTCTGACATAGGCCGGTGCTGAGGCCTGCTTCTCCCATGTGGTACATACTGTCCTTACAACATACACTGCACACACACAGGCCGACTCAATGACAACTTTATAAAAATGAGTGTCAATGTCTGTGGGCCACGCTGATCAAACTCCATCTGAGTGGCTGTATTGATTTCTGGAGTGTTGACATCGTCCCCGGCATAGTAGCAGGGCACCCAGTTGGCAGGAAACTCACAAACCGCGCTGTCCAAAGGGTGACACCTGTCCAGCAGAGTGGTGCAGGACATGATACCCGTGATTATATGTCCACTTTGTGCAATGCCTTTCTGTCAGACTCAATATTTAGTCAAATGCAAAGAAGAGGAACCACTGTGCAAACCCAGAGGAACATAACCTGCAGGAGTCAATTCCACAATTTTACTAAGCAAATATATGACAGACGCCTCTCACTTACTGCCTCTGACTACACTCATAGAATAGTTAAATCATTTCTAAGATGGGTTTCTAAGCTCATCCCCAGTGACCTTCAATGCAGTCCCATCTCTGTGACCATGTAGAATACGATAGAATCTTTATTGTCATTGTAACAAACTGAAAGAAATTAAAAGTGCCATCCAATCTGTGCATCACATAGAAACTACTATAAAAATGAGGGCTGTCAAAATTAATGCATTACCACAGAGTAATACATCATCATGATTAATCTGATGAAACATTTTAACGCAATTAACCCATCTGCACCACAGAATGACTCTGAACGTCTCTGGCAACACATTTTGGGCAGTTTGTCCAAGTAAAGTTAGCGTCACACATGCGCAAATGGGCAGTTGGTCCGGTAGTGACAGGCAGCAGAACCGACCGATAAAGACGGAAGACGCTAAACCGCACATTGGCCCTCTGGATGTGAAATTTGAGTACAAAAAACCCCCAAGATGGAACAGTCAACCGACAAAGTATTATGCACACTCTGCAGGAAGGACTTTTCTTGTCACAGAGCCACTTCCAGCTTCAAATATCACATTAACATGAAGTGTACATTAGTCGGGGATTCTGCTAGTACTTCAGCTAACGCGTCACCCAACTTGCTTTCTTAAGTCTGTCTGCTCATGCAAAATGAAACACGAATAACATAGATTAAAAATGAATATTTAATCGAAATTAATCCACAACAACCCTGCAATTAATCTGATTAAAAATTGTAATTGTTTGACAGCACTAATGAAAATACAAAAAAAGCAAATGAATTAAATAGGTAAACAGTTAAAATTAGGAAATGTACCCTCTGCACTGTGAACTATCGGGTAGATCCAAACAATAATTAAAGTAAAAATTACACAAGTAATATAAAAATTCCCACCCTGCAACATTCCTTTGGGTCGAGCGGCATAATGATATGTTTCAGTTTTGAGCATGTAAGACAGCAGATAGTCCTATCAAAACTAGGTCTAAACTACAATAATAATCATCAAGCTGTGGTTAAAATTTTACATAAAAATATGTGCAATTAAATCCTGTTCATGTTCATTTTTCTGTTAATTATACTGTAAGGCTAATTAAAGGCATTAGCCATTTAAAAAGGTACTGAACATATGAGCATACAAATAAAAATGCATTTCTGTTCCTGTTAGGCTTTCTAAACAAAATCTCATGATCTTAGCCTGCATGAGATCTGCTGTTCAGATGATTGTACATATAATGTCATCAAATAGAAGGCCTATTGAAACTTTCCAATTCAGCTGTCTTTCATTTTAAGTGGCAGGAGTACCAGTATATTACTAATGGCATTACTGGTGCTTGGCTAACATGTTATTTAAGTCCTTGAATATATTGATTCTTTCGCATCTGTCTTCAGTAAAGTGTTCAGTTTTAGTCCTTGTTAACTTGGAGCATTCCTGTAACATTTAGTTTTACTGCTGTTGAAGACATAACATGGAATGACATTTTATAGTTAATAATTATAAGTCTGCGAGTTGTTGATCTGGTTCTTAACTCTGACGTACCACGAATCTCATTTACACTGATGCTTTAGAGTTAGAAACAGTTTTTGAGTCACTATAAATTTCCACAGTGGGAAAATTAGGCCACAGTTGAAGTAATTAATGGGTCACATATGTATATACAGTTACAACATGTGGACTGGAATTTATTTCATCTGGATATTGTCAAATGTTGCAAGTATTCTGTCCAAAATTACACAGAAATGCAAAGTTTCAGGTTGGAAATTATCCGGAAATGAACAGCATGAGGAGATTCATGATTCAAGATCATCATATGATATTTTGACCAATGTGACATCATGACTCGCATAAATATACACGCCACTTTTAACTGGTGTGTTATCTGTATGCCTTATAAGCTTTCCGCGTGTATGTTCACACTGCATCAAATACCACACACTGAGCGTTTGGATTATGTAAACTGGAGATCTGGGCGTAAATTGACACACGATCAAATAAGGTTGAATAACACCCGAAATCTCGAAAATGCGTACATATAGCTTGCCAAATGCCATAAGAACTGGCATGACATACAACACAGTTTCATGAGATCAGTCTTTTTTGACGATCTCCACTAAAGTTCTAAACTATCCATAACATCTGATAGATAATATTATTCTTGTAAACTAGAAATACTGACTTTGGAGGGACATGATCACTTAAAACATAGAAATTATTGTTGTATATACTTAATATTCTTAATCACTAATTGATGTTTAGTAATTCATATTCATTTATTTTAGGTATTTATTACTCTGAGTGTTCATCCAGTTTGCAATAAAAATCAAAGTTAGTTAATATCAGACATATATAAAGCATTTTCAGGCTTGGTTTTCAGTATGTTGGCATCAGCAAATTAATCAGCTTTATCCACTCCAAACTATCATTCGAAATCCACTAACAGTCAACCTCTAATAGAACCATAATTATACAAAGCCTGTAATTGAAATACAAAACGCCTCTATGACAATGACGGAATAAGCTAAAAATACAACGTGCTCTGGTAAAAACCACAGCCAATCAGTGATAAAGAACACCAATATGGTGACCTTTTCAGGGTGCGGTGATGCTAATGGATGCGCATCAAAATGCAGTCGATCACACATTAGAAGTTAAGCACGTCAAGAAAACGGTGGCACTAAATCTTCACTCAGGTGATGTTAAACCATATGGATGTGCAACAATAAGATGTTTTTAAAAAGCACCAGTCAAACCTCCAATTGTGGGAAAAAAATGACAAAATAGTGGTAAAATATGAGATTTGTCTTCATCACGATGCTAAATGATCACAGAGAGATCAAATAAATATGATCAGGTGATTCTGTAGTAACTGTAAGTGGCCTGTTTTGAACCAAATGAAATAAAAGGATTTATACGGATCTGCTCAATAAGTAATTTTTGATCATAAAGTAGTGATAAACCAATTACTGACGATGCACTTTTACAATATCAGTAAAACCCTCAACACCCAACATGAGAACATCATGTAGTGGCTTTACCTTTATCCACTACTACGTTGTGAAAGGGTTCAACCTGTTGTATTTTCGACGCGTGCATAAATGAATGTGCGGCTGGGTTTCTTTGTCTTCTTTGGATATGCCAATCCATTTATTCATCAATTTTAAGTCCAAGAGTTCATTATAAGTCACAATTGTCTTTCCATATTCTTTCTAAAAATAAACAAAATAAGCTCTTTAACACAAAAGAAAACATTGAAAACGCCGACCAACTCAATCCACGGTTTCACGGTCTGAAAATTGTTTGAGGCTGTCTTCACACACCCCGCCCACCTCACACAGCAGGTATATGTAAGTTTGTCACACCCATACCAACACCCATGATGAGATGTACCTATGGCGATCATCACAGTCACACCCTCTAAACAATAATTAAATTAAGGTCAAAATAAAAAAGAGGAATAAACAAACAAAAATGTATTTTGGCTCCAACTCATCACTATATTAAATATCATCTAAAATACAATACCTCCAGTATAAGATGAGATCTGACAGTGTTATTGAATCAAACTTTATGTATTTCATAAACACATTACAAGTTTTGTGTTGATTGTATTGTTCTAATAAGATTTCTTATGTTTTGCTGTAAATGCAGGGTTTTGTCCCCAAATGAGGCAGAGAAACTAACATCATCTTCAATTGAGTGAATAAACACGAGTACCAAGAAAATTACAAGTATCGTATGAAATCTACATGGTAATTGATTTTACTGTTACTTAAACAAACACTTCATTGAGTAGACTGAGCAAAATCACAGAATTTATGACAAAGCTGTGATCACATATTTACCGATTATCACAAAACAGTATTATGTTTTGGAAGGATTAATGTGCACATCACTGGACTGGTTAACAAAGTTTAATGCCCTTCTTTCTACCCCAGTGAAGTTTATTTTTTGTCAGAAAATAATGTTTTCTATTGAGATACCCATCAGTTGACGGAGGTGGAAGGAAACTTCAAATTGTATATTGAGTCTAAATATTAGTATAGTAGTTTGCTACTACTACTACTACTACTACTACTGCTACTGCTACTACTACTACTAATAATAATAATAATAATAACAACAAGTGGTGCCAGACAGAACAAACATCACCCCTCGCATGTATTGTAGCTAATTTTGGCATCGATCCAGCTGATGTCATCATGTCTATGCGTGTGGTGATGATATCATATCAACTGCCGAGTTTGAAGTAAATTGAAACAAAATTGATGTTTTATAGACATTTGAAATTTCGCCCATTATAAGTAAATGGGGGGGTGTGTAAAAATTCATAAAAAATGTGAACTTTCATCTACTTTTGCCAAAATGTAATCAGATCTCTTCTGGGTCACTGGCAGTCTATAAACCCAAATTGGAATTAATTCAACCAATAGTTTTGCTGCTAGAGTGTTAACAAACAAAGAAACACAGAGACAAAAAAACCCAAGACAAACAAACCAAACCAAAAACAATACCCCTTACCTCCCCTTCAGGGGCGGGGTAAGAATAATAATAATACATAAGAAGAAGAAGAAAAACAAGAAAAAGAACAAGAAGAAAAATTGTTGTCAGTCTCAGTCCTGAAAAAAACATTCATCCCTGACATGAACTATAAATAATCAGATCGATGTAGTTATTCGATCTTTGTTTTGGTTTCAACCCTGTCTTTTTTAGTTAAATGTTAGTTTCCACCCATATTTTTCTAATAATATCTGTCTGGGCAGTAAACACTATCTAAGAAGGAAAGATGAGCACATCTTACCCTCTCCAGACAAACTGCAGCAACACAACAGACACATAACACATTACAATATACTCTTGAGACAATGGGATGTGGGATTCAGAGAACGCTGAGACCAGCTGTGAACCGATAATCCACGCTGACATGTTGCTTTAGTCTGTGGCCTGAGAGCTTTCAAGTTACCTTTGTGCAGATATACTCTGCATGTACATACATGGGAGTGAGTCTCAGACAGGTTCAGAGGTTATAACGCAAACAGTTGATGTAGCTGAAATAAAGACTAGACAAAACAACTACAGGTTTATGTTATTCCATAATTTTAGAAGGATATGCTTCAGTTCAGTTTCCAAACAGTCACCGGTGCTGCTCCAGGATGAACCGACTGGCAGAGGTATAGTCCAGCTCTGTACTTGTCCTGCAACTCAGGACTATTTTCCTTGTCTGTGTAAATTCTCATTTGTCCAGGTCATCGTTCATCCTTAGGTTGTTTTCAATTGGACTGACTTTTTGTTCCCATTTCATCTCATGGTTAAGTCTAATGACGAAGCACTTTGAGATTCCTTTGAATGAAATGTGCTTTATAAATGCCATTTATTTATTATTTTAAGTCTCCTGGATGTGAGACGAAACATTTATAAACAACAAAAATAGTCCAATTGAACTCTGAAAACAACCTAAGGATGACTAGTTTCATTGTTGATTAATCTATGGTGTATAAAAAGCCAGAAAATGCTGAAAAGGGTTTCCAAAAGCCTGTGAAGATGCTCTCATATCTCACATCATGTCTACTTAATTCCACAGGCTAAAGAAATTCAGTTTACCATCAAAGAAGATGAAAAAAAAACAGAAAATATTTGTATTTGAGGAACTATTTTTCTTACACCATTAATCAATTATCAAAACAGTCGAGATCTAATTGATTAATCGTTGCAAATTTACTCCATACATTTAAATATCAGTAGGGATGGATCGAGATTTAAATGAATCATTTAACCTCATTTTAATGCATTTAAATTAGAGCTGCACAAATCTATCACAATATCAGCCTATGCAAATATATAACTGCAAAAAGCTGCAAGTTAAAAAGGTGAAGCTATACGAGGATTAAAGGTTATTTTATGGCAGAAATCAAATAAATAACCTGTAGTCTGGTGATATTTTGGATGCATTAACAGTGAGCAGAGAGCTCTGCAAAATACAACTTGGCTTTTAGTATGTTTGAGTTGGAAGAATATGCATGTAATTTATGCATTTTCTTTGACAATACACATATCAGTGTGAGTTTTCAGCAGCCTTGAATTACAGTATGTTAAGCATAACTCTCTGCATAAGGTGATTTCCTGGAATAAAGTATGGACTGTCCACTAGACACACAGCAAATCCCCCAAAACAGCAGCTGGACATATGAGGAAGGAGTCTGACTTTAAATCACTACAAGAATCAAATCACAATATCAGACTGTGCATTAATTTAACTGCAAATGGTGAATATGTAGGAGGATTTAGGGTGATCTAATTCCAAAAATGACAGATATAACCCATTGTCTGGCAATATTTTGGATGCATTAACAGTAAGCAGTAAACGGTGCACAATACAACTTGGTTTTTTCTATGTTTGATCCTAGTTTATGTCTGAATTGGAAGAAAATGCATATCTTTAATAACCAAACACAAATGGGAATAAGACTTTTTCATCAAATCATGCAGCCCTTATTTACAATATGTTTAGTGTAGTACTCCATAGTAGCTCTCTATATGAGGTGATTTCCTGGAATTATGTATGAAAGGTCCTCTAGAATGACCGCAGAAGAAAGCAAAAACCCTGCTGGACACATGAGGAATGAGTGTGACTTTAAATCACTACAAGAATCAAATTACAATATCAGAATGTGCAAATGTATAACTACAAAGGACTGCAAGTTAAAGGTGAAGATGTGAGTGGATTTAGGGTTATTTTATTGCAGAAATGAAAGAAATAGCTGTTATCTGGTGATATTTTGGATGCATTAAGAGTGAGCAGAGAACAGCGCACAATACAACTTGGTTTTTTCTCTGTTTTATCCTAGTTTATGTCTGAATTGGAAGAAAATGCATAACCAAACACAAATGGGAAAAAGACTTTTTCATCAAAATCATGCAGCCCTAATTTACAGTATGTTTAGTGCAGTGCTCAATTAGTAGCTGTCTATATATGTGGTGATTTCCTAGACTAACATATGGACTGTCCTCTAGTAAAGACCCAGGGTGATTCAGGTGGATGCACAGCAAAAAAACACCCAAAAACAGCAGCTGGACATATGAGGAATGTGTCTGACTTTAAATCACATAATTAGATGCTACAGGTTCTCCACCCTTTTACATCACGAGATCCATTTTACTCCTGTGTTTCTTACATAACAGAACATTGTGTTGTCTGATTCCTCAACAAAAGGAAAACAGTGAAATGACATGGGCTTAATCCTTGGGCCTAAATGCATACTCTTGCAGTGCTAACATGTACTGGAGTGAAATTTAACTAGTTCATCCAGATTATGGTGTTGATCCAATGGGAGGAAGAGGGTCTTCGAACCCAGATTGGGAAACCTCTGGATTATATAGGAGGAAAGGGGAGACAAAAGGCTTTAGCTTGAGTGTAGCTGGGGGCCGGGGGAGAGTGAAACACCCCCAGTTTTCAATGAGTCCGCAATGTATATAAGCTAAGCTAATGTTCAAGATAGGCTAAGCATCATCATATTCAGCTATCTATATACACATGTTGGCGATGATAGCTGCAAAAATAACACTCCCGACCCAGACTATTCATAAATCAATGGTTCCTCCGTGGAAAAAAAAAAAAAAAACCATACCTGGTCAAGTGGGAGGTTGATAATCTCGCTGATGGGCTGCAACAGAGTGGACCCGGTGCAGGATGCTGTGGTTTGGGTCGCCATGCTCGGTCGGTGTCCGTGAATTCTTGCCTCTCCTTAACCCCCGGTTCACGTCGCTCCCCTCGGCCGCTGCTGCTGCTGCTGTTGCTGCTGCTGCGATGATAAATCCTCCTCTCTCTCCGCGACTGGAAGCTGTTGTTGCGATGGACTGGACGGTTGTCATCCACGGCTCACATCCAACAAAGCCCTACAGCACCGAAGCGAGAAACACCCTGCTCGCACCGGCTTCTTCGGCTGTGACTAGCTAGCTATCAGCTGTAGGAAAAGAATGAGTTCAATATGGTGTTGAGAGTCAGCAGTCCGAAAAAGCGCTAATACTCAAGATGTTTCGATTAAAAGACGATCTGTGTTGTGTTTTAATGAGCCAGCACTTAAGCATTACTGAAATTAACATTTAATTTGAGTTACAATGTCGGTTACTAATAAAATAAAATGGTTTACCTCTTTGTTTGGTAGCTAGCTAGTAGCCATTAAACTAAATCAAGATTATTTGTAATGTTAGTATGTCAACAGCAGTCAAAAAAATATATATCCAAAATACTCATGCAATTGTGTTATTGTAAGATAGAAATAACATTCACATTCAAATGTAGAATTAATCTTTTTTGTGTAAAATTCACTTAAACAGTTAACGATAGTGTTAAATTTCACCTATTTAGCTTGTAGCTAGAAAGTTGAATTTGTAATATTAGCATGTTAGCAGTCGAAAAAATTTACTTTTTGTAATTTTTTTTATTTTTTAATGACATTCACTTTCAAATAAAGAGGAAAAAAGCTCAATGTAAATTTACTTACCAAAGTTAAACAATTAACAATAGCGCTAAAGTCACTGTTCACATCTTTAGCTTGTAGCTAGCTAGCAGTCATTTAATTACAGTGATTCGTTTGATTTGAAATATTAGCATGTTAGCAGTCTAAAAATACTTTTAAGACCAAAACGTTAATGCATTTTCTTTTTGTGTTCTGTATTTATTAGATGAAAATAGCATTCAATTTCAATGATAGAGTCCTGATACATATTTTATTAAATATTAAAGCAAAATAGCTATTGAATGTAAAATTTACATAATAAAATAGCAGCTAACAATAGTGCTAAAATGTTGCCCTTAAATTTCACAACATGTAGGAGCATTTGATACTTTCCAGTATATATTTTATGAAAAAGTCATGATATTATGTTTATTTCATTGCTCAGCTTTGCGGAAGCTATGTTTTCACGAATTACTGTTTAAATTGCATGATGGGTGTCCATGAGGTATTCTGATATGCTTGTGCCTTTTTAAGTGTTTATTTCTAAGAAACACATTAGCAGTTAAATTATGCTTGGAAATATTTGTTTGAATAAGTTTGCCACTGCAGCCTCTTTTTCCATGTTTTTGTTAAATTAACTGGTATGAGTGTATAGCTAACTGTTTCTAGTTTCATTTTTCTACTTGTGTGAAAATATTCATTCACTACTATTCATCAATCTGTCTCATTAGTGTCCTGCCTGGATATGAGACAGTGGTTCCAACTGTGCTGGTTTAGGAGGTGAACTATCTTGCCGTCAGAGTATCTTTGATGCCAGTAAAAATGGTGAGTGTGGGTGGAGAGATGGCGGCCCAGCCTTCCATAAACCAGAAAATGAAGTCTATCAGCCCATCCCACCTCTGAGAACATAAGGGGGTATGCATGTATGTACAGTGTTGCAGAATGAGCATGTACATGTTACATGTGGCGCCCACCTCTCACACATATGCAACATTCCATACGTGAAGGGAAAAGTGTGACGTCAGCAAGGTATTTTAACACTGGGTGGGAAAGAACCAAGGGCAGTTATCACACAGGTTATTCAAGAAATCAAAAACCGATACAGTAGAAAAGACTATTTTAAATATTATTAACTTAAATCTGTCATCTACTAAGTCGTACTTTAAATATTATTATTATTTTTGTTGTTGTTGCTAAAATTTTCAAATGACCAGAACTGTTAAATTTATCATCACCCAAGTCTTTTTTTTTTTTTTTCTTTAAACAATTTTGACTTTTTGATAAACTTCCTCAAATGAGTTTTTTATGTTTCTTGAAAAATCTGAAAAAAAAAACAAAAACAAAATAAACTTATTTCTATTTTAGGAAGATGACTATATGTGCAACATATTGTACTTTTTTATACAGTGGTTTTTATCTTGTGATGTCTTCTAAATCATATTAAACCTGTCTTCTACCTTGTTTTATGTTATTTATTGTTTATTTTTTCCTTGCATCTTTTATACCTTCATTGTTTTGTTACGTCTTACCCATATATTTTTTTAAAAATCCTGTCAATTTTTCTTTTGTCGTTCTTATTTTCTTTTTTGTTTAGTCTTGTTGCATGTTTTTCCTTTCTATATGTCATTTTTAAATGCTGTTTTTCATCTTGTTGCATCTTTTACGTCATTTTTGTCTTTTTATGTCGTTTGCATTTTGTTCTGTCTATTATGTTGTTTTTGTGTTGTTTCATTCTGTACGCCATCTTCCTCTTGTTGCCTCTTGTACTTCACTTTTGTCACTGGTATGTAAGATTTGAATACTACTATATTTAATTGTGCTGTAGAATATAGAAAATCCTTTGTCCTCAGACCTTTGGTTTGGATGAGGAAAACTATAACTGAAAGTATTTAGGTGTTACGACTGTCCAAGTATTACCTCCTGTGAATCAGAATCAAAAACAGTTTATTAATCGATATTATGACCTTCTGTGACCTTTGACCTTTCAAAGTCCTACTTCAACGTTGCGCTAGATCTTGACTCCTCTCTTATGTATAAAATTAAAATCAAACCAAATAAGTTTTGCCTGTAACATGATTTTGTAATTTTTTTTTTTTTTAACCATTCTAGTAAATAGGAATTTGCCCTGTCATTGACCTTTGACCTTGAAGAGGCCGGTCTGTAAACACCTGTAGTTATTGACAACAGACACACAAAGATGATGCAAAATTCTGGATGCTAGACTGCTCAAAAAAAAACAAAAAACAGACAAACTAACAAATGAAAACTCGTTTAGACAAAAAAGAAGAAAGAAAAGCATAACCTTCAATGCACAGGTTATGCAAATAAAATTAAATAGGATATAGCGCCCCCCAGTGGTCATGAAATGAAGTATTCTTTGTTTGATCCATTCATTCATCCTATCCTTTGGAGGAAACTATCACCTAACCATGGATTATTTTCCTGCACCAGACACAAAACTGCAATGCATTATGGGTGATATACAACCCTGAAGTCACCATTGTTGTTGTCCCTCCTTCAACACTCTAAAGGTCTCTCAAAGTTCACCTCAGGTGAGTGTAACAGAAATGCACAAGCACCAGAGTATATTTTATAGCACTGAATTTATGAAAACATAGCCTCAATTTAAATATATATATTTGTCTTATTTACTCATGAAAATTTTCTGTGTTCATTCATCTTATCTATTATGTTGTGGTGAGATTATAACAAAGCACTTGTACCTAAAGACTGTACTTAAAATTGAATATTTCCATTTATACAACCTTATATTACAGCTCTACGTGTTGTATTTTACTCACCTACAGTTCAGTGACTGCTTCAGTTCCTTTTCAGATTACAGTTATTTATATTATACCCATCCTTTAGCCTTTTTCTGGATAACTTTTTACAGGTCAGTATTCTAACAAACATATGCTAATCTTATAGAATATGAGGATTTGCTATAGTTTAAACTAAAAACATTTCATAAAGTCACTCAGATGAGCAAAAGATAACAAAAAAAAAAAAAAAAGCAGAAAAGTGAAGTGAAAGATGCAACTGCAGGAAGCAGATGTACAGAATGAAACAAAACAACAAGATGCATTAACCCATAAAGACCCAAACATCCATCATCCACCAGTACCATCTGCTGATGAAAACTGTTTAATACCTGTTGACCAATTAATCCTACCAATACATGTAAGTAAGTGGTGTAAAATGCAGTTTGTCGTCTTTTCATGGTCATCAGATATGATCCATTTGGACGTTCAGAGGCTCCATAGTTACCATGTAAACACCATCATCTTCTACAACATTGATTCACCAGTAAAACCCAATGACAGTGGATGGAGATGTTTGTGTTTGCATTCAGTCTTGGATATTTTTGCTGAAAAAGTCACTATTTCTTCAGTTTTCTCTGTTTTTGATATAATAACTCTCAACTTTAGTATGAGCTTTTATGAACATATACTGTATCATTGAATTAAATATAGGAAAATACATGATTTACACTGAAAAACACACAAAAAAAGAGGATAATATTATAATAAATGGTGATAAATCACTCAAGAAAAGTCAAATAAAGAGGAAAAAACTATTTTGGAAGTGCCACAAAAGTAGCACTGGGTCTTTATGGGTTAAAACAAAACAAGCTGTAAATGACATGAAAGACATAAAATGAGAATTATGTAAAAGATATAACAAGATGATAGATAGATAGATAGATAGATAGATAGATAGATAGATAGATAGATAGATAGATAGATAGATAGATAGATAGATAGATAGATAGATAGATAGATAGATAGATAGATAGATAGATAGATAGATAGATAGATAGATAGATAGATAGATAGATAGATGGATAGATGGACCATTCTGGTCTGCACTTATATTTTTAATATTTAGCCAACTTAGTTTGTGCAGTGCTATTCA
This sequence comes from Sphaeramia orbicularis, assembly GCF_902148855.1. Taxonomy (NCBI): domain Eukaryota; kingdom Metazoa; phylum Chordata; class Actinopteri; order Kurtiformes; family Apogonidae; genus Sphaeramia; species Sphaeramia orbicularis. The sequence continues at coordinate 21,657,607 of NC_043978.1, read as the reverse complement.
CCCGATGTCCCCTTTCCCCACTCCCCTCCGGGGGAGTGGCTACTTTTTCAGTTGTAACCACTTGGGAGCCAATGATGGCAGGATCTGCGCTGACCCATCTGTGTCCTGCCCTGTCCTGTGTCCTGACCCCCTCCCCCACCTGTCTGGATGGACGTCCTCGGCCTCACCACTGTGGATGGGCCTCCTCGCCCCTGCCTGTCTCATCCAGCGGGATGGACCCCCCATGTGTCCACCCTACTGCATCCTTGTAGACTAGAACTACATCTGCAAATGGACGTCCATCAGTCCTGGTGCATCTATAGCCTGTCCGTCCATGGGAGTGGATCTCTCCTTCACTGTGGTTCTCCCCGAGGTTTCTCCCTTTTCCCACTGGGTTTTGAGTTTTTCCTTGCCGAGAAGGAGGGTCTAAGGACGGGGGATGCCCTGGACACTACTCATTTTCTTGCTGTTCATTTGACTGTTGTTTACTCTAACTGACTCTGTAAAGCCCTTTGAGATAACCTTGTTGTGATATTGGGCTATACAAATAAAGTTGAATTGAAATTGAATTGAATGGATGGATGGATGGATGGATGGATGGATGGATGGATGGATGGATGGATGGATGGATGGACTTAATTTATTCCAAATTGGGAAATCACAGTGTAACAGTAGCATGACATTCATCCAATAGCAATAAAGTACCACAGCAAACATGTCTAAAAAAAAAAAAAAGAAAAAAAAAAGAAATTAAACAGAAGAGCAAACACTGTATACTGTACATTATAATTTATAAGTGCAAAAAGATCTGGATAGAATCTGGCTAATAATTGTAATGTGCTGAAATACAACTGTATCACATCACAGAAAACAAAAATGATAAAGAAACAAATAAGATACAACGAGACGGAACAAGAATATAATAGACAGAAAAACGAGAAAATGGCATGAAAGATGTAACAAAAACAACAGTAAACTACATAAAACAAGGTGCAAGACACAAGACAAAAAATATTTAAAAGACATAAAAAGATTAAAATGATGTAAATAGACAAACAACATAAAAGACATAAGATGGAAATGATGAAACAAAAATGAAATAAGACTGAATGTATTTTTCAGTGTCAGTGAGTGTAAATACAGTTAAATGTAATATACATACCTTGTGAAATGTTTTGAATGCAGAACATATATTTATAGTGCAGTATTTTACCAGTGTAATAATAGTACTTTACTTCTACTATTATGCTCTCAAATGATTATGTATTGGCCTCTGGAAGTGTATTAATTTCAACTTAATGCCCCCTGGTGGCCTCCCTCCATGCATTATAGTTATGTAACACATTGTTAATAGATATATTGTATTTTGCTGTGAGGTAAATGTTCGCCTCATACATTATTCAGAAATTAAGTTAATTAATAAAATGTCTTTATAGTGTGCTTATATTAAATTGAATGGTCAATTAACATCTAAAATTTAATTTATGTATATTTGCTTTAGTCTGCATATTATTCTTAACAAACTTTTATTGTATAATGGAATAATACAGTACATTTTCTGCAGTTTGGGCTGGAAAAAAGCAAAAAAATTAAGCTTGCATATAGTTGCAGTGGCCAGTAGAGGACAGCACTGACAAACCAATCTGATCTGCTTTCTGACTTTTGCATCAAAAGATGAACAAATAACATAATTACTGTAGATGATCATTCACAGGAGGACAACAAATGGAAGGGTTAGTTTAAGGATTTTGAATCAAATACTGTTGTTTAATTTTTTACATTAAATAAAAGTGTGTTCCATTGACATTTACTCTACATATGGTGTAAGGGCGCTTAAAACATGATGTAATAATAATAATAATGATGATGATGATGATGATGATGATGATGATGATGATGATGAAGATAATTTTTTATTTATATAGTACATAGTAAATGGCAGTGCAGCTGTAACAGCATTGCCAATTAACCAAACAATATGGACAAAACTAATGAGAACTGAAAAAAAATAAAAAATCCTAAGAAAGATAAATAATACAGGCAAACACAGATTTACAGAAAAACTAACTAACTTAGACACAAGTTCTATATCCTTCTTAAATGTAGTGTGGTAACAAAGTGACAATATGGAATATCAAAAGTAGATTTAAAGTGGAAAAAATAATCATGTGCATGAAAAACTGAGAGATTCATAAACATAAAAACTGAATTAAGTCAATGGACGTGTTATCATCTACTGAATAAGGATTTAGGTAATCATGTTGCATTAACACCCCACCCCCACCCCCCCCAAAAAAAAGAAGTTCAGAGGTATTACATCTCATTGTTGCCACATTTCATTTATTTACATCTACTATAATATTTTAAGAGCTAAATCAAATGTAAAGCCTTCGTTATGCCGTCTTTTTCACTTGTGTTTCAATTGTGATTTTTCATCAAACCACAAGAGTCAATTCTAGAGAAATGACAACATGTAAGACAACAATGACTGAAAACAATGACATTAAAATGAGCAGAATATGCATATTGTTTGGGTACATATGTTTACTACTACAACTGGCTTAACTTTAAATATGTTTTGTTTTGTTTTGTTTTGTTTTGTTTTTTTAGAAAAAAGAAGTTCACACTGAGTGCTGCACTGGGTGAAAACATTAAAAAAGTGAACATAGCAAATCAGATGTTCAGAACAGGGTAGAAAAATATCTTTAGCTTGAAATATATTTCATTGTTTAATATGTTCAATTTGATATCTGTTAAAACTACCTTTAGCCTTAATAAATAAATACTGCTTTTATTTATTGACACCATATTAATTGAGCCAGTCTCAGGTTAGTCCCAGATCACAAATGCAGACTCATACAGGGGTTGGACAAAATAATGGAAACACCTTAAAAAATCAACAAAATATAATTTAATATGGTGTAGGTCCGCCTTTTGCAGCAATTACAGCCTCAATTCTCCGAGGTATTGATTCATACAACTTGTGAATTGTTTCCAAAGGAATTTTAAGCCATTCTTCAGTTAGAATACCCTCCAACTCTTTTAGAGACGATGGCGGTGGAAATCGACGTCTTACTTGAATCTCTAAAACTGACCATAAATGCTCAATAATGTTGAGGTCTGGGGACTGTGCCGGCCATACGAGATGCTCAACTTCATTAGAATGTTCCTCATGCCATTCTTTAACAATTCTAGCTGTATGGACTGGGGCATTATCATCTTGAGGTGAAGGTGTTTCCATTATTTTGTCCAACCCCTGTATGATTCCTGGTGTGTAAATATGTGTCTCCGTGTCCACATTCTACATAATCTCTGATGAACGACCTCAGAGACGGGACAGCTGGGAGAGAACAGAGGCAGCACAGATGAAGAACGAGCAGAAGTTCTGGTTCCATTTATAATATCCGCTCTTCTTACCTCTGAGCTCAGAGAGGAAATGAATCTCCATCACATCCCAAATGAAAGGAAATATCTTGATCATCGATTGAGCTGCGACAAAGCAACTCAGGCAACTTGACAAGGCCGAGTTCCTTTAAATTGCATTACTTTTGCCTAGGTAATTGAAGCTTTTAGTCTGATTTCATTGTGTTGAACAAATGGTAGGATATTTTACCTGCTCACAGATAATCTCATAGAGCCTTCGTTTTATTTATTACTAAAGTCACTACTGTAAATGATGACTACAGAGAAGAATTTTAGGATAATATTCTGTCAGTAAGACCGACTTATGAACGATCGTTAGTGTTTGTTTCATTTTCTTCATAGTAAAGTGAGTCTGGTACAAGTACTGGATTGATAAAGTGAACCAATAACAGCAAGTCAAGCAGGAACGTGATGATGGTTATTATTTCGGTTCATTTTGCAATAGATGTTTTTGTGGGAAAAAAAGATAAATAAGGCTGGAGCTCTGACAGTTTCATTATATTTTAATGGTGCAAACAGACTTTTCAGTACTGCTTTGTTGTCATCAAAGCAGAGGACAGATGCAATATGCAAATAATGTATAAACAACCTCAATTTGTTGAAAATTATCATTAAAATTAATAATAATAATAATAATAATAATAATAATAATACCAAGGAAGTTTATCACTGTTAAAGAATGACACCCTGTCTAACGCATGTGAGGTGACACATCTTCTGTGACATAAACCCCCCAAAAAGGAAAAGAAAGACAATAAATACCAAATAATGGAAGAAGGAAGTAAATTATAAGAAATTATTCAAATAAATAGAATTATATAAATAAAGCAAATTTTAGATAAATGAAAACAATATAAGTGGATGAGAAGTAGAGCTAACATCATATACAGGGTGGGGAAGCAAAATTTACAATGAACATTTAGTTGTTTTTTCTCAGCAGGCACTACGTCAATTGTTTTGAAACCAAACATATATTGATGTCATAATCATACCTAACACTATTATCCATACCTTTTCAGAAACTTTTGCCCATATGAGTAATTAGGAAAGCAAACGTCAAAGAGTGTGTGATTTGCTGAATGCACTCGTCACACCAAAGGAGATTTCAAAAATAGTTGGAGTGTCCATAAAGACTGTTTATAATGGAAAGAAGAGAATGACTATGAGCAAAACTATTACGAGAAAGTCTGGAAGATACTATTAAAGAAGAATGGGAGAAGTTGTCACCTGAATATTTGAGGAACACTTGTGCAAGTTTCAGGAAGCGTGTGAAGGCAGTTATTGAGAAAGAAGGAGGACACATAGAATAAAAACATTTTCTATTATGTCAATTTTCTTGTGGCAAATAAATTCTCATGACTTTCAATAAACTAATTGGTCATACACTGTCTTTCAATCCCCGCCTCAAAATATTGTAAATTTTGCTTCCCCACCCTGTAAATACCAGAACAAAACTTGACTCTCTCGGAGGGAATTTGTCTTTACATCTGACGAGTTAAAGGAAACATTACAAATTCAGTCTGTCATTTATGTAAAGTGTATACATAGTATACATTGGGCCAGGTCAAAGCGTTGTCCATGTTTTTGGTAGGTATTGCAGTTTTATGTCCAGAAATGCAATTCTTTAGAGCCCTTGGAGTTTGTCTAACATAAAGTAAGCCTCTAAGGTATTTCAGCATGTGTACAACATGCATCCTGCTGTACTTAATGAAGGATTTAATGTAGGATCTGAGGATGCACAAGGGCCACAGTGAAAAAACACAGAGATTGAGTAGGGAACCAGGATACAATACTAGACCATACCGTACCGTGCCATACCGTACCATACTATACTGCACCGTAACGTAACGTACTGAACTGTACCGCACTGTATGATGCAACACGATACCATACACTGCTAATACCATGCTGTGCCATACCGTACCATACCGTATGATGCAATACTATACCATGCCATTCTGTACCATACCATACCACACCACACCACACCACACCATACACTTTACTATCCCCTTAGAAAACTATGTAAAAGAAATAAATGACATAAAACAAGGTACATGACACAAGACAAAAATGATCTAAAAGACATTATTTGATGAAAATTAAGAAGAAAGACAAGTATTACATAAATGGCATAAGATAGAAACAATGTAAAAGATGTAAGAAGATAAAATTACAGAAGACACTTTATTTTTGGGGGATATTTTGCTTGTGCATAGTGTATGCTGCAACCCATAGTACACAAATAAAAACATAGTATAACACATACAGAACATAAACAGTGCCTCATACACTGAGAACAAGTGTAAAACAAATATTGCACAGGTTACAGCAACATTATTGCACGGATAAAACATAAAAACATGATAAAACCATTAAAGCTGAAATTAAAAACAATAAATAATGTGAATGTGATAAATAATATTACAATAATAATCATTACTGATGGTGTTCTGGTGTCACGTCTGCGATCCAAACTGAGAAGCAACAGATTTTCACCTCATATTTTTTTAGTGATTTTCTGACTATATCACTTTAATAACACTGGCACACTTTATTTACTATGTATTTGTTTCTTAAAACTGCATATTCTATTAAGATTTCAGACCTACTGGCAATGCATGTTGTAATTTTATAATCCCAACTGATTTGTTAAAGAAGTGATATCAAAAACATGCACTTATTTTGCATAACAAAACAATTTTCCGAGCCAGATTTCGAAGACTGATTCAGCGCGGTAGGTTTATGTGTTTGTGTTGGCGAGGAAAGTGTGCAGAAGGATGTGCATATTGAATTATTTACTGTTGCATCACGGGGATTTGTGAAATTGAAAAGCATACTGAATGCAAAGAGTCGATGAATCTGAAAGAAATCCTGGCAAATTTTCCCAGATACTTGAGATAAGAAGAAGCTTGTGCAGTTAGTCGACACAGAAAATGATAATTCACATGATAATAGATGAGCGAAGGATACTGTTATTTATGTTGTGTATACATAGGCAGTTTGTGGCTTTTTTGAATGGACCACAACACTACACACTCCCCTGAAACATTCAGTACTCACGTCATGCTCAGCAGATCTTATGTAATCACCATTAATCATTCATAACTACACAAAGAGAGACGGCGTATACGACATAAAGACACGCAGACATTCACAGATTCGTTGCGTTCCCGTGCCTCCTCTCAACAGCATTTTTTTTTGTTCTTCCCCAATTAATCCCACAATCATGAAGGGAGACACAGTTCATTAAGTTTTCATCGTCATGGCAACCCCATCCACTTCCTCAGCACTTCTTCTCAAAGACTGATATTTCCACCTAAAGAGAACAGCTTTAAAGAGAGGGAGAAGAGTCCAGAGCAGACAAAGACGGCCATTAAAATTCTGTGGTAACATGAAAGTGAATCTGGAGTTTTTTTGTTTTTTTTTTAACAATATCTTTATTGAGCTTTCGTATACATATTAAACATTCAGCATTCATTTGAACAGTATTGTTTTGAAGTAAAATACATAGTCTGTACCCCAAACCCAACCCACCCCTTCACATGAACAGAACATCCCTTCACTCTCTTACCAGACTGAGCTCATGAAATTGCATTGTATGTCACACCAGGTCTTACAGCATTTGTGTGCTATTCATACACATTTTATCCATTTGCATGTTATTCAATGCCATTTGATCACATGTCAGTTTACGCCAAGGTCTCCGGTTTACATATCCGTAACAGCTAACCCTAACCCTAACCTTAAACCTAAACCTAAACCTAAACATAAACATAAACATAAACATAAACATAAACATAAACATAAACATAAACCTAACCCTAACCCTAACTCTAACCCTAAACCTAACCCTAAAGCTAACCCTAATCCTAACCTTAAACCTAAAACTAAACCTAAAACTTAAACCTAACCCTAACCCTAACCTTAAACCTAAACCTAAAACTAAACCTAAATGTAAAACTTAAACCTAACCCTAACCCTAACCCTAACTCTAACCTTAAACCTAAAACTAAACCTAAAACTTAAACCTAACCCTAAACCTAACCCTAAAGCTAACCCTAATCCTAACCTTAAACCTAAAGCTAAACCTAAAATTTAAACCTAACCCTAAACCTAACCCTAACCTTAAACCTAAAACTAAACCTAAAACTTAAACCTAACCCTAACCCTAACCCTAACCTTAAACCTAAACGTAAAACTTAAACCTAACCCTAACTCTAACCCTAAAGCTAACCCTAATCCTAACCTTAAACCTAAAACTAAACCTGAAACTTAAACCTAACCCTAACCCTAACCCTGAACCTAACCCTAACCCTAACCCTAACCTTAAACCTAACCCTAACCCTAAACCTAACCCTAAACTTAACTCTAAACCTAACCCTAACCTTAAACCTAACCCTAACCTTAACCCTAACCCTAACCGCTAATTGCGTGGTATTTAACACAGTGTGAACATACATGCGGAAAGCTTATAATGCATACAGATAACACACCAATTAAAAGTGGCACGTATATTTACACAGTTCTTAATATCACATTGCTCTTACTCTCAGTGTAAAAGGAAATAAATGTACAAATAAATGTTACACGGGATAAATAAAAAATATTACAGATATTCAAATATAAACATCCATGGTACCTTTATTTTTATATTTTATTATACAATGCAGGAGAATAATTAATACATTGTACATAGGGTTTCCGGATACCTTCATATACTTCTACTTTATTTTTGAGAATATATGTTATTTTCTTCAGAGCCATACTTTGTGCCGTAGCGTTAAAACAAGTGCCTATTGTAGGTGGATGGGGCTTTTTCCAGAGGTATCATCCTTTTGGCCTGTAATATTGCAAAGTGTGTGAATTTGCGTTGGTGGAGTTTAAATGTAACCCATAAAGACCCATTGCTACTTTTGTGGCAGTTCCAAAAAAAAAAATTCTCTATATTTAACTTTTCTTAAGTGATTTATCACCATTTATTATAATATTGTCCTCTGTGTTATGTGGGTTTTTTTCAGTGAAAAGCAGGTATATTCCTATATTTAATTTACTGATCATGTAGATGTTCATAAAAGCTCAGATTATAGTTGAGGATTATTATATCAGAAACAGAGAAAACTGAAAAAAAAGTGATTTTTTCAGCAAAGATATCAATAACTGAACATAAAACAAGTGTCTCCATCCACTGTCCTTTATCAAACTCCATGGGTTTTATTAGTGAATCAATGCTGTAGAAGATGACGGTGTTTCCACGTTCACTATGGAGCCTCTGAACATCCAAAATCGTCATATATGATGACCATGAAAAGATGACAAACTGCATTTTACACCAATTATTTCAACATGTTGATAGGTTTAGTGGTTCAGAAGTTATTCAACATTTTAGATCAGGAGATGCTTTTGGTCGCCAGTAGCTGTTTGGGTCTTTATGGGTTAAAGTTCTTTGGAGACAGGTGAAGTAGGATTAGCTTGGCGTCAAACAGTATGTTCAAAGATAAAACTGCCTTAGTGTTGTTGGCTACCTCTTTCCAAAATCATTAAATTCTGTTGCATTCCCAGACACAAATGTCCCCTGAGCCTCTCTACATTTAAAGTGGATCTGGAGTCATGTTTAAAGAGCAAGTGTTCACATGTGATCATCTTTACAGGCTTTTCTTTGGTTTCTTTCAGGGCCATCAATCCTCCCATAGCTGTGCATCTGCCTTTTGTTTACAAGCTAAGATATTTAACATCTGTATTGTGCTGACAAAGTCCATAAGCTCCTTATATAGTCAATAGTTCATGTTTCGCCGTCTCCTGGGAACTTGCAGCTTTTCGTTTTGCGGATCAGGCAGGAAGTGTCTTTGTGTTGTAGGGGTCAGAGCAGAGTATCCCACTGGACGAGGGTTCTTGAAATAGAGCAAGTCCTCAGAGATTAACACGCTCTATTTATTTACCAGCGTAAACACAAGCTCCTCTAAATTTATTTTCTGAATTTCAGACATACATCTTCCTTTATCCAATGCCTGCAGACAGAAAACCTAATACAAAACAGAGTGTTGGCTCTTTTACTGCTTTCATGATCCCACTGGGATTTCTTATTACTATTGCTCAGAGCACTCCAGTAGTGCAACCTGGGAAGTACAGAGAGGCTGTCAAAGAGAGAAGCCCTATTTTTCCAATCAATAATCAATGTTACTCAGTCAATGAGCTCCTCAGGGTAATAAATGCCTGTTATTGGAGACTGAGGCTATCAATGTGGAAACATCCTGGATGTAACTGTTAATAATAAATATAATGTGAACGACTGTAATTTAACCCTTTCATGCATAGTGGTCACTACAGTGGACAGCTGTTCATGTTCTCTTGTATATTCATGGGTTTTGTTGTTTTAATTCCATATCAGCCAACACAGTGGACGCTTATGCATCATCATATACACTGAAATTTATACCATTACTGTAACTTTGCTGTTCTAGATAAACCTGATCTGCAGTAACATTTTTGAGTGTAAAAAAATTGGCAATTGTTAATAGACTGTAATTAACAGTTTTGTTTTCTGTTTTTTTTTTTTTTTTTTTTTTTTTTTTTAAACAAAAAGTTTTTTTTGCATATTATCTCCTTGCAGGTATGTAGAAGTCAATAATGTAATAACAGCTGATAACGTAGTAATGGCCGATAACGTAATAAATTTGCCAATTTTAAAATGTAATAAGCCAATAATGTAATATCTGGCCAACAACGTGATAAAAGTCCTGAACCGATAACGTAATAACTTTTGGCCAATAACATTTTCACTTACTGACTAGTTGTTACGTTATTGGCCTGGTAAAAAAAAAAATTCTTTGCAAATGTCATAACTGAGCCAATAACATAATAAGTTATAAAGTTATTGGCCAAAAGCTATTATGCTATCGGCTCAGGACTTTCATTACGTTATTGGCCAGATATTATGTTATTGGCCTATTCCATTTTAAAAATGGTAAATTTATTACGTTATCGGCCGTTATTATGTTATCGGTTGTTATTACATTATTGGCTTCTACAAGGTATGTTAAAATGTGAGAAAACATCCGATTTAGCAGCATTAAAAGTCTTTTTATTTTATAGTTTTTCCGCTGTATAGCAGTAAATGCATGTTTCTTTGCTTCTAAAATAAATGCATGGTGTCCAGCTAAGTGGACATTTTTGTAACTCCATGAAAAATAGGTTCATGAAAAGAATCAATCAAATTGTTTTTTTTTCCAAGCCTGAAAATGAATAAAAACACTCAGGAAAAAAAAAATCTTGATTAAGGTTCTCATAATTCATGCATGAAAGGGTTAATATATATAAAAAAAAAAAAAAAAACAAGAAAGAGGAAAAACATTACTATCTTTACTATTATTTCAAGGGGGTTATATGTAGTATTGATGTTCCAAACGTTCAACAGCAATGCATAGTCATGTACCAGAACACGCTACTACAACTACACTTCTACTACTACTACAGTAAATCAATGCTATGTATCCACAGACTGTATCACTCACTGAATAAAGTACAAAACCCATTGTTTGCACACACCTATTATGGTATCGAGTTTTCTTTATCAAACAACAGCTCAGTCAGTCAAAATAACACTTAAAATCTCCACATCCTGTTATCAGCTGATAGTTTACATTATAGCTCTGTTAGCTTAGCTGTTTTTAGACAGAAAACAGACACAATAAAACCAAAAATCACCTTCATTTTCTGTATGGTTTGTGTAGTTGTTGTAATCGTCCAAACAAGGTCAGAGTTGTCACAGTTTAGTCTGAACCGTGGATCAACAAACATCTTAGCAAAGATAATAATGTTGCATAAGAACTTCATACAGTACTGTGCAAAGGTTTTAGGTGGACTTCAGATTTGTTTTTGCGGTGTTGAAATGAAGATGCATATTTATTTCTCAGTCTCTTCAGATGCAAAAAAAAAAAAAAGGAAATATGTGCAAAGACTTAAACACAAAAACAGAACTAAATGTATTGTAAAAGATGAAATCAGTAGTTAGTGTGACTCCTGACCCCATGACAAGAAGCAGCAAAAACCATTAGAAACATCTGGCATGTGTTGAATGAAACCTGGAATTAAAAAGTCCCTCCAGGATTTCATGGTATTTTTTTTTTTTTTTAATAAATTGTTGCAGCTTAAAATGCCTGATTTTGTTGCAGCTTTTCCAAAAAATTGCGGTGAAAGTTGCGATGATTTGAGGCTTCTTCTATTAAAGTCACAGGAACATGGGCATTTGCAAGTTACCAAGAACAGTCTTTTGAGTTTTTAGCCTTAAAAAGCACCAGGAAGTGTAATGGTCTGAGTATGGAAACTGAACCCAATTGCAAGACCCAGAGACAGACGTAAAAGTTCAGTGTTTATTAAACACAATATCAACTGACAAGTCACTGATAGTATAAATAAGCAGATCCTTGAAGACACTGAGTCCCGGATTCTTCACAGGATCCGGAGTCAGCACCAGAGATTGCACCTCACAGCCCGGGCTGGTAACATGTGTCGGTAACCCGACTAGGGGAAAGCAGAGGACAGTCAGTAATCGAACCAGGTCATACACGGAGAGGCAAACAGAAAGGCAACAAGACATAAGGAACAGGCAGGCTCACGTACCAGTTAATCAGGCGAAAGGTCGAACACACGTAGAATTGTTGGAGGCAGAGGCACAGACAAGGCTCGGGCAAAAGGGAGGAGTCAGAAAAGGCAATCTGGGTCAAAAACAGGCAAACAGGATCCAAAAAACGCTGGTAAGTATCACACGGAACTGGCACAGGACAAAGGGAAACACAGGGCTTAAATACACAAGAGGGAGGGAAGAAAACGAGACACAGGTGTAACAAATCAGGGCGGGGAAAGGTAATCACACAGGTGGGGAAAATTAGGAACAGGAAGTAAAGACACCAGAAATGACACACGAGGAGGACTTGTTTGCATGATTTTCTTTTGTGTGCGTTTTTTTCTTGTTTGCATGATTTTCTTTTTCTTGTGTGTGTTTTTTTCTTGTTTGCGCGATTTTTCTTTTTCTTGTTTGCATGATTTTTCTTTTTCTTGTGTGTGTTTTTTTCCTTGTTTGCATGATTTTCTTTTTCTTGTGTGTGTGTGTGTTTTTTCTTGTATGCTTTGCCATTTGTCGTTGTGGTTTTCCCTTCAGGGCCACCATACTGTTTCACATAATTATACACTAATACATTGATGATGAATATTAAATCCCATATCTGCATCGGTATCCTCATAAAGTCTTACTCATTAGATTTAATGTGTGTAGAATGTTTGCCAAATGACATTAAAAATTATTCAGTACTGCAGCTTTAATGGGATGAAACTCGTAAAACAAAAGGTGATGATAATGCGCCTTAACACTACTACAAAATGGAGAAACAGAAGAAGTCAGTCCAGTGCCTGGTGCAGCAGCACATTCTGTGGAGGTGACCTTCTCACTCTATTGTTGTAAACCATACATTCAAAGGCATTCTATTTATATACAACACCACATTAACGGATACATAATTATAACATTAAATCCCATTTCTGCCTTTGGATCCTGCTAAAGTCTCACACACTGGACTTTATGTCATGATTTGTTCAAAAATTGAGAAAATATATTCCGCTATGCATGTTGTGCTTATTTCCCAAAAAACAGGGAAATGAGAAGAGGACCACCCAGACAGACTGCTGAGAAACACTTCCATCCTAATCCCACATCATCTTCAGAAAGTGCAGTCAAATCTGTAACCACCATCTATTTCAGGGGCAGAAACACGAGCTCCGTTAGCTCATTGTTTCGTTCATCGTTTCGCCCGCACTCAGCTGAAGGGAGGAGCTGCCATTCATTTTCCCTCACTCACAGTCTGACCTTAGGTGTCCTGATCTATTTGTCGCTTTCATTTTTCTGCTATTTTTGTCACCACTGTTCACAGTATCATAATTAAAGGAGACAAACACATATTTCGACCCATTTTCAACTCACTGTGAGAAAAAAAAAAAAGCTGTTATCCCAGAGACCAGTCAAATACTTACCTTGTATTTATTTCTGTTGCCTGTACACATAATGTACGACAGTGATATTTTTAAAGTCAGATTATTGTTTGCTCTTGGCCTTATTTAGGATGACAGTCACTCCATACAAAGTTAGATAGCAGTGACCAAACCCATGCAGCATGCAAAAGTGAACCCATAAGGAGACTGAAGGGGAGGGGCAGAATGGGAACGTAAATGGAAGGGAGTGCAGCATAATTTAAGGAAGTCTGTTCATTTTCTAATTTTCATACCTTCAGCTTGTAAAAATCGAGTTTTATAGACAATTACAAGCCTGTGGAATCCTCCAAAGATGGTTTGATTTGTTTTCCTCTTTAAAGTTAAGTTTTACGGAGCAAATAACATCGCTTTTAGTGTCCCTTCATTCCTTTAAAATGAACCGAGCAGGATTAATGGTAGCTGGTTTTTCTTCAAGGTGACTTTTTCCAATATAATCAATGCACCAATAAGCCTGTGATTTACAGATTCAGCCAACACATAGATTTATGTCTCTTATAACCTGGTGAAACTAATGAAGCGATCCATCATGAGAATGTTTATAACCAAATTGTGGTTTGTTTAAAATGTCCCCACTGGAGTCTTCATCGATCTGACAAAGCTTTCATTTATTCCTCATGTTGATGCCATATTCTCACTAGTGGCTTTTCCATTGGACATCTGTGCAAAACCTAACTGATATTTACTAAATGTCAAAAAAACAGAAGTGTGTAATATCGGTTTTTCCATTAAATCACAAATGCGATGATTTGTTTATTTATTATTGCGAGATGAGACGAGAAGTCATGCCATAAACATGTTGATTAACATAAATATCACATTGATTTACAGATATGTTCATATTATTATATATTACCCCTCTATCCCGTACTAAATTAAAAAATTATTTGGTTTCCTGGTGTGTCCACACATATGTCCATGTTTCTTTTAAAACTCTTCTTCGCTTGTTATAACATCCATCAACCTCTGTTTTTTTTTTTTTGTTTGTTTGTTTTTTTTTAGTCCATGTGACTCTAGCTGTGGAAAGAGGTCTTTCCATCACAATTTTGCATGAAATACTAATTTCGCTACACCCAAAAACCCACCTCTTGCCAGCACAGAAACTTATCATCGAAAAACAAGAGTTTTGGCGAAATTGTTGTTTTTTCAGTTAGGCAAACATTTATACGCAAGTTATAGTCACGCAATTTGAGGGTCAGTGGAAAAGCAACTACAGTTTATCCTTATCTGAGGCAAAACAGACGATCCACAGTTAGTCACTTTTCCATTGGACATATGTGCAAAACTTTATCTATATTTAGTAAATGTCGAAAAAAACAGTAGCACGTAATGTTGTTTTTTCCATTAACTCACAAATGCAATGATTTGTTTATTTATTATCGCAAGATGACATGACAAGTAATTCCATAAACATGGCGACAAATGTAAATATCGTGTTGATTTACAGATATATTCATTATTATTATATATTACCCCTCTATCTCGTACTAAATTAAAAACTGATTCGGTTTCCTGGTGTGTCCACACATACTGCGCCATGTTTCTTTTAAAACTCTTCTTCCTCGCTTGTTGTAACATCCGTCAACCTCCTTTTTTTTTTTTAAATTCATGTGACTCTAGTTGCTGAAAAAGGTCTTTCCATTGCAGTTTTGCACAATATACCAATTTAGCTACACCCGAAAAACCACCTCTTGCCAGTGCATAACTCTGTATTGAAAAAGGAGAATTTTGGCAAAATTGTTGTTTTTTCCATTAGGCAAATATTTATGCACAAGCTGTATTCATGCAATTTGAGGGTCAACAGAAAAGCGACTACTGTTCATCCTCACCTGTGGCAAAACAGACTATCCATGGTTAGCCACTTTTCCGATGGACATATGTGCAAAACTTTATCTATATTTACTAAATGGAAAAAAAAAAGGAGTGCGTAATGTTGGTTTTTCCATTAGCTCACAAATGCGATGATTTGTTTATTTATTATCGCAAGATGACATGAGAAGTCATTCCATCAACATGGTGATGAATGTAAATATCATGTTGATTTACAGATATATTCATTATGATTATAGATTACCCCTCTGTCTCGTACTAAATTAAAAAATCATTTGGTTTCCTGGTGTGTCTACATATACCGTGCCATGTTTCTTGTAAAACTCTTCTTCTTCGCTGTTGTAACATCCATCAACCTCCTTTTTTTTTTTTTTTATTCATGTGACTCTAGTTGCAGAAAAATGTCTGTCCATTGCAGTTTGCGCGATTAACCAATTTAGCTACATCCGAAAAACCACCTCTTGCCAGTGCAAAAACGTTTAATCGAAAAACAAGTGTTTGGGCAAAATTGTCTTTTTTTTTCCATTTGCCAAATATTTATGCGCAAGTTTAGTACTGTTTATCCTCACCTGTGACAAAACAGACTATCCATGATTGTCTTCTCCATGTTGCTGAAACTCTGTGTAGTCAGGAACATGGATGGATGATGGATGTGAAGGCTCAACCGTTCACTCAGAGAGGAGCAGACACAATCATTGAGTTACACGGACTGAACTCACTGCCCGTCCATTAGCATTCCCAAGAGGATACTGACAGCTTCACTCCACATGCAACACTCACTCCACTTTATTCTTTCCCATGGTGCACCAAATCACCAGCATCCATTCTGTTTGAACTCTCCAAACTGTAAATTATGTGAAAATCCGGATGCAAGATTGTGAAGATACAAAGCAGAATGCAAACACCCTTGAGGTACGCTTTCATCTCCTAATATCTCCCACCATGAGCCATCACTCTGGATCTGTAATACAGCTATAGTTCAGACACTTGAGAGGTTTTTCAATCCATCTGTTGTGGTGTCAGAACAGATGCAGCACAGCACTGGGAATTTACAGCGTGACAGAAGTCACTCGGTGAGTTCACAGGACTGTCAATGAGCCTGATTGGGATGCGTGACGCTGCCGAGTTAGTGCTGCTTATTCAGTTCTGGTTAAATGGTTAAAAGAGTCTGGATGAAGCTCTCAGAGGTTGTTTTTTCTCATCAGCCAAAGAAGGTGACAGTCTCCCCAAGCAGTGTTATCAGTTCTGTCAACTGGTCGCCTCTAAAGTGCTACTGTGTACAGAAAACAGTCTATCCCTGTGGAAATGTTGGAGAATGACCTCCCACCTACCATCCAACACTACTCTGACCTCAACACCTTTAAATCCCTTTTAAAAACTCATTTATTTAAGATTGCTTTTAATGTTTAATTTTAATGTTTAATTGTTTTCTATTCATATACCTGCTTTTTGCACCTGCTTTTTAGCTGTTTTTAATGTGTTTGATTTCTGTTTTTATCTGCTGCATGTAAAGTGTCTTTGAGTTCCATGAAAAGCGCTAATAAAATAAAATGTATTATTATTATTATTATTATTATTAGTAGTAGTAGTAGTAGTAGTAGTAGTAGTAGTAGTATTACCACACTGGAAAAATTGTACCTAAACAAATAAAGGGCAACAAATTGGTTTTAATGTGCTACTAAATTCTATATGTACTAAATAGTCCTCTCTTATGTTCCGTTAGAGGCTGATTCCACCCAAATGCACCACTGAACCACACAGGAAATCATTCCTGCCTGTGCCCATCAGACTGTATAATTCCTCATTATAACCACATAACCACAACAGCATTTTTCCACACTTTTTTATGTATGTTTCTTTAATTATCACATTGATAATATATTGTTTAGTACATACTGTATAAATTGCTGTTCTAATTGTGTTTTAATAGTTTTTTTAAAATATTGTTAGCCTCATAATATAATTGACAAAGTAATATTTTTGGCTAAATTGTGATATCTGCATAAAATAAAGCAGCAGTGTTAGGAGACTAAAGTTACACAAATATCACAATTTGGCCCAAGATATGACATTTATGCTATGAGGCTAACGAAATATGTATTGGTATACAAACACACACACACATACGGGTTTATGTAGTTTAGCCAGACAATTTCTCCAAACAGGCCCGGTGGTGGTTTAGGTGGACTACCCTTTCCCAGGGTCCTGGAGCTATAGGAGTTGCATTGAAACACTTTAAAAATTCTGAAAAAAATTTAGGTCACTTTAGCTTTCAGATACACCCTACAGAACTCGATACACACCACCCTAACTTTATTGTGGTTTAGGCAGACATTTCTCTTTTCGACAAATATGTGGTTTACACGGACTAAAAAAAACCCTATCAGGACTTTAAAGGGACAATGATGTCACTTGTCAATCACCCCTCATTAACATAAACACACAATGACCTGACAAACATTATCAGGACTTTAAAGGGACAATGATGTCATTTTTAAATCACCCTTTATTAACATATAAAAACACACTGACCTGACGGCACCATGCATTAAAGGAACAGGACATTTATATTTATTTATGTACTATATAGAGCTAAAACATCAGTAAAATGCAGCGGTGACACTGACCAACAGCCTAATACAGCAAAAAAAACACAAGGGCCTTTTTAATTCCTTTTAACTCAAACATTTTATTACCTCCAGTATTTAAGGATGACTTTACATTTCTGCTGCTTCACAGCAAAACCGAGCAGCATTCTGCTATACAAACATAAGACTTCGTAACATGACAAAACAAAATAACAACTTAAAATGGCTCCATACAGTTGGTTTGGACTAATCTATCTCCAAGTGTTAAGAATAACACAAAAGGCTGACAGTGAATTTAAAGCTTTTTTTTCTCTGACTGCCTCTTTGCAGCTATTCCTCAGTTTCTAACAAAGACCCTAACATTTTGCACTGTTCTTTGTGCTAGCACAGGGCCTTCTACCAGCTTGCATTGACTACATTCATTTTTGGTGGCCAGTTTTCCTTTTTGAATGTGATCTCTGAAATGTCGCAATACTGCGGCAACCTCAGCCTTCAACCACACTTTCTTTGGCACTCTTCTATGCTGGTCTTCACAAGCATCTTGTCCTAGAAGATATGCAAAATAGAAAAATAAATAACACACAAACAAAAAAAAATTGTGTTAGGTAGTTTGAGTCAATAAAGTTAAGTTAAACTATTGCTAAGGCTGACAAGAAATTGTCTCCTTGAGGAAACAATAATTCAGTTAAGGTTTCCAACTGATTGCTCACTTGATGTGATTCCAACAACTAGACAGTTTTGTTTTGTTTTTTTTTTGCATTACATCAAAAATCTCCAATAACATAGTAGTAGTAGTGCTAAATTACTGATATGCATCACATTAATTATCATTGCTTATTCATAGACAAGGAAATTTAAGCTTGAGAGTTTTGTGCATCACTGCTCTTATCTGTCCTGGGTTCACCAACACTGGTCTGAACCTGGGACACTGATAAGTAACTGCAACACCCAGGCTTGAAAGTTACAACACCAGCAAGATAAACAAGATGAACTCAGAATGCCTGATTCGTATAAAAAGAAAAAAAGTTAGTGTATAGTGATGTGTGTCAAACCTGTGGTCGTGATCTATCTGTAGTAGTGAACCAAACTGAAGCAAAGTGAAGACAACGCACAAATACCAAAAACTGAAATTCCTTGAATGACACTTCAGCTTGTCTCCAAAAGAGAACAAACCCCCATAATAGCCAATGCTAAAATGCCCCACTTTACAACAGAAATAAAAATGTTAACAGCCTGGAAAAAAAAATTTGTTTTGATCTCTATAGCTAATTTCCCTGCCCATGACAACGATACGGCGTTTAATTTTCACAAAAAATTTCACAATTC
This sequence comes from Sphaeramia orbicularis, assembly GCF_902148855.1. Taxonomy (NCBI): domain Eukaryota; kingdom Metazoa; phylum Chordata; class Actinopteri; order Kurtiformes; family Apogonidae; genus Sphaeramia; species Sphaeramia orbicularis. The sequence goes on along the minus strand of NC_043978.1, from coordinate 21,638,423 downwards.
ACTTTTTGCTTTATAGTCAACTTGGCTTACCTTCAGAGGGAGGAGCAGTCTCAGTTACTGTAGATGACACTGACAATACAGACCCTGCTGAACAGATAATTTGACAAGAGTATTTTTTTTGCACGGAAAATAACAAATTTTATTGACAGAAACAAATATAACGTGAGGTAGCTTACCAAAATCTTCCATGTCATGAACTTGCTCTTTGATTGTAGCGTCAGTATCCATAGGCTCCACAGTTCCACATTCTGTTGCTGTGACTGCCGTGCTGCAGTCATCAGATTCGCTTGCACTGGCTTCAGCGTCACTGAACACAATCTCATCTGGCAAGAGGCGTAAATGAAACTCATATGAATAGATGGACATAAAAACAACTGAAAATGTGCAAAATAAATGAATTAACACAGCCACAGTAAAGTAAAAATTTTAAACTAGCCTGCTCTGAGATGCACCAGTGATGTTTATATCAGGGGTGTAACGATACACGTATTTGTATTGAACTGTTTGGTAAATAGCTTTCAGTTTGGTACACATTACAAACCAAATGTTACATTAAACAAATCTTATAATATATGGAAAACAAAATATATAGCTCAAAGTGTATTTAAAATGAAGTTCTCACTGCACTCAACCTGCCAAACCACAACCAAAACACTATACCATGTTACTCCAGTAAGACACACTGGGATGCAGCTTTGCTAAGCTACTGCCAGCTAGCCGCAAGATAGTAACACTATTACCATGCCAGAACAAGATCCTCTGATAACCTACAGATCTGGTGTTTGGTGCCACATCAGTGTCAGTTTTGTTGTAAATTATGAGGCCGATGGTGAGAGAGTGGTGGATAAAAACATTCCGAACTGAAGAACGAACCACTGCAAGGCTACAGACTTTCCTTAGTGGCTAACCTAGTATGAGCTGCTGCATGGTGAACGACTCATGTCAGGAGTCGGACCTAGAGCACACACGCATCCTGAACCAGGAAATGAAACCCACTTTGGGTGACAGCTTCTCGTTCAGCAGCTGACAGCAGTGAACATTATCCCAAAGCAGCAGTGTGTAGTAAATGCCAGCACACCAATTTGGACAGAACGACAGAGAGGTACGTTAGTGATGGCTGTTCAGCTTGTGTTTATATGATTGTAGCATTAAACACAGATGTTAATTCATGTATTTATCAGACTAAAAGAGCTCAGAGAGCTAAGGGGACATGACAAATTCACTGCTGA